>NW_003852399.1:37048126-37072443 GCF_000181295.1 Otolemur garnettii
TCCATTTGTTAACATCTTCAGCTATTTCTTTTCTTAGAGTCTCATAGTTCTCTTTATAGAGATCTTTCACGTCCTTTGTTAGATAAACTCCCAAATATTTCATCTTCTTTGGCACTACCATGAACCGGATAGAGTCCTTGACCATTTTTTCGGCTTGATTTATGAGTGTTGATTTTGTAACCTGAGACGCTATTGTATTCCTTGATTACTCCTAAGAGTTTAGTAGTAGAATCCCTGGTATCTTCCAGATATACAATTATATCATCTGTGAAGAGTGAAAGTTTAATCTCTTCTGACCCTATATGGATACCCTTGATCGTTTTTCCTTCCCTGATTACAATGGCTAAAACTTCCAGGGATGCTGAATATTATCAAACACTTCTTCTGTATCAGTTGAAAGAATCATATGGTCTTTGTTTTTAAATTTGTTTATGTGATGAATTACATTTATAGGTTTACGTATGTTGAACCAGACTTGAGATCCTGGGATAAAACCCACTTGGTTGTGGTGTATAATTTGTTTGATGTGTTGCTGGATTCTGTTTGTTAGGATTTTTATAAATATTTTTGCATCAATATTCATTAGTGATATTGGTCTGTAATTTTATTTTCTTGTTGGGTCTTGTCCTGGTTTGGGGATCAGGGTGATGTTAGCTTCATAGAATGTGTTCGATAGTATTCCATCTTTTTCTATGTTTTGGAAAAGGTTGAGTAATACAGGTACTCATTACTCTTTAAAGACTTGGTAGAATTCTGATGTGAAGCCCTCTGGTCCTGGGCTTTTCTTTTTAGGGAGATTTTGTATAGTTGATGCTATTTCAGAACTTGATATAGGTCTGTTCAATATTTCCACTGCATTCTGGCTAAGTGTTGAAAGATGATGTGCTTCCAGTATTGGTCAATTTCCTTCAGATTTCCGGAAATAAATTTTCTTGTAATATTCATTAAGGATTTTTTGAAATTCTAAAGGGTTTGTTGTTATTTCATCTTCACCATTTCTGACTGGTGAGATTAGAGATTTTATTCTTTTTTTCTTGGTTAGGTTGGCCAAAGGTTTATCAATTTTGCTGATTTTTTCAAAAAACCAACTTTCTGATTTGTTGACCTGTTCTATAATCCTTTTGTTTTCAATCTCATTTAATTATGCTCTAATTTTGGTTATTTCTTTTATTCTGCTGGATTTGGGATTGGAATGTTCTTCCTTTTCCAGCTGCTTGAGATGTCCCATTAAGTTGTTAACTTCCTCTCTTTCCATTCTCTTGAGGAAGGCTTGCAATTTTTCTCTTAGGACTGCCTTTGTGGTATCCCAGAGGTTCTGATAACTCGTATCTTCATTATCATTTTGTTCTAAAAATTTGGTAATTTCCTTCTTGATCTCATCTTTGACCCATCTATCATTCAGCATAAGGTTATTTAGCTTCCATGTTTTTGTACGAGTCTGTAGATTCCTGTTGTTGCTGAGTTCAACTTTGATTCCATGATGGTCCGAGAAGATGCATGGGATAATTTCTATTCCTTTAAATTTGCTGAGGTTATATTTGTGGCCTAAGATGTGATTGATTTTGGAGTATGTTCCATGTACCGAAGAAGAAAAATGTGTATTCAGTTTTGTTAGGATGAAATGTTCTGTAGATGTCTGATAAGTCCAGAAGTTGAATAGTTAAATTTAAATCAAAGATTAAGCTTCTTATTGGAGGAAAGCAAACAGTTCTGGGCGCTCTCAGAGTGGTAGACCCCTCCACCACCACCTGCAGGGCGCACGTGGATCTAGCAAGCAGTTCTAGGCCCACCCAGCTTGGATGCCTGGAGCAGGGAACTCCTCCCCTGGCCCCGCTGGGGTGTGCATGTCTCTAGCAGGCTGTTTTGCATCTACCTGGAATGGAAGACTCCTCTGCCACTGCCCGCGGGATGCCCGCAGCACTAGCAAGCAGTTCTGGGCCTGCCCAGAGCAGGAGCCTGGGGCAGGGATCTCCTCTGCTGCCAGTGAGGTGTGCGACTCTAGCAAGCAGTTTTGGGCCCGCCCCCATCAGTGAGGGCAAAGGGACCCACCTGGCAAATGGGTTAGTCTGAGAAGGTTAATACCTCCTTCCCCACCTTGCACCAAGTCACTCATAATCCCCCAGGTCTGTGACCCTATTCACTCCAGTGGGCAACTGCTCCCAGGGTTTACAACTGCCAAAATCCTTCAGAAATCTGATTCTGGCAGGGGGGCCGTGTGTGTTTAAATTAGGCTATGAATGTTTTCTCAATTCCAGCCCTTTCCCCCTCCACTTCTCTCAAGGAGATGCCCAAGAATCTGGACTCCAGGGTAGTAAACCTCCAGACCTTGAGGTGAAGGAGGGCAGAATTCTCGTAGTTCAATGTTGCAGGTGGGGAATATACACAGTTTTATATAGTTTTACAATTTTATGCCTGGCAGGAGGGTGTCATGGCCCACCAGCAGGGTAGGAGGTCCAGTTTTTAGGGAGTCTCTCCTGTGGGATAGAGTGGGAGGATGTTTGAACTCTGCTTGCTTGTTTGCATGGAGTAAACGCAAGCCCTTGTTGTGGGGGAGGGGACTCCCGTCCACTTGGTGATGGATTTTGTATAGGGTGACCAGATTTTAACATCTATGAGGCGGGACAACATGGAGCGAGGGAGGAGCGGGGGCAGAGAGAGGGCATGGGGCAGAGGTCAGGGCAGGCAGGGCCTGACAACAATGCAAACTTTGATAAGCAGTTCTTGATAATCACTTCTCAGCAATTATTTATTACAGTTTAACATTATAAAATTAACAAAAATAATATAAAACTCATATGCTGGCGAAATAGCCATATGGCAGCTGAAAACCGTATATTCCCTTCTTGTTCTCCAGCTCCTTCTTGTATTCTTTCCAAAAATCAGGACTTTTTTAAAACACTGCAGGATGTGCTGACAAATTGTTGAAAAGTGGGACTGTCCTGCCAAAATTGGGATGTCGGGTCACCCTAATTTTGTACCTTTTGATTGTATTTTGGGGGTTGCAGCTCACCTCAGGAAGGTTAAAGTGCATTCTTCAATCTTTTCTTTTGGCTCTGCTCCAAGCCATCAGCTCCTTTGCTAAACTTCTGTCCTTTAAGCCTCCTTCTGGATGGGAGCTTCTGTAAAAAGCTGGCTACAGTCTGCCATCTTGGCTCTACCCCCCGACCCCCGTCTGTCTCCTTTAAGGAAGTTTCTATTTATCTCTCTTGTCCATTGATATAAGGGGTTGTTGGCTTTTTTCATGTTGATTAATTTGAGTTCTCTGTAGATCCTAGTTATCAAGTTTTTGTCTGATTCAAAATATGTGAATATACTTTCCCATTGTGTAGATTGTCAATTTGCTTTGGTTATTGTCTCCTTAGCTGTACAGAGCTTTTCAATTTAATTAAGTCCCATTTTTTTATTTTTGTTGCTGTTGCAATTGCCAGGGAAGTCTTCTTCATAAAGCCTTTCTCCAGGCCAATATCTTCAAGTGTTTTTTCTACACTTTTTTTGAGGATTTTCATCATTTTATGCCTTAAATTTAGGTCTTTTATCCATCTTAAATCAATTTTTGTGGGTGAAGAAAGGTGTGGGTCCCATTCCAGTCTTTTACATGTGGATATCCAGTTCTCCTAGCACCATTCATTGAATAGGGATTCTTTTCCCTCAGTGTATGTTCTTTTTGGTTTATCAAATATTAGGTGGCTATAAGGTGTTAGTTCTATCTCATGGTTTTCTATTCAGTTCCAAATGTCTATGTCTCTATTTGTGCCAATACCATGCTGTTTTGATCACTATGGCCTTGTACTACAGTCTAAAGTCTGGTAGGCTGATGCCCCTGGCTTTGTTTTTATTACTAAGAACTGCCTTAGCTATATGGGGTTTTTCTGGTTCCATACAAAATGAAGAATTATTTTCCATGTCTTGAAAGTATGATGTTGGTATTTTAATACGGATGGCACTGAATTTGTAGATTGCTTTGAGAAGTATAGACATTTTAACAATGTTGATTCTTCCCAGGCATGGGCATGGTATGTTCTTCTATTTCATCATGGACATTTTTAATGAAATTTGTAAGGTAGTCAATTTGAATGCACTGTCCAAAAGTTTTCATTCTCTGGGGCAGAAAACAACCAGATGTCTAGATATCACATCATGAAATTTAGTCTTATGAGGACACGATAAGAACTTTGTGCCATGGCTACTTCGTAGCATTGAGGCAATGAAAAAATGAATCATAGTTTTTTTTCATCATTAATACTGATGTGAAGTAAAAGGACTGATACAAAATTCTTGAGGGGTTAATCATGTCATGTGGCTCAAGGAAAACATTCTGAGTATTTTAAGATTTTAGAAAGAGTGGTGACACTTCACAAATTGGTTTTCATTCCATGTTCATATATAAACCCTGTAATTATGTATAACTAATTATGTATAACTACTCTGTTTTTATATTACTCTTAACTATTTATACGCTTATTAAAATTTTTGAATGATGACAAAGATAGTGTTGGCTTTAATTAGAAAAATAAATGGCAGATATTACCTATCAGACTTTAGTCATATTGTTTCTCATTCTCATCTTGTCTCCCTTATTTGCCTTCTTCCTTCTGTTAATTGTAGCTCTTTTCAAACTTCTAAATGTGGAAAACCATTCAGGTTTAGTTTTTGAATCTTTGCTAGTCGTTTTCCAAATTGTCTTCTAATCCAGTTATAATATAAGCTTAACCTCTGTGTAGATTAATATTTTTATCTTAAGATCTTTCTGCTAACGTACACTCAATAACTTTTACATTTTCTACTACTTAGCATGTTAATATCCCCTCATCATCTCACATTTGAAATGTTCAAAATGAATTTACTAATGTCTATGAACATAAAGTCGGTTATTTTTTCTGATGTATCTGCTTTTCCTTCAGCCAATAAGACCTAAGATTACACACAAATTTTTAGTGTTATAATTTCATAATAGATTTTTTTTTAAGTTTTCCTAAGGTGTTTTTGTATCTGTCAAATTTGGGGCTAGCTCCCCAATCTTGTTTACTTTACAATTTCTGCTCAATTAAGATGAAAAAGTCAGTACACTGAATGGCAGCTCTCTCAAGGCTTTCACATGCCCTTTAACCCCAATCAAGTGCAAGGTCCACCAAAGTTTGGATGTAACTCCCACTGCTCCTGACTCCCCTTCTAAAGGAGGACTCTTCATTGTTCAAAGGGCCCCAGGCCAAAGGAATGGAATAGCTCCCTTTGTGATTGACACAGACCAAAGAAATGTGGTCAAGAGTTTCTTCAGCAAAGAAAAGGTTCTATCTCTTGTTATTATTTTTCCTGGAGTAGAAAATTTAGAATTATAGTAAAATTTATTTTACCTTTTTTTATTATAGGAATAAAATGGTTTCTCTTTGATCTATTTTTGGAGACATAAATGTCCAAAAGTACAGAATGTAAGATACCTAAACAAGGGCATTAATTGTTGTTTCTTTTTAATTCTAGTGAAGACTTGCAGCATTTTCCTCAGGAAATGACCTCAGAGAAGTTGTTACTTTCTTAAGAAAAACAAGTATTACCTACGTGTATTTTTCTATTCCCATGAAATTAAAAATAAAAGTAATTTAAGTGGCCAACATCTAGGATTTTGGACTACCTTAGGGCATTTCCCCAAATATCTTCAATAACACTATCGTGTTCATGATTTCTTTCCAATCTGCTTGCTATCCCAGTCTATAAACTACTTCCAAGTTTTCGTGCAACTGCCCTCTTCCATTATTTTTCTACACTGTCTTCAACTCATATTTTAAAATATACTTCTAAGCCTCAAAATATTTCAGTAACTCTGACTGTCCTACATTCTTAGATTGGCAATCAGAACTCTCTAAATTGTGATGCTATGTTTCCTGAGGATATTAGTTTTATTTTCGTAAACTCTCAACTTTCACCAATGTAGTCAATTTTCTTTCCTGACACATTCTTTGTATCCCTCCTTCCTGTTATGTTGTTGCCTCTATAAATTCAACCCTTAATTTATTAGAATGCAAAATGTACAAAGATTAGCTGAAGCGAGTAAAGCGTTTCAACTTATCTTTAAGCAGTTGAACAATAGGAAATATGTTTTATGCTTATTGGTGTTTTCTGAAATCAAAACAACATGCCTTATTCTTGGCTAATATTTGTTTATTAGTTGATCAGTATTTTGAAACATTACAAATGTCTTCTTCTTAGGAATAGAAAATTAGAGCACATTTTTTCCATGCTATATTTATTCTATGTTTATAACAAACACAAAAAGAGAGCAAAGAAAAAGTAAGTTTTCTATATCTCACAATAAGATCTTTTCAATTAACAAGATATGAGTAAACTTGGATTCTCTCCTTGTGACCATGTAAAGGCCTTTCTTAAATTTGATTTCTATATGCTATTTAATTTAAAGATATTTATAAATAGAACAGCTATCTTCTTATATGTATTGCTTTTTATATGTATTATCTTTTTATGTATTGCTTTTGTGTCTTTATTTGTGGAAGCATGTTTTATACCTTTGCTCTTCCAGTTAGAAAGGCTGTAGGATTTTTTTTTTACCTGCTTTGACCATCATTTGATCAAGTCTGCCTCTATCACATGTAAATTTTCAAATAGATAATATTGAGATTTTTCCTTTCCTCCCAAAATAACAACAAAGGTTAAAAAAAACTCTAATCAGGATCTCTATCTGATTTTATATGGTAAAAGTTAAAAATTGAAACTAACTTTTTTGTTCTTCACAGGAAAATACCTAAAATAACAATCTCAATATAAATCTTAATCATATAAGCCATATCCTCATTTCTTACTAGACTGTACATTTCAAATAGTACAAGGATTTTCCACATGAGCAAATAAGCCTTTTATGAGGTCAAATAAAGATAAAAAATATGAATGTGACTTAAATTTTGGATATCTTAATAAACAAAAACCAGATTGGTTGCTTAGAGATCTGGATAGTCTACATTATTTGAGTTAAAGGGCATCAAAATGGGAATGTGCACTTGTTTTTAAGATTATATGAGAGGACCTGAGCTGTGTGGTGTTAAGAAGACTAATACTTTCTGAGGTTATGTGGTTTGTAAGACTTTGTTGTAGTTGCTTAAAAACAAAGTATGTGATTTTATAAAAGAAGCAATGTTCTTGAAAGATTGATTCTAGTGTTTCTGTCATTCTACATAGGAAACATTTTGATGTATTTGTGTAATATAAAGATATGTAAGAGAATGCTTGATGTATGTTTAATTTGAATAATCTTGTGTCAAAAAGTTCCATTCTTCCAAATTAGTTATTTCCTATTTAGTATTATTAAATGCCTGCAATGTGTTTAAGTCTAATGAGATAGTGTAAATTATTACACTATTCCTCTGAGAGTGGTTGTCTTCCCTCCTATAATAAAATCATTGTAGTGTGATCCAAAGTTAGATACATGGACTTCACTCAAGAACTTCTCAATGGAATATATTGAGATGAAAATTAGGAGTTTGCTTTTTTTAAGAAATAATTCAGATGATTCCTTTGCACATTAAAGTTTGAAAGGTTAGCAGTGATGAAAGCATAAATACTTTCATCATAACAACTTGATTAGATTCCCAGCCATATTATTTATAAAGTTGTCATTTGTACTGGGAAAATTAATCTCTCTGTGTTGCAATTTCCTTGGTACATGTAATCTCAGTTAAAGATTATTCACTGGATTATTCAAATTATCAATATGTTGTTTTATGAAGATTAAGGAGGCAACACAATTTGGCACTAAATAGAGTTTCTAGAATATTTTGATACTTACTAGGGCCTAAGATCCATATGGACTAGCAAGACTATAATAATCAACTAAATATGCCAGTATCCTTTTATGTAAAATTTAAAATCTAGTGAAGTTCTAAAATCTAGTATGAATTTGACAAATATTAACTGTTCTGTTGATAATGATGATAATAATGACAACAGAGGCCTAAAAAGCCAGAGGAAGAAAATGAAAACAAAAGTAGGACAACCTTCTCTCAGAAAAGTTTCCTTTTTTAAATTTTTTTGTTTGTTTGTTTTATTTTGAAATAGAGTCTCACTACATCACTCTCAGTAGAGTGCCATGGCATCACAACTCACAGCAACCTCAAACTCTTGGGGCTTAAGTGATTCTCTTGCCTCAGTCACCCAAGTAGCTGGGACTACAGGCATCTGCCACAACACTCAGCTGTTTTTTGTTGCACTTGTCATTGTGTTTTAGCAAGCCTGTGCCAGGTTCGAACCCACCAGCCCTGGTGTATATGGCTGGCACCCTAACCACTGGACTATGGGCACCAAACTGGAAAACTACTTTCTAAAGTAGAATAACAAAGAAGAACATGGCTGGGCCTCAATTTGTTTCCTCTCTGCTTATACCATATAAACTTCTGGAAATCCCTTCTTCCCTTTAGATTGAAGTTTGTATTAAAAGGCTGTATCTCACCAAAGTACCCAGCAATGATAGATTTCTATCATGCTTTCATACTTTAGGGGAAAAAATGCATATGTCTTAAGAGTTTTAAGTCTAATAATCACATGGTGTTTTTTTTTTAAAGAAATGACACCTTATCTTTATTTAACTCTTTATAATTTCCTCTTTATTACTTATCTACTCCTATATTTGTCCAAAATGATGAAGAAAAGAAATAAGATCCATACTCTAATAATATTTATGTTCTAGTGGCCAAAGGTCAGGATAATGTAGATAAAATAAACACACACAAAAATAGATTAATAAGTAAGCAAAAATAATTTTAAATAATGATAAAATGAGACAAGGTGATACCATTGACAGTGACAGGGTGAGCTACTTTAGACGAGAGCAACAGGAAAAGATTTTGAGTAGGTGACATGCTCACAAGAATAAATTCATTGACAAAATTAGTTACTCAAAGGAATGGCAAAGGTCATTTTAGCCATACAATACAACCCCTTATGGTGAAGGTAATTTTGTATTATGTGAAGAAAGCAAGAGTGACTACAGTAGAGTGAGCAAGTAGTTTTAAAATTGGTCTAGGAGGTACCAAGGACCATGTTATGTATAGTCTTGAGGGTTATCATGAATTTTTTTTTTTTAATTCCAAGGAGAAAACATAGATAGCTTTTGGAGAATTTGAATAATGGAGTGATATGATCTGATTTATGCTTAGGAAATTAGAATCTGGCTGCTGTGAAAAGGGTGGAATATAGTTAAGCAAGAATGGAGATGAAGATACCAATGTAATACTATTGCAATAGTCTAGATTCAAGATAATGGTATTGTGAGCTTTGGTTTAATGGTAGTGATTGAATTAGGGAACTAGTTTTAGAGGTGGAGCCAAGGAAATTTACTGATTGTGTGCGCCATGTGAAAGGAAGTGAAGAATAAATGATAATGCTTAATCAAGGCAACAAACAAATGATTTGATAGAATGGCACATTTATTGCTATAAGGATGTTTGGGAGACTAGTTATGATAATTTAAATCTCAAAAGTCTAGAACTCAGGACTGAGGAAAAGATAAATTTGAATGTCATCCATACCTAGGTTGTAATCAAAGTTCTGAGACTCAGAGAGTATGATGCAAGAGGAAATGTCTGGGGCACTTTGATATTTACATGTCTGGTAGAAGAGAAGCCACCAAAGGACTCACTGAAGGGAGGATAAGGTGGTGGGAAGAAGATCAGGCACCTTGAATACACTTGAAGGCAAAGAAAAAGTGTGTTTCAAGAAGGGATAGTGATCACTAGATGCTGCTAGAAAGTCAAGTAAATAGGGAAGTGAACTGACCAGCCACTTTAATATCTGTAACCTTGAAAATAGCATTTTCATTGGCATTGCACAGGGAAAGGCCTCATTTGAGTAGGAAGAGAGAGAATGGGAAGTTAAGAAAGAGAAATGAAAATAGACAACTCTTTTGTGAAAGTTTTGCTTGAATGAGGGACAGGAAAATGGGGAATGACTATTCCCCTTAATATGGAGCAAAATGTGGACTCTCGTGATGGTTTGTTTTTACAAAAAAAAAGATCTTATTAAGGCATGTTGTGTGACAATTGGAATCATCCAGTAGGAAGGGAAAGAGAATTTGTTGTTGCAATACAAGAGAAGACAATTTCAGAAGCAATCTCCTTGCAAAAATTAAATAGGAATGGAGTCCAGGACACAGATGGGGGAACTGATGAAATGAAATCATGGGCTTGTCTTCTACAAGAACAATAATTGTATGTGCTAGAAGCAGATGAGTGGTGAAATTATACAGGTCTTCTCCAGACATTCACTAAAAAGATAATGTTAGTATGTGCAGTGCAAGGTGATATGGACTAGAAATGATTCCTGCCTTTAAAGGGCTTACAGTCAAGTAAATATCATAATTATTTATGTTTTTCATTACACACTATCATCATCAATTTTTGACAATTTTACCTGCTTTTAACATCCAGCAAGATGTTCTATTTTGGTTTCTACCCTTTGATGGTGCAGAGGCACAGAGATGTTTGCCTCATTACACTTAGCCATTCCTGCAGTCATATATTTGTGAGCTGTTGGAATAGAGTGATACTGCCTGTCACTTTTCTTGGCACCATTTAAATCACAGCAATGGTTTAATAGTTTCCTTAAAATGATGCCATCATTAATTCACTTTCTCAATGAGCAGGTTCTATTGTAGAGAATATATTGTTTATAAAGGAGATGGAATATTTGTATATGAATAAATGAGAGTTATGTCTCCATATATGAGATTAAGTGGTTTATTTTAACTAAAATAAAAACATATCAAAAAAATAAAAAGACACCCTGAGATTGTAGTTAACAGCATAGCCTTGAGGCCAGGCGAATCCAACTTCCAAGCCTTCCCAAGCCATCTAAACTTGGGAAAGTGTTTTAATCCCCGCTTCTTAACTCACTTAACTGCAAGTAAGGATAATATCTCCCTCTCTCATTAAGACAATATTTGATGATTAATATGATAGTATTTGCAAAGCAAAAAATTCAGTCAGTGCCTGGTGTTTGGCAACCATTTCATTTTTATTTATTTGATTATTAGCATCACTACTATAAAAAATATGAATGCTTATTACTTATCATGGCATAGTTTAATTAAATCCCATGACTGTAAATAGATGTTTGTTTTCCAAAGAAGGAGAAGAAAGCAAGTGATTTTCTGAAGATGGCTTAGCTAGTAAGTAGCCAAGCACATGCAGACTTCACACCCTTGAAGTGTGGCTCCAAAGCCCTAGTCTGCCTCTACACTCTGTTGTATCTCAACCCTACTATTGATGAATAAAGATATTCCTTATCCTTTCTCCTATTATAGCAATATATTTTTATTAGCCTTTGATCCCTCTAAAACTTTTCCTAAAGATGTTAATAATTGTAACAATGAGTAGGTTAGTTCTTGCTTTGTCCTGGTGAGATTGGTCCTATTGGGGGAAGAGGATATTTCAGCAATCTCAGAACCTCTAACTTTCCATAGGAAGCAATGATAAAAGTAATGATCCCAATTCTACCAAAAATATTCAACAGGTTATTAAAATGCATAACATAAAGGATAAACTAAAACAGATAGCTCTTATCTTTCGGAGAGAATACTTAATCTTCCCATCTGAAGGAATCTGACCACAACTACCTATAAGACCCTCATTTCATTGGTATTCCATTCATTCTTGCAGCCAATAAAAAGACAACACCTTGTGCTTTCTGCATGACATTATTGTATATAGACTGCGTGTTTCTTTTTATTCTCATTTCATCACAATAATTGCAAGAGTCCAGATTTGCCAGTAAGAGAGCAGTCTTGATTCTCTTCTGAGCATTTTCCCTATGCCTAAGGCACTCCAACTGTGTCAGTAATATAGTTGACATAAATGCTTTCGTGCAAAGTGCTTGGAATAAATGTGCCACCTCTGCACCATGTGGCTGAAAGCATTGTGTGGTACTGAGGCGTGGAATTGGATTTAAAAACAATTAATTAGAATTAGAAAAGTGATCTTTTCTCTTCCAGACAGGAATGACTGAGGAATCCCTGAAACTTTTTAATCTCAAAATATTGAAGGCGTACAAATGTTTTTGTTACATAGAAAGTTTTATAATGTTTAACCCAGGATTATTAGTGTATATTCCACAATCAAATGGTACTCACATAAACACATTCCTTTGAATTTCCCAGATAGCTACTTAAACCACGAATACTGATCATTGAATAGTGTCGAAACAAAACAATCTTGTAGACTTTTGGGTCAAACCCTGGCTCTATCACTTATCACCCATGTAATTCTGAACTGGACCCTTAAAATATAAACTATAATTAGGTTGTGAATATCAGACGAGATAACAGAACATAGTTGACATCCCTTTTAGGACACTGTGACCAATCAATAACAATAATAGTCATATATATTGGTTAGAATATTTTTAGTTATAAGTAGCCTAAAACTCCAACTAGATCAAATTCTAAGGAGATCAAGAGGACCGACTATTCTGGTGCCTCTTGTGCTATGCTAGGTCTATGAACTTTTTCCCACTGCATTCTTCTTTCTCATTTGGCTTTATTAGGAGGCAGATTTTAGAGGGAAAAGGGGGTCTTGTAATCCATGCTTCACATTCTCATACTGCAATGCCCAGAGAAAAAGCGAATACATCTTTTCTTTCTTTGTGTCAGTAAACCTGCCATGGAACTTTCTGGCCTGCATTAAATAATCTGCTTATTTATAATCAGTCTCCTAGTGGCTAGAGGAAGGAATATCATGAACTAATTGGTTGGACCTAAAGTGTTGTACCCATAATTGTGACAGGAAGGGTGGAGGTTATCTTTTAACCAGAAGATCAGAGATGGAAATCTGAAACCCAAAGAGAACATTTTGGGGACAGGAAAAGTTAAGGATAGATGCAGGAAAGGTGAAAAATAACATCCATTTGACTTTTTCTAATGATGTTTCTGAGAGTTTTTTTTTTCTCTGAATTAGAGAGTCTTGCATTTTTGAATGAGTTCCTTATTTATGTAACCAAAAATATGTAGAAATGCTATTTCTCAGTTTAGTGATAGATAACGTGGCAAAGAGGCTTTGAGGCTCAGAATCATGAAAATTCAAATGCAGCTGTTTCAATACATTCCTGCTTTAGAGTACAACAACAGAAGCACAGTTGATAAAGGGTACTTTTATCTGTTGATATTCCTACCCAAATTCCCATTTTGATTTTCAGATGGCAGATGATGTCTGAATATACAAATAAAAGAAATGTCATGTTTATGAAGTCGTTTGGATTTTCTCAGATGTTAGATTTTTATTTTATCAGTGAGCAAAAATCATAAAAATAATAAAATCATTGAAATCAAATTAGAACAAAAAAAGATAAATTTCTTTCTGGAACTTTTAAAATGTGGGCAGTTTCTTAACAAAGAATGTCATTACCTGTGGAGAAGTTTTTACTTAATGTAATATTTGCAGATCCTAAATCAGATTATTTTTACTAATTTGACTAAAAAGCAGAGGAGAATGTATATACTTTTTTTAAAATCTGGATATTGTTAGGACTAATTTCTCCTTTTTGAAAATAGGATTAATTATCTTTATTTTCTTAGAGTTGTACAACAATCCAAGGTAATTTTAATCGGGCCTCTGTGGTTTACCAGTGCAGGAAGCAGACACAATCTAATCAGATCACTCCTTTTTACTGTGTTTCATAATGCATTTCCTCTACTTTTTCTGATACTCGCCCAGAGGTGTTAAGAACAGATAGAAATGCTGCCTTTACCCTGCAGCTAGCAGAGGATAAAATCCCTTCCAGGACTGCAGTGCAATTTCCCGAACAAGCGTTAGAGCTGTGAAGATGAAAGACAGCATTCTCGGCTAAAATCGGAACCAGGCAAGCACACCGGCTTTCTGCTTGAGATTGGCAAACAGAACTCAAGTTTGGTTTTTCTAGAAGCTGACAATAATGATATTCATTTGGTTCGTATAACAAGTCATACCCCTTTTTTACTGGTCCAAGGAAGCAGATAACTGCTTGACGTGTCTTCATAGTTACTCAGAGAAGATCAAAAACATCTCACATCATCTGTGTACTTGTTTTAAAGGAAAAGAGCCAACACACTGAAATCCCTTAGCTCAGTCAGTGTAGTCATCCTTGAAATAGCTGGAGGGTAGTGAGCAATAAATATTTACTCTTTTGAAAATTGCGAGATAAAGATGCTGCATTGTGCTCCGTTAAAATTAAATAGATTAGTGCCCCCACACAACAGTGTGCCAGGGCTGGGTATGACAATCAGCCCTGAAGCTGGCGCTGCCAGTGGCCTCCAGAAATACAGCAAAAGATTGATGAACGTGAACTTTCTACCATCTGTGGTCACGTTATGCTGGGGATAGTTTGTATATCTGCAAAGGCAGCAGTAAATGTGCCAGCAGAGGCAACAGGTTTCCTTGAAGCAGAAAAGAAAGTGGAGTCAATCAAGCTAAAGCTATAGCTTAAACTTGATAGTATAGGATTCATGGAAAAGAGCTGACTTTGGCATTCTGTGTGAAAAGACCATCCAGGAGGAAAATGTTATGCTAGGAAGATGATTCTTACTTGGAGGATTTATGATTACATTTTTAATTTGTTCTAAGATTTGTCCAATTAAATCAGTTATAGGCACTTGGCTGAAAATCAGCCTTTACATTAGGGAGTAATATTTTTTAAAAGGATTTGGCTGGAAAGGGTTAGGTTTTATTTGGATGAGAGGAAGAAATAGAGAAGGAAAAGATAAAGGAGAAGATAAGTAATTGGACAAAAGAATGTTCTTCCCCTAAAGTCCAGTGTTGCCATGTACTGAATAATCTCTTGGTTCTATAAAATCCTTTTGCCGGGATCAGGATTGTTATTCATTCATTCATCCATTCATTCTGCAAATATGTGTTGTATGCTTACTTTGCACTCGTATCAGTGATGAAACCCTATCCTAGGGGACAAATATTCCAGGCTTCCAGGAGTCTATATTCTAGACATGTTACAATTTAAGCAAAATACACATACGACCACATAACTACATTTAATAATGTTGCATCTTTGATCAGAATGGTCAGCAACTAAGTACCTCAAATGGGTATACAATCATTCTACAAGTAACATTGTTCACATTGTTCTTTATCTTTGAAATGACTATTCTTTTTTTTTTGCAGTTTTAGGCCATGGCCACGTTTGAACCTGCCACCTCCGGTATATGGGGCCAGTGCCCTACTCCTTTGAGCCACAGGTGCCACCTGAAACAACTATTATACATCTCCTTGCTCTGTAAACACCCTTCCCTTTCCTCCTATCACACCATAGTCTTACCTCCTGTTTTATATAGACAGTGGAAATCATTCAAAAAGATGCCCACATTATCCTCTCATAACCAAATCTACAAATCTACCTTGTTTCCTTTTTTCTGAAAATATTGGGGTGCTGTTGAAAGTCGTTCTATCTTTTGGCAAAGGTAGAACATTTCATATATACTGCCTTCTCCATGAATTTTCTTCTTTATTTTGAAACCACCCTTGAAATTGGTGAAAGGATGCAAGGCAAGAATTAGAGAAGGGTCCCCCAAACCATGTGAAGGAACAGTCCTAGCTAAAATAATGACAACAATCAGCCACTGTCCCCTCATTTGCTTGATATAGGTAGTTACTGTCTGCTTGTTTGCTTCCCTATGATTGCTACTTTAGAGGGCACAGTGGATTTTTAATTAACACTTAACATTTTAATTAAAAATTAACATTTGTAATGTTTCTCTGAAAATAACATCACCTAGTGTTAGTTTTTGAGGTATCCTCCAGGTCTTGCATTCCAGTGGATTGACTGACCTACTCAGACCAAGAAACTGACTTAGCTGATCTTGGACCCTGCACTCAAGGTTCTATACTCCAGTAACTGACCCACCTAGACCACGACCCATACCAAAGGACTACTGGTTCTGCCCTGAAGCAAGCCAATCAGCAGACCTTGATTGCCTAAGCCTCTGCCCACCAAACTGTCTTTAAAATCTCTGTCCCCCCAATCCTTGGGGAGGCAGAGCTGCAAGAATTCTCCCTCATCCCCGCTTAGTGCTATGCAGACTCAACCCTTTCTCTGATGTAAGCCTGCTATCTCTGGACGTTGGCTTTCTCTTGGGCAGTGGCCAGATGAACCTAGCTGAGAGGCAAACATTTCTCTTCTTCTCATATCATTAAACTCTTTCACTCTCTTGTGGAATATTTTTATACACCAGCAGTCACTGCTTCACTTGTTTCACAACATGGTACACATATAAATATAATAATTTTAAATCACATTGGGAAAAATTGATGAGACTGTTCAAGGTCTGAGGCAAGTGACTCCCCTTGTCTCAGGTCATACAGATTATTACAGGCACAACAATGGGCCTGGGCACTTATGTAGGAAGCTTTACAATAATACAATGTAATAGCTTTTAACTTAAAATTATAAAAAAGCACATGTAAAAGCCTTCTTTATCATATATGTCCATTTAGTTTCTTTCTGGTCCCCTTTATATAAAAAATTTCTACATAATTTTAAACACATACTTTTTCAGACTACTTCCTTATCTCTCAAAATACTCCAATGTAACTTGCCATCTGACTTCTCTGAAATTACGATTGTCAGCGTGAACAATGATCTTTCTATTACCAATTCCAAGGCATACCTCTTTGCCCTCCACTTGAAAGCTTCCTTCTTTAAACTCTTCCTCTTGACTTTCACAATACAGAGATATCACCATATCATACCTTTTTGGCTATATTATTCCTCTGTGTTCTTTGCTTGCCATTCTGTCTTTATCTGATCTGAGAATGTGACTCTGTCCCCTCTTTTTTTTCCTTTTTTCTTTTTCCTTAGACCGTCTTATCAAGTAACATGGTTTTCATTACCACACATGTGGCAATAACACAGAATTTAAATCCTCCGTCTCACCTTCTTCACCTAGTATTTGACTGTTTTCAATGAGTCCAAAATTAAATTCTTCATTCCTTTCTTCACCAGTCATCTCCATCTCAATAAAAATCCCACAAGAGAATCAGTTTTGTAATATAAAACTCAAGTCAACTTAATTCTCTTTTCTCACTTCCCAAAACCAGTTCATCCGTAGGTCTCAGCAGTCCAATTTTTCTTGCTCAGACAGATGCTATTCTCTTTCTTTTCTTTTCTGCTTCCTTCTTATCTCAAGTTTCTATTATTTATCCTTGGATCGTTGAGATAAACTCCTGATTTTTATACACACCTCCTACCTTTCCTCTCCAACATGTTCATCTCAGGAGGACAAGAACAAACTTTATAAAACGTAAATTAAATTATTTCACAAAATATTTCAAACTATGAAAAACAGCATCCTGTATCCTTTCATAGCTTCAAATGCCCTGATGACCTGGCTTCTCCCTCTGTCTCCAAACTCTTCTTGACCTGCCACCCTCTCACTAGCAGATTTCTCCACTCATTCTATTTCCTAAGCGCCTTTTCAAGCAGGGATCTTTTTGCCTATTAAGATTCTACTCACCCTCTCTTTGCATGATTGGCTCTTGTCTGTCCTGAGCAACAAATGTTAAGTTTGTTTCCTATGTCATTTCCTCTCTCAGGGTACTGTCTTTTCTCTTTAAATTCTTTATTATAAGTTTTACCTATTTGAAACTGTTTGTTTCCTTAGCAATTGTCCTTGCCACTGAAAGGTTGAATTTGCAATTTGTATTCTGTTCATAAAAAATATGAAAGAATGATGCTACCTGGCAGGTGCCTGATAGTGGGTTCTTATTTCAATATGGCAGACTGAGATGCATGTCCCATCTCTGCTTCTTTTCTTTTTCAACACCTGATTTATAAATATGGAAAGAATTAAGACAAAGAGAACATGAGGACACTCATTTACTGAACACAATCTTCAACAAATACCTAAAAAGCTAACCCAAAAGGAAATAGCTCTTATACGTATATTGCAGAGGAAGACAGCAAGGGAGCCATAGTCTGGACACATACCAGGACTGTATTCAGGAGAAAGCCAATTTAAGAATAAGTGTAACCAATGGAGAAGCAGAGATAAGAGACTGAAAGCAGAGACACTAATAGAAAGTTCATATATGGAACAGTTCATTTGCCCATTCCTTGCCCCTCTACCTTACGTGGATACAGAAAAACTTTCAGCCAGGAATTTAAGCCTAGATAAATGTATTAAGCTTTGTTCACCACAGAAACAAGACAAACAATCTATAAAGCTGACACTGTCAGTTGTATGACACCAGATTAAAACTTTATTCTTTTTGATGTTTAGGAACGTCAATGTAAAAGAAGCCATATTCAGTAAAATAATTTAAGGAGGTTTATTCTAAGACAAGGATTAGGACCCAGAGCCATACCTAAGAAACCTTGAGCAAAGGACTCTCGGTGGTGAGATTACATTTCAGTTTTATTCATTTTAGGGAGACAGGAATTACATACAGGTGAGGTCACAAATTAGTACATGGAAAACATACGTTGGTTTGGCAAAAAAAAAAAAAAAAAAAAGAAAGAAAGAAAGAAAAGAAAAAGTAGGACTTCTGAAGGTGACAGGTAGGTTTAAAGACTCTTTAGCTGACAATTGGTTGAAAGAGTTAGACTTTGTCTAAAAGACCAGCAGTCAGTGAAAAGGAATGCTTAAGATAAAGCACCTGTTAATTAGAGACAAGTACTAGACTGACTCAAGTGGTTTGTTATGTATATTGAGGACCTGCAGGTAGGTCTTGCATAGCCTTAGGCCTGTTAGTGAGTCACAAAAAACATCTCTAAGAAGGGGAGGGAACATAATGAGGCAAGTCTGATCCTCCTTTCTCCTGGCTAGCAACTCAGTTTTAGGGATCCTCTAGGCCAGTGGTTTTCAACCTTCCTAATGCCCTGAGCCTTTAATACAGTTCCTGTTGAGTCACGACCCTCAGGTTGAGAACTGCTGTTCTAGGCCAAGAGGAAACCAGTAAATCAGCTGCTTAGGGAGAGACTTAAGATTTTATTTTAGTTCACTGGAATTTTCCAGGGTATTGGATAGGATTTCATCCTGTTACCTTAAAGCCAAAGGCAGTTGACTGTATTTACCTAAATACACAGAGATTTTTTTTTTTACTGCCTTAATTTAAGATATACATAATTAATCAAGCATCATCGAACAACTAACATAAAAAAGTCAAGATGCATATTAAAGAGAATTCCAGAGGACTCCAAAACTTTATCAGAAATATTAACAATCAAGCAACACTAATATTGGCATTTTTAGATAGATTTAATTGAAATTAATAGATATAAGAAAGAGTTCTGGTCTGGGTGTGGTGGCTCACACCTGTAATTCTAGCACTCAGGGAGGCAGAGGCAGGTGGGTTGCCTGATTCAGAAGTATGAGACCAGCCTGAGCAAAAGTGAGAGCCCCTGTCTCAGCTACTTGGGAGGCTGAGGCAAGAGAATTGCTTAAGCCCAAGAGTTTGAGGTTGCTGTGAGCTATGATGCCAGGGTGCTCAACCCCAAGGTAATAAAGTGAGACTTTGTCTCAAAAAAGAAAGAAAGAAAAAAAGAAAAGAAAGAGTTCTAAAAATTAAACATATAGTTATAAACTTAAAAATTAAAAAGAAAAATAGCTGGGAAATATGATTTTAAAAAGGAAATAAAAGACAGAAACAGAGGGATAGATATCATACTACTGAGTTTAAAAATTGTCTCTTTTTAAAAATGGGAAAATGGATATCCATATGTAAAAGAATGAAATTGAACCCCTATCTCATACCATCTATGAAAATTAACTCAAAATTCATTAAAGTCTCAGACATAAGACCCAAAAGTTTAAAACGAGTAGAAGAAAACATAGGCAGAAAATGACATGACATTGGTCTGGACAATGGTTTTTTACTCTTGACCCAAAGTGTAGGCAACAAAAGCAAAAATAGATAAGTAAGATTCAATCAGAATAAAAAGCTTTATACAACAAAGGTAACAATAAAAGGACCGAGAGGAAAATTTGCAAGCCATACATACAATAAGGGGTTAATATCTAAAATGCATAGGGAACTGAACTCTGTGGAAAGAAAATAATCTAATTAAAAATGGGCAAGGGTTTTCAAAAGAAGACATGAAAATGCCAAACAAATATATATGCAAATACACTCAACATCACTAATCATTATGGAAATGCAAATTAAAACCACAGCAACATATTACCTTACACTTGTTAGAGTGGGTACTATAAAAAAGAGAAACATAGTAAGCGCAGATGAGGATGTGGAGAAAAGGGAACCCTATAACACTTGTGGTGGGAATATCAATTAGCACAGCCAATTTGGAAAACTGTATTATGGTTCCTAAAATAACTAAAAGCAGAATTACCATATGATACAGCCATCCCACTTCTGAGTGTTTACAAAAAAATATTGAAACCAGCATGTCAAAGAGATGTCTGCACTCTCATATTGACTGCAATGCTATTCACAACAGCAAAGTTATGGTATCAACCAAAGTATTCTTCAGAAGATAAATGGATAAAATGTGATGTGTAATATCTATATATTAGATATACGATGGAATAATACCATGCTGCCTTTAATAATAAAGAAATTCTGTCATTTGCAACAACTTAAATGGAATGAGAGAATATTGTAAGTGCATTAAGCCAGGCACAGAAAGACAAATACTGTATGTTTTTGATTATGTGTGGAATCTGATACAAGGGAACTCAAAGAAGTAGAGAGTAAAATGGTGGTTACCAGAGGCTGAGGATTTAGGGAAAATGGAAAGATAATACTCAAAAGGTATAAAACTTCTATTAGACTGAGGGAATAAGTTTTGTTTTACATTTGTGATATGTTGCACAGTATGGCAAATATTGTAAATAATAACACATTACACACTTCAAAATCCCTGAGAGTTTCAAATATTTTTACCACAAAAATGATAAATATTTGAGGTGATGGGTATGTTTATTAGATTAATTGAATTATTATCTATTGTATTCATAAATCATAATACAATTTTGATGTCATAAATATAGACAACTATAATTTGTCAAATGACAATTAAAAATTAAAATTAAAAATTATCAGAAACAAGGAAGCCAAAGTTTTGTTACTGAAAAGACCTAGGGAATTCTGAATAGAATAAAAGAAAGGAAATTCATTCCTAGATATTTAATGATAATATATAAGCATTATCAGTATTTGAAGAATTGTGGAATATTCTAGATTGAAAGTAAATCATAATCAAATCCATTAATAAGCCAGAATTTCAATGAAAACAAATTTGTCAAGTATACTAAAAGCTAAAAGGCTATAGAGAAAAAACTTCAGAGATATGACAAAAAAATTCTTCAATCTAGATTTTTATACTCAGTCAAAAAATATCATCAAATGTGAGGACAAAACAAAGACGTCTTCAGGACGTGTAGCTGCTACCTCTAACTTGGAAATTTACTGAATTCAGAGTTTAGAAAAACAAGGCTAGCAGACATAGCATATAGGAGGAAAATGGCAAAAATCCTTCAATTTCTTTTAGAGTCCACTACAATAACTGTGCCGCAAGCCTAGGAGCAAAAATTCAAATGTGAGAAAGAGGAGGAAATGGTTGGTAGCCAGGGGAAAGGACTTTGAGAAAAAATGGGGGGTACGATAGAAAAAATACTGAAAACAGAAAAGTGGCCTGCAAGATGGAATCTGAGAAGCTAAGCTGAAGCAGTACAGCTGACCTAGTCTGCTCAGTCTTCCCCACACACCTTCTGGGATTATCTAGTTTAGGTTTCTCCATGATTGTGAGGAGGTTTATCTCAGGAGACTCTTGGGAGGTAGCCTCACATCCACAATAGGTATTGTGATATTGGTAGAGTAAAGGTTACTTTGATGATAGGTTTTCACTAATGATTCTTAGATATTTTGTTAAAGTCAGAATCACCTTTCTGTTATTCAAACATTTTACATTTTTAGATGGAGACTACTATGATGTTACTTCTTATCAGGCAAAATTAAAATTTTCTAGATTGGTTTCTCTGTATTTCATTATAAAAGTTATTAGAATTATAACTTCAGCAAAAGAAAATTGAGAGGCCACTCTCACTGTTCTCCAGAATCAATGGCCTTCTGTCAATAAAGCTTTTTTGAAACTAAACTCCATCTCTGCATATTGGCTGGACAGTGACAGGTGGCTGTACCCTCTTTGTCTGATAACAATATCATATAGGAAATTTGGAAAATCAGAAGGAAAGGATGAAAGTGCATAATTTAGGGGAAAGAAAGAGTAAACAAAGAATATCCAGGAAAAAGTTAGACGTCATAGTCCAAGTGAGAAAAACAAAAAACAACAATGACAAAAAAAACAAAAAAACAAAAAAACAAAACTTTCATCTCATCAATTTTGGATCATGTTTTGCTTAAAGGTTGTTGAAATTTAAATTTAATGTTTAATGGGATATTTAACGAAAATTTAACTTAATTTAGAAAATTTCCTTTCACACAAATAAGTACTATTAAATACTAATGGCAATCCATGAGTTTATGATTTTAATTGAACAGTCATCACTTGGAAGTCATTTATAGAATTCTATTAGGTTTTCTTGATATTCACCCTTTATCATGTCAATGCATTGTGGATTAATCACTTCTATTTGAAGATTATGTGGAAGCTTCTTGATTACACAATGAAGTGGATTTTGAAATACAAATATTTTCTGTACACTTGCATCAAGATCCAAAAAACACTACTTGACCTGACCTGTAGTTTGAATGCAGAAAATATAAGCCATTGCAAATTTGCATGAGAATGAGATCTCACTTTTAGTTTTAACTTTTGACTGCATATAAAGTTTATAAAGCAGGTTGACATTACTTGTGAATCAACAACTTCAGTTGTTTTCTGAAATGACTTTTCTGTGGCATAACCTCTACATTTTAGCACTATTCTTCTTTTTAATTTTAGATTAAATTCATTAAGAAATATGTCATTCAGTTTTCTATTAACAGTAATAGAGCCAATTCTCACTCAGAAAAAATTCACTTTGGTCATGTACCCCAAAATATCCCATGGAAAATTTGCCACTGCTAACCCAAGAAACTCCTATGAAGTAGGACAGATTCTGATTATTCAGCATCTAGTTCTAACAGAATTGACAGAACTGATAACAGTCAAATTTGTAAGAGCAAAATAAGCTCATCTTTATGATGATAACAAATGATGAAAGTAAAATGTTTTCCATGAATTACTTGCATGAGTAATATAGTAAACACAGGCTGTAACTAAATTACATTTTCATAAGTTTTGCATATTTGTTCATTTTTTGTTTTTTCTACTACACATAGGCTTTCATCATCATCATTTGTATCACATCTTATTGGATTCCACATCAGGTTACACCAAATTCATGTTTTCTCAATTTGTTGAGATGTGTTCTAATAACAAAGGAAATAGGCCTGATGTTTTCTGATTCTTTAGAACTTCCTCCATACTTCTTAGAAACTGAAATCTGCATTTCTGCTTTGGGTAATCATGAGGGGCAAGGGAATATTTTTTTTTCCTTGCACTTCAAAAGATTGGCCTGGAGCTGGCCCTGGCCAACTGGAAGAGGGGCTGAGGTGAGAGCTGCTGGGAGGCCTCTCAGGTGGGTGGAGGTCACTGGTTTTGTCTTCAGCAGACATGGGACAATAAGAATCATCAACTATGACAATAGGCCCTTCCTTTAAAAAGCTCTGTATTTCTGCTTATGTCTAGAAAAGACTGGAACTTTTAGGGTACAGTCTGCCATTTTCCCACCTTTGACAGCAAAGTTATAAATATGAGGACGGTGGGTGATGGTTGTAGTTAGGCTATTGTGGACTAGTCTGCATTAGGCTGACCTGGTTATTATGGGAATTAGGCTGATTTAGACTCTGCAGATGAGTTGTTTTCAAGACTTTCCAGGTTGGCTGATTTGGGAACAGAGTTAATTAAGATGCTAGGAGCCTTCCAAGAAGCAGCTGATACTCTTCAAAGTTGTGTATGAAACCAAGAGGCTGAGCTTTTCACTATGACTGCAGTCGCTAAGAAGAGGCCCAGCTTGCTGTGCAGTTCATTAATAAATATTTTTTTTTCTTACTAAAACCTTACCTTTTTTCTGCAAATATTTCATCCACTACCTTGCGTCATCCTATCACTTTAACAAAACCACTTGTTCTTGTTTTTTTGAGGCTTCAAGAACAAGTACCAAACTTATAGTATAATTCTTGCCTATCCACAAAAAATAGTCATAAAAGCTGTTTTTTCACTTCAAACTTCTCATTGACTCTTCAGATGAACAACATTTGAGCAAGAAAATCACTTGTAATAAATTGCTAAGTTGTTTTGTTTTGTTGGGTTTTTTTTTT
>NW_003852399.1:37072463-37093064 GCF_000181295.1 Otolemur garnettii
TTTTTTTTTTTTTTTTTTAGTTGACTATTGAGGCTGTCCTCACATTTTGAGCAAATATTTGCACTGAGAAGCTAATAGCCTGCTCAAGTTTATTTTTTTCTGGGCACCTTTCTTTGGCCACTGTAATTAAACACAATTAAAGTAAATGACCATCAGTAAATAGTTTTCCTTGTTTGATTTACAAATAAGCAGCTTGGAAATTTCATTTGGTTCTGGTATCATTTTCATTTTTAAAGTTTCACAAGAAAATTCCAAATATTAAACATCTTATTTAAATTTTTTTCTGTCATTTTCTCTGAGAAGATGAGGGAAACTTCCCTTTTTCCCTGAATATTTGCTAAAATGTTGCCACCCAATCATGTTGATCTGTCTGCCGCCTAAGGGGAAGCCAATACCTAGGAAACAGCGGGGTTTATAGCAAAGTGTTTCTTCTGCTTAGCGCTAAACAGGGAGACAGGAAGGAGGAATTTCTCAAATCTGTCTCTGAGAATTGGTGAGACAGAGTTTTTAGGGTTCCTAAAGTTTATGTGGCCTACAGAGAAAAATTAAGAATCTTTGCAACTCTGGGGTGGAAGTAAACAGCAGACAGTGACTATTATCAAGCAAATGGGGGGCAGTGCTGAGTATAATCATTATATTTTGCTAGGCCTGTTCCTTCAGAGGTTTTGGGCCCTTCACTTTAGTTCTTGCCTGTACCCCTTCATCAATTTTGTAAGAGCAATTTCAGAAAGATCAACTCAAAATTAAGGCAGATCATTAAGAGGAAGAGATATATTTACTGTGTGCGTGGGGAGAATCAAATATCCCAGTGGGATCCAGATGTTTTTATACCTACCTTGAAGAGGGGTGGAGGAGATGAGGAGTATAGGTAATTCTGTTTAGGGTCAGTAAATGATTACTAGGGAGGATGAATTGATGGAGGGAGGAAGAAACTGACTTGTGAATTAACCTGAGAGCCTTGTATTATGTTTAAAATGATTTGGACCAAGTCTGGTTGCATTCCTGATGGTCTTTCCTGTGATAAGTACTGAGATAACAGAGAAAGGAAGAGAAATTCATTGTTCTTTTGATGGGTTCTTCTGGTCATGCCGACAGAGGAAAAGCCTCTTCTAGGCCTTTAATTCAAATACTCTTTATACCACAGAGCCATATTTCTTTTCATTTGCTTCTTTAAGGCCTACATGTATAAGAGGACTCCAGCCATACTAGTCCTGGGCATTATGCACTACCTTCTGGTGTCCTACCTTATAACTTTAAAAATTATTAACCAAATTTTCCTGATATATGCCTACACTTTCTGCTGGAATGCTAACTGGTAAGGATAATACTGATGTCTCAGTGTCAGTATTATATGATATTATAATTTTGCATTACTTTGTACATATTAGGCACTTGTTAAATGTGACTAAAATTGCCTTTCCTCTTACTCTTGGTATATCTCCTTATTAAAATAATTCACTGGTGATACAGGAAGCTAGGGAAAGAGTCAGATCTGGGTGGAGTGAGATGACTAAGAACCCTTTCTCTGAGGGCTAACTCTAAAGTCTTGCAGGTCAAATGTCTATCAATTTTATCTTATTCATGTTGTGGTTTAAAATATCTTCCAGCTAGTGGTATTTATACAGCCTATCCTAACTTTCCACAGAAAACTCAGAAAAAATAAAAAGGAATAAGTCATAGAAACTCCCAGCACCACCAAAAAAAAATTAGGAATGATTTGCATACTATTTCCAGATTTGGAAAAAAAAATTTTCAGATTTGGAAAAATTTTCACCTTTTAGAAGGCAGATGGAACTAAACTGAAGAACTAATTTTAGAGTCCCATGAGTATTAGGTGCCAAAAACAGAGCAACACTGCCAGCCTCGTAGAAAATAGGATGTCTTTTCTCTCTGTCTGTCTCTTAGGTCAGGAATACATATTCTTAACAAACTAGGAAATAGGCAAACCTGGAAAGTATCAATGCTATTTTTGCAATCACTCCTCATTTCATAAAATTAGATAGCACTTGAAGAAATAGTTGTGGCAAATTTTCTTCTTTAAAAAAAAAGTTCAGTCAGGCATGGTGGTTCAGCTTGCAATCCTAGCACTTTGGGAGGCTGAGACAGGTGGATTGCTTGAGCTCAGGAGTTTGAAAACAGCCTGAGCAAAAGCAAACCCCACCATAACCAAAAATAGAAAAAATAGCAGGGAGCCTGTAGTCCCAGCTACTCCGAAGGCTGAAGAGGACTGCTTGAGCTCAAGAGTTTGAGGTTGCTGTAAGCGATAACATCACAGCACTCTACTCAGGGCAACAGAGTGAGACTTTGTCTCAAAAAAGGGAAAAATGCATTCGACAATCATCTACTGAATATCTGTTATGTGCCTGGCTTTCTAGTAAGTGTTGGAAGAATAACACATCATTAAGGCTGAAACACAAAGTGGGTTGGAGGTCTTTAACCATCTCTGTTTTCTGGCATCACAGTGCTCATTCCACAATAACAATCCATTCAACATTGTCACTTTAATGCACTGTGTTGTAGAGAAGTTGTAGTTTTATCATTAACTTCATCTGTACAGAATGTCAGTCATTATGAGTAAGAGATGATTCTGCTTAAGATCAGCAGATCCGATCCGAATTCAAATATGTGCCAAACGCTGGAAAATGAATGATTTTTTTAAAAGCTTACTCATGCGCCTCTTCAAGCTGGATTGTTGTCATCTGATTGATTAGGTGCTTATGCATCACCACCAAATTACTTTCCCTCAGCAGGCCTTTCACCAACACTTTACTTACATGGTTGTATAACCCTCTGACTGCAGAGTGCTGCCACGGTTACCCTTACTTCCTACCTGGTGACTTTTCAAACTTCAGAGGCTCCAAACAGCTGTGTGTGAGGTGAGAAAGTAGGATGGGAAAACAATGTTCCCGACATATTAAAGGATATTGATTTTTTTTTAACAGCTCCTGGGTTTTGAGTCCCTGTGACAGTGAGTGAGGTAGGGGCATATGGCATTTAACCCTGTCGAGGCCTCCTAACGGGGAGGACAGAAGATGAGAATGGTAATTGTTTTCACCAATTCCAGCCAGATTCTGCCAATGGATGGATTCTGTTTCCTTCTTTTTAGCTGGAGTTGTGGGGAATTTTCATCTTTTCAGTCTCAGGAATTTTTGTGAGAAAGCAAGAGAGGTTGTACTAGAGGGACTGCTTGCCAAATGCTATTCTTAACCAAAGTCAAAAACAAAAATCTTCTTTAAAGAGGCAGTTTCTGCTTAAATGAACAGACGATCAAGCAATTTAAGGACACTAAATAGGACAGTTAAGTCAGTCTTAGAATTAAATAACCTATGTCCATAATATTTAGATGAAATAAACTTTGGACTAGTGTGACTCAATGTCTAATAAAAATTATAGTGCATGAATTAATGCATATAAAAGTTCTTCATCATCTAAAAGCTTAAACAAAGTCAACTGAACAAGGTGGCATTATTGGTTCCCCTCACCTTGCCTGAACGTTATGCAGGTTTCTTCATGACAATAGGCCCCTGGCCTCCCTTTTCTTGGAGTGTCTGAAAAGCTGGGAAGTTTTGATCCTCTGCCTCTTCAAGATATAAATCCTCTTTCAGTCTCTTGCCAGTGCTGCAACTCAGGTATGTCTTTCTCAAGGAACTGGGAGTCAACCTTTCCAAATTTTATCATGAAGAAAGATAGTGCTTCTATCTCCCCAGTCTTTGTAGGAAGGTAGTACCCTAACTTCTTCAAGTACAAATTAGTAAGCACAGGGGTCAGCCTCTCTCATAACTTCCTCCCAAGATTTTCCAGGAGCTTACTCCAGAACTTAAAAACTGCCCAACCCTTTATTCAACAGTGTTAAGCTCAATCTCTCTCCTCTATTGCTATAGAACTTCAACCCCTGTTGCCATAAGATGAGGAAGGTCTAACTGCCTGTCACTGTCAACCAATACGCAGAGACAGGGATAGGTCCACCAAACATCATTTGTCAGAAGGTCAGCAATTCTGGAGAACAGTGATGGTAACCTAAGACTGTTCTGTTCTTCCATTTCCACAATCACAGTTTTATACATAAAAGTTAAGAGCAAGAATCATACTAACCCTTACCACAAACAACAGTAATTAACACTTAAAAAATAGTACTTGCCATGACCCATAATAAACAATAATTGATATAATCCATGACCCACATAACAAAATTCCAATTCAAAATTTAATCTCCTAAATCAATTGCCCTAAACTACTGAAGATATAAACTTCTGGGTTAAAGCTGAATTTACAAAACAACAGGATGGAAGACATGAAGTGAAGGTCACCTAGGACTTAACCAGCTAGACCAGCTGTGTCTTCTCAGCCACTGACCTCATTCCATCTTATTCTCACTACATGTGTTCTTACCCTTTTTGCAATAGTCCTGAAGAAATTTTTCCTTGTCTGTTTTGCTTTGTCTGGTGCAATTTGTACTTGACAGAAATAATGGATTCACATTAACCTTTGTATAGTAATTATGGAATTGTGTTTTTATATAAACATGGACTTTTTTTTGTCTTGTTTTGTAGTTGCTCAATCTGATCATTTCAACTGATGTTTCAATATACTATAGAGTTTAAGAAACTTTTCTTTAAAGAATAAAACAACAAAATGTTATGAAAGGAAGGTCCATGTAATATGAAGGAAAACTAGTGGGATAACATTTGAAAGAAAACTGTATAGTAGAACCTCCATAGTTGACCACCTCCCTATATTGACTACCTGCTTAACTTGACCTCATTTTCATATACCAGAAATGTGCCACATGTATATACCTGTAAAATAGGCCTAGTTCCTAATGTTGATCACCTCGTGTATGTTGACCAGTTTGTTACAGTCCCTTGGGGAGTCTTACGGAAGTGCTGCTGTATTTGATTTTATGAGTATGAAGTTTTCACAATTTCATTGTTTTCTTCCTTCCTTCCCCTTCCTTCCATCCTTGCCCTTCCTTCTTTCTTTCCTCCCCTCTTTCCTTTAGTTCTTCCCTCTTTCCTTCTTTTCTTTCATACTTATTTTTTTATAGATCTGTCTTCACAGGTAATCACTGTAATTTAAATGACACACTCTGCTTTCCCATCTGTTTCAATTATCATTTTTAAAAGCAGAAAAAATTCAGTGAACTTTGAAAATTTTCACACTATTCATAGAATTTACACTAAACATAATTTTGGTTAAATTTATAAAACATCTTGATCATGTTTGAGAAAAAGAATGTGTATCTAAAGCTGATTTTATTGCTTCATACCTTATTCAGAATCAAAGATGAGGAGGCAATCTTGAACATTTGGGAAGCCAAGGCCTTCTAGACTTTCTTGATTCTGTTAGACTTTATAGTAATTCATTTTGAGCTAATTCCAATTCATGATGGGTTTTTTTTTTTCTTGTTGTAATTATAGTTTTTGCCCAGATCAAGGCTAACTTATAACATGAAGGGTTTTGCTGTCATTCCTAATGGCTCTACTGCTTTGACCAAAGACCAGTATTATCTATTTTAAATCTGAAGTGTCCATAAGAATCATAGCAGGTACTTGTTAGAAGTGCAAATACCTGGATTTCACTCCCAGCAATTCTCATTCAGATGCTCTCTGGAGGTAGAACTCAGAATTTACATTTCGTACAAGCACTTGTAGTTATTTGATTTAGGCAGAAAGTTTGAATTTTGAGAAAATCAAGGTGGAGTAAAATATATAAATCTGATAAAATTGGAAAACTAGAAATATTAATGGTGGGAGACTAGGAGAGTTAGAGAGTGGAGTGGACATGTATATATATGGGTACCAAATAAGAAGACTAGATGAAAAGGAGGCATGTGTCCGGCCCAGCCCTGGCCCTGTATCCTCCCATAGGACTACATTTGATCAGAGGGGAGGTCTGCTTCAATCATTCTATTCTTTTAAAATAAAATATATCAAAATTGGAGTAGTTTAATAAATGAATTAACTATGAATGAAATGATAATGCCTGCCCTTCTTGGCCAGATATACATTTACATTCTCACTTAGTTACAAGCCACTAACATCCCAGGATTTTTATTCTGACTTGAAGGGTTTGAAACTGCCACCTCCTGTATATGGGGTTGGTGCCTTACTCCTTTGAGCCACAGGCACTGCCCTATGTTACAAAAACTTTTTTTTTAATTAAATCATAGCTTCTTGAGGTAGAATGTTGGTAGATTTTATATAATGCTTCAAATAAAGGAGTATTTTCAATGTTTTTGTATTTCTTTCATTTCCCTTGGGAGAGGCAGAGTCATTTGGGAGAGCTAAGTGATAAATAAGTTGCTAATGTAGTGTTAAGACATATATATTATTGAATTATTTGTCACTCTTCAAAAAAACAAACAAAAAATATAGTCATGAGTAGAAGTGGGAAAAACATTCTAAACAACTCTGTCAGGCAAAGCAATTTCAAAGCCTAAAATTTCTGTGTTGATTTCTCATGACCTCTATGTAAAAAGACCAGATCTATGCTGTTTCCTCTCACATGAGTATGAAAAAAATATTTGAAATGGTATTCTCCAAAAAAACCCCATAGGATTTGTTTTCCAAAAACAATTATTTGATAATAAATTATTTAACTTTAAATTATGCAGAAAGATTTGGAGTAGGTTATCACCTCATCTTCAGCAATTATTTAGGGCATAGTTTTATAACTGGTGTTGGCATTATATTCAATATGTAGTATAAATCTTTTTTTTTTTTTTTTTTTTTTTTGCAGTTTTTGTCCATGCTGGGTTTAAACTCACCACCTCCAGTATACGTGGCTGGTGCCCTACTCCTTTGAGCTATAGGCATGACCCTATGTAGTGTAAATCTTAATGGATGCCAATTGGTACTGGTTTGAAAGATAAGAATTCCTACCTTAATACAATATTAATAAGAATTTATGAGGTGGCACCTGTGGCTCAAAGGATTAGGGCACTGGCCCCATATGCTGGAGGTGGTGGATTCAAACCCAGCCCCAGACAAAAACTGCCAAAAAAAAAAAAAAAAGAATTTATGTTATGTATTTGATATTATTTGTTTTCTCCTTTCCTTACTTCCAGATTATTATAAAAAGTAAATATAAATATATAGCTACTTTCATAAATGGTTTCCATGAAAAATAGACTAAATGGAAGTAGATAGAAGAGACAGAGATGAATCATACTTTTAGGACTTCAGTTGAATATTTTTATAACCTTTGTTAAACTTCCATTGGTTGTATTCCTCTATTAGTTCACACGGCTAAGGTCAACTTAACTGGATTTTGTCTTAGGTTCCTAACTATTATTTCTCCTGAAACCAAAGCAAATTCCTCCCTCACTCCCAGGTCCCCTACATCCCAATTAGAACTATTTCCTGCCTGCCTTTTTAGGATAAGTTTGAGTAGGATCTATTGGACTACCCAGGAAAACTTCCTGCCTATCTAGAAACCAAGGGTAGCAACACAATTCCGTACCAAATGTAATGCATGCATAAAATATATATTTACTTCTCAATAGTTCTCTGTCCCCACCTATCTAAATAGATAGATATTTCTAATTAATACATATTGTCATCAAATAGTGAAAATGAAGTAGGATTATGTGGATGGGAATTCAAACTTAGATTTGTGAGTGAGGATAATTTGCCAATATCCATGCATTATCTAATAATCACAGCTTCTTAACACAACTTTCTAGCTTTGAATATCTTAAATTCTTAAAGTAAGCTATTTCCAACATTTCTTCTTTATTATGTGTAAAGAAATCACAACATTTTCTTCTTTATTATGTGTAAGAAATGTCTAAATCATTTTAGAATGATTTTACTGGTGTTTATCATTTTCAGACCTAATGATTGTTCTTTGAAAATCTTCTAGAAATTAAAAGTGCTAGATGTAGGAAAATATAGTTTTTACACATGCTTAGATTCATTCATTTTATTTTGTAAAGCTTACCTATGGCCTCACAATTCTTACTGACAAAGCAGAATAATTATAAAGTTATTCAATTAACTTTTTATTTTTCTTACTTCTCAGCAAGGTTCTACTTAATTTTCATGGGAAAATCAGTATTTAAACACCAAAATTATAAATACATGCATAGCCTTAATTCAGATCCCCCTTTTTCCTAATTAACTAGATGTATGAATCTTTTTAATGATGTTTTTGGGAGGCTACATTAACATTAGCTATTTAGTTAGTTGGTCCTAGTTTTCATTATGTTCTTATACTTTAATACAGATAATAAAACTCTTTCATTCAAGAAACATTTGTCAAGAACCTACTAAGAACTAAATACCAAATGAGCTGATGCTGACTTTTTCTGTTTAAAGAAAGCTAATTGTGTGCATACCTTCAGAAGTCTACTTCACTAATGATAAACTGGCAGTTTGCAAATGGTTGTGATGGGAATATTTATACCATGGTAATGGGCAAATATCAGCTATCTTACTTTTTTTTCCCCACAAAAGCTGATTTACTAGTTGCTAAATATCATTCTTGCCCTCAAGGAATTTATTGACAAGTAGTTGGAAAAGACAAATAAACCTTTAGATTTTCATCATGAAAAGATAATTCTGGTGCCAGTGTAATACAACATAGAGACTGGAAGTAACAACATGATGATCAGACAGAAGTGTCTTTTGAGTTTACATAAATAATGATGAGAACTTAAAATGGGAAAATGACAGTGGGAATGTACAGGTAGACTTTTGTAGGATATTGACTTGAAACTAATCTACTGGTCTTATACTTCCATCCATGAAAGGGTAACTGCAACAGGAATCACTTCATTATCCCAATAAACTATGTGAAAAAACTGGTTTTGACATTAGAAAACAGTACAGAATAGCAGTCTCTGAGAAGTGGGAAAAAAAATGCAAGAGTAATCAGCTTCTATGTTGCAATGCAAGAGGAATCCAAAAGAGTGGTCTGAGTTCTTGTTGAATTAAGAGAACAGAAATTGTAGGAGGGTGAAGGAGCTATAACATATAGGGCAGAGTGCCAGGAGAAGTTGGAGCTGGGGAGAAAAAGGTCAAGGTCCAAGGGGTGGGGAGGGAATTGCGTGGGATGCTGTAAAAGAAAGAGTAGTAGATAGAAAAAGGGAAATGTTGATCTTCTTTGCCTGGATTTTTGGCAGAGTAGTTTTGTTCATGTGTGAGAAGAACACTCCCCCAAACCGAGAAAAGAAGTACTAGAAAGCATTAGCTACACAATTACCAATTATCAAAGGATAATAATATTTCAATATCTTACTAGTCAGAGTAAAAAGACTTGTAAAATACTAGGCATTAGTTAATGGCTTCAAAAGGCCTAAACTTTGGTATTAGGCTTAAATTAGTCTCCGTATAAAAGCTGCACTTGACTCAGCCTAAATTGAGAAAAACTCTAAAGGAGTTTTATTAAAAAAAAAAAAATCGAGGCAGTAAAAAATGGTGGAATGGAGACATCATCTCAGCAGCCACTAATGGTGAGATCTTGGAGAGAGGACTCTAGACACCTCTGGCTAGAGTGTCCTGACCAAATGCATCTTTCCAGGGGCACAGTGAGAAAACAGGGTACTCCTGGGACCAAGGAAGAGGTTAGGGGAATTGGAAGGCCAGCATAGAGGGCAATTGCCTGGGTGTGTGCAGAGGTCAGCTGGTCCCCTGGCAGAAGGCTAGAGACAGGGAAAGCTCATAGCAGTGTTTTGGGACTTGGGTGTTCATCAGCATTGTCATAGGAGAGCTTGAATGAGCAAGTGGCTTGAACGGCACCTGGCCAATCGGATTGAACCACCAGGTAAGGTGGAAGCTTCATCATTTTGGCTGCTAGCTGGGGACTGCCATTGTGGGAGGGCCACATCACAGGATTCTAAGTAATGGCCAGAATTGGTGTGTTTGCTGAGCTCAAGTGGCCACCCTTAGGGTGAGCTAGGCAGCTCCTGCAAACCCTATGCATACCCCTTTGTAGCCAAGGGGTATTGGGTGGAAGGTCAAGGCATGTCTCCTGAGAGTCTGGTGAGACCTTCTGGCTCCCAGCCCAGTGGGGATTAAATGCACTAGCAAAGCTACCAAGCCTTGATTGAGGGCAAATAAATCAGGAAGAAAGGGCTGGGTATCCTTGGCAACTAGATAATGGCATCAGGTGTCCATCTTACACAGCAGAATCAGCATAAGTGTTTTGTGTCGCCTAACCCACGAGCACCATCTGGTGTCCAGGCAATATATTGCATTTTATATATATATATATATATATATTTTTTTTTTTTTTTTTTTTTTTTTCCCCTCTCTCTTTTTTCCCCTATTTCTTGGAACATCAACTTGTATTGCAATATATATATATTTTTCCCTTTTTTCTGTTTTTTTGAATTTTTGTTTTGCTTTATTTTCATTTTATTTTTTATTTCTCAAATATCAAGGTTTCTGTTTTTGTTATGGTTTTATGGCCTTCTTTTTTTCTTTGTGTCTTTATATTTTCTACTTTTTTTCTTCATTTTTCTAAAGATTTTTCTACTTTTCTCTTCATTCCCACAAAAAATTTTCAAATTATTTTTCAAATAATAATTAAGATATTTCTCTTTTTTTACTTACACAATTTTATTTTTAATTTTCATAATTATTATTATTATTATTTTTTTTTCTGGTCTGGTTTGTTCTGTTTCATTCTGTATTCTTCTTTTTTTTTAACATTTTTTTTTTGAAACTTTATTTATTTATTATTTCTTTTAGCTGGGGCTGGGCTGGGTTTGAACCTGCCACCTCTGGCATACGGGGCCAGTGCACTACTCTTTTGAGCCATAGGCGCTACCCTATTCATTCTGTATTCTAATAATGGATCAGAGCCTTGTTCTGAGGCCCAGTCCTAAGCCATTGACCTGGCTCAGCCCCTGGTCTAGAGCATCCTTCAATTTAGGATATAGATGTCATGTGTCACCACCATGACACATTATGACTTTTCTCTATATTTGGCAGAGGTAGAGTCCTGCTTTTGCTCAGGCTGATAGGGCACTTATAATTTCAAGGGACTCACCTGGCCCAGAACCCCAGAGTCCTAGAATTGTAGGAGTGTAGGTCAAAACACCCTACTAAATGTCTCTATTACTCCAGTCTTTCTCATTCCAACCTTCGTCTCTCCTTTTTTTTCTATTCACATTTTTTTCCTTTTTCTTTCTTTGTTTGCTTTCTGCACATTATTTTCGTTATTCTCCTCTTCTTTTGGTCCCTATACCAAAAGGCTACTCCAACACTTAAGTACAGAGACAAGAATTTTAAAGAGAAGGGGGAAGTGAGAGAAGAAAACGTACAGGAAAGAAGTTAAAAAGAAGAAAATACACATAAGGAGAAACCAACAAATAATTCAGGCAATATGAAAAACCAGAACAGATCAACTCTCCTCAAGGCACCATAAGGTAACTACCACAGAGGATCCCACTTATAAAGAAATTATGAACAAGCTGAATGTTGTGGCAGGTGCCTTGGCACTTGGGAGACTGAGGCAAGAGGATTACTCAACCCCATGAGTTTGAGGTTGCTGTGAGCTATGATGTCATGAGACTCTACTTAGGGCAACAAAGTGAGACTCTGAAAAAAAAAAAAGAAAGAAAGAGGAAATGAAAATTAAAGAAAGGGAATTTAGGATATAGATGGCAAAAATGATGAAGGGAATTGAAGGGAAAGTGCAAAATCACCAAAAGGAAATCCAAAAAGTGACACAAGAAATGAATGAAAGACATTATGAAATTAGAAAGGATACATCAGCGCTTAAGATTTGAAAGAGGCATTTGGAAAACTTCAAAATGCTGTAAAAAGTATCCATAACAGGTTATACCACAGAGTAAAAAGAATATCAGAAATAGAGGGTAAGTAAGGCCTCTATTTAGCTCAGGCATTTAGAGTAGAAAAGAAGTAAGTAAAAGCAGGACAATTGCTTAGAGAATTATTGGATGTCATAAAGTGTTCAAACATATGAATTATAGGTATTCCTGAAAAGGAAGAAGAAGGACTCAAAGGAATGGAAACCTTACATTATTATATTATATTATCAATTAAAATTTCCCCAGCATCACCAAAGATTCTGACACACTCCTTTTACAGAGATATTGAACGCTGGTTCAGCTCAACACAAACAGAGCTTCTCTAAGATGCATAGTAATTAAACTGGCCAAGATCAAAATGAAAGAGAAAATTTTGCAAGCAGCAAAATTTTGAGTAAGCACCAATTAACAGTCAGGGACAGATATCAGGGGACAGTGGACTTCTCTATCCACTGAAACTTTTCAATCTAGAATAAAGTTCACAGGTAGCACCTGTGGCTCACTGAGTAGGGTGCCAGCCCCATATACCAAGGATTGCAAGTTCAAACTTGGCCTCACCAAACTGCAACAAAAAAATAGCCAGGCAAAGTGGAGGGCACATATAGTCCCAGCTACTTGGGAAGCTGAGGCAAGAGAATTGCTTAAGCCCAAGAGCTGGAGGTTACTGTGAGCTGTGATGCTAAGGCACTCTACCAAGGGTGACAAAGTAAGACTCTGTCTCTTAAAAAGAAGAAGAAGAAGAAGAAGAAGAAGACAGTTCTCACCTACATTTAGCCTTGTTAAAGCAATTTTTAGCCTGGTATCCTATAACACCAAAATATCTGGGGACTTTAATGCCCTCTGCCAGAATTGAACAGATCCTCTAAACAGAAACTAAACAAAGATACAAAGTGCTTAAACGCAACCCTACAACAATTGGGCTTAGTAGACATGTACAGAACAGAAGAATAAATATGGTCATTATATAGTAGTCAAAGGAACAATACAACAATATTCTATATCCTACTAAACCAAGCTTTAAGTTCAATGGAGAAATTAAATCTTTTACTAACATGCAAACATGGTGGAATTTCACCATGACAAGACCAGCTCTTCAGGAACTCAGACCTGTTCTCCACACTGACCATTACAATGGACCACCAGCAAAGTAGACACCTAGAAACTAAAGGACAAAACCTAACTTCCACAATGGTGCAAGTGATAAAACTAAGCTACAGACTTTCATAAAATAAGATGAATATAACTCCACCATAATTATAAATTATCTCAATAAATGTGAATGGTTTGAATTCCCCACTGAAGAGGCACAGGCTGGCTGATTGGATAACAAAGCACAGTCCATCTAAATGTTGTCTCTTGGAAACACACCTAACTTTGAAGAACAAACAAGACTCAGGGTGATGGGCTGAAAAACAACATTTCAGGCAAATGGAAATCAGAAGAAAGGGAGCTTGCAATCTTATATTCAAATATAAATGTATTTAAAGCAACTAAAGTGAAGAAGGACAAATATGGTCACTATATACTAGTCAAAGGAACAATACAATAAGAGGACATTTTAAATATTTATGTGCCCAACTTAAATGCTGCAAGATTTAAGAAATGAACCGTAAATGGTCTGAACAATATCCTACAAAATCATAATAGCTGGGAACTTTAACATTCCTCTGACAGAATTGAACACATCCTGTAAACAGATACTAAATGAAGATATAAACTGCTTAAATGCAGCCCTACAACAATTGGGCTTAATAGACATACACAGAACATACCATTCTGTAGCTAATTAAAATGTGTTCTTCTTGTTAGCCCATGGATCACACTCCTAAATTGACCATATCCTAGGACACAAATCAAATCTCAATAAAATCAAAAGAACTGAAATTATACCTGAATTTATGTTCAAAAATAACTGAATTTATGTTCAAAAATAACTGAATTTATGTTCAAATATAACTGAATTTATGACCACAAGAGAATAAAAGTGGAACTCAATTCCTACAAAAAATTTTCCATCCCCACACAAAGGCATGGATACTAAATGATAGTTGGGTCAAGGAGGAGAGAAAGAAGGAAATTATGAGATTCCTTGAACATAATGACAAGGAAGCCACAGCTCCCAAAATCTGTGGGATATTATAAAAGCAGTACTAAGAGGGAAATTTATCACATTAGATGCCTATCTCCAAAAAAACAGAAAGAGAACACATCAACAACCTAATGAACCATCTTAAGGTAATGGGGAAAAAAGAGCAATCCAATCCCAAACCTAATAGAATAAAATAAATTACTCAAATGAAATCAGAAATAAATGTAATTTAAAATGAATCATTCATAAAACTAATGAAACATAAAGTTGGATCCTCAAAAAGATAAACAACACTGATAAATCTTTTGCCAGATTAACCATAAATAGAAAAGTAAAATCTTTAATAACCCTAATCAGTAAAGAAAAAGAGGAAATAACAACAGACAGTACAGAGATACAAGAGATTATTTCTGACTACTATAAAAAACTCTAGGCCTAGAAATTTGATCATGTGGAGGAAATGGACCAATACCTAAAATCACATCAGCTCTCTAGACCTAACAGGGAAGAAAGAGATCTCTTAAGCAGACCAATATCAAGCACTGAAATTGAAGAAACTATAAAAAAGCTCCCTCCCAAAAAAGCTCTAGGCCAGACAGCTTCACTCCAGAATTCTATCAAATGTTCAAAGATAAGCTTGTACCTGTATTGCAGAACCTATATCTAAACACTGAGAAAGAGTTCCACAACATATTCTATAAAGCAAATATCACCTTGATAGCAATGAAAGACCCAACGAAAAAAGAGAAATGCAGTTCAGTTTCACTAATGAATACTCAATAAAATCCTGCCAGATATATTACCCATACACATTAAACAAATTATACATCACAATTAAGTAGGCTTTATCCCAGGAATACAAGATTGGTTTAACACATGCAAATCTATAAATGAAATTCACCACATAAATGGAAGCAAAAGCAAAGACCATATGATTCTCTCAGTAGAGGTAGAAAAAACATTTGACAAAATTCAACATCCTTTTCTAACAAGAACATTTAAAAAAAACAGTCAGTAATGCACATTTATTAAACTAATTGAAGCCATCCATGAAAAACCTATCCCCAATATCAGATTGATTAGAGTAAAACTGAAAGCTTAGAACTAGAATCAGACAAAGTTATCCATTCTTGCCACTACTTTTCAGTGTAGTTCTGTATGTTCTAGCCAAAGCTATCAGGCAAGATATTAGGGACATCCAAAGAGGGCAGACGAAGTCAAACTCCTGTTCTGGGCTTATGATATGTTCTTATACTTATAACCCCCCAAAAGACTCAATTGCAAGACTCCTTGAAGTGATCAAGAAATACAGTAACATCTTTTGGTACAAAGTTAATCTCCACAAATCAGTAGCCTTTGTATATGTCAAAAACAGCCACATTGAGAAGCAAAGTAGGGACAAAATTACCTTCACAGTAGCTTCAAAGAAAATGGAATACCTAGGAATACACCTAACAAAAGTGGCTCTTCACTATGGCTCATACTATGGCTCTTCACTAGGAATATTATGAAAAAGATTTCATTGGCAACCACCACCACAACAAAAATAAGCAAATGGTAGTTAATCTGAAAATGTTCTGTACAGCTTAGGAAACAAAAATTAAAGTAACTAGACAAACTTAAAAATGAGACAAGATATTTGCATGTTACAAATCTGATGATTTGATGTATAGGATCTAGAGAGAACTCAAATTAATTCACAAAGAAGAGAAAACAATCCCTTCTATCGCTGGGAAGGAGATATGAACAGAACCTTCTCTCATGAGGACAGGTGAATATCCAAAAGCACATGAAAATTGCCTATCATCCCTAATTATCAGAGAAATGCAAATCAAAATCACCTTGAAATATCATGTTACTCTAGTCAGATTAACCCACATCAAAAAGTCCCAAACCTGCAGATTCTGGTGCAGATGTGGAAAGAAGGGAACATGATTATACTTTAGGTGGGACAACAACCTAATGCAGATTCTTTGTAGAAGTATGTAGAATCCTAAAAAACTCAAAATACATCTTCCATTTGATCCCATAACTCCATTACTAGGCATCCACCCAGAAGAAAAATAATCATTTTATTATAGGGATATTTCCAATAGATTGTTTATTGCAGCTCAACTTATAATTGCCAAAATGTAGAAATGATCTAACTGCCCAATAACCCATGAATGGATTAATTAACTGTGGTATATGTATACCATGGAATACTATTCAGTCATTAAAAAAGATGAAGACTTTACATCTTTTCCATTAATATGGATGGAGGTGAAAAACATTCTATTTAGGGGTGGTGCCTGTGGCTTAAGGAGTGGGGTGCTGGCCCTGTATACCAGAGGTGGTATGTTCAAACCCATCCCTGGCCAAAAACTGAAGGAGAGAGAGAGAGAACATTCTATTTAGTAAAGTATAACAAGAATGGAGAAGCAAGTATCTAATATACTCAATACTAATATGAAGCCAGTAGATGAACTAATATACACCCACAGAAAGAAAAACTCAATTTAATTCAAGTTGTGGGGAGTGGAGAGGGGGCAGAAAGGATGGTGATTGGTGTGTTCCCAGTTAATGTCTACAATGCAGGGATATATGGCACAGTTACTGAGTGCAATATACAAGTACAATAGGGACCTTGCCTAATAAATGCAAATATTGTAACCTAATTATTTGTATCTTCATATGAATGTGAAATTTTAAAATAAATAAATAAATATGTGTAAAAATAAAATATAGCACCCAACAATGGCAATATGCAGCTAGAAATTATTAATAATATAATCAGAAAAATATAATTAATAATCAGCAGAAAAATTAACTCAAAGAAATACCCATCAATAGAAATGGACATAGAAATAGAAGAAATTAATCATAAAGGATGTTAAAACAACTATTATAAATTTGTAAGTATATTCAGGGAAAAGTTAATGAGAAAAGGAAATAATGAAGATTTATCTGGAAATTTTATTTGAAAAACATGTGAAATGAAAAATTCACAGGAAGAGATGAACTTTATATTAAACATTGGATAAGAAAAAGGGAAGTTAACTTGATAATATAGCTATATAAACAATTTAAAATAAAGCACAGAAAAAAGTAATTGACATTAAAAAGGTGAACATAGGGTGGCACCTGTGGCTCAAGGGAGTAGGGCGCTGGCTCCATATACCAGAGGTGGAGGGTTCAAACCCAACCTTGGCCAAAAACTGCAAAAATAATAATAATAAAAATTAAAAGGTGAACATAACCTTAATAGGAGTGAAAAAACAATGGCAAGTATTCTAACCCAGGTATATTTATCAATATACACTGAGGATAAGAAACTCTATTTAATAAATGGTATTGAAAAAATTGAATAGCCACATGTGCAATTAAAAAACAGGATTCATACCTCTTACCACTTACTAAAATTAATTAAAATGCCTAATGGACTTAAATGTAAGGCATAAAACCATTAGACTAGAAGAAAATGCAGGAAAAACTCTTCTAGGTATTGGCCTAGGCAAAGAATTTTTGAAAAAGATCCCAGTGACAATCATAGAAGCAACAAAAATAAATAAATGAGAATTAATTAAATGGAAAAGCTCTGCACAGCTAAGGAAATGGTTAACAGACAAATAGACAACATTTAGAATAGAAGAAAATACTCACAAGATATACATCCAGTAATGAACTAATAACCAGAATATACAAAATGCTCAAATAAATCAGCAAGAAAAAAATGAAAAACTCCAACAAAAAATGGGAAAAACACATGAACAGAAGCTTTTCTAAAGAAGGTAAACAAATGGGCAATAAACATGAAAAAAAGGCTCAATGTCATTAATTCTCAGGAAAACGCAAATCAAAACCACAGCAAGACATTATCTTGCCTTGGTGAGATGGCCTTTATTAGAAAATCCTAAAAGAACTGATGTTGGAATGGATATATAGAGAAAGGAATGCTTATATACTGCTGGTGGGACTACAAATTAGTACAACCTCAGTGGAAAACTGTATGGAGATTCCGTAAAGAACTACAAGTAGACCAACCACTTGATCTAGCAATGCCACTAATGGGTATTAACCCAAAGGGAAAGAAATTATTTTATCAAAAAGACATTTGTACTTGAATGTCTATTACAATACAAGTTACAATTGCAAAGACATAAAATCGACCCAAATTCCCATCAATTCATGACTAGATGTACAAAATGTGGCATATGTACACCATGGAGTACTACTCAGCCACAAAGACGGATGACTTAATGTCTTTTGCAACAATTTGAATGGAGTTGGAGACCAGTAACCTAAGTGAAGTATCTAAGAAATGGACAAACACCACATGTACTCACTATTAATTTGGAACTAACTGATGAGCATGTGCATACAGTTAAGTAAAACTCAATGGATATAAACTAGGGGGAAGAAGATAGGAGGGGATGGTGAAACTTACCTAATGGGTACAAAGAACACTACTGAGGTGACAGCACACTTACAAGGAAGAAATAATCATTATAAAAGTGATCCATCTTATGAAAAATACATGTAGCCTCATATTACACTGAAAAAGGAAAAAAAGAAGAAGAAAGAAGCATAGGAAGACAAGGTAAGGGATTAAAAAATATTGCAAAAATAATATCCAACACTTTTCCATATTTGATGAAAGTTACAAAAAGAGAAGAAAGAAAAATTACCCTAAGCTAAAAATGGGGTGAAAATGTTAGGAGAAGCCAATATATAAGACAAAGATAAAAATTCTTCTCAGAATTGTGCAACCAAAATATAATGGAATTATATTTTTAAATATGTGGAAAACATGGAATACTATACCAGCAGTATAAAGAGTTGTGCAGACTTTTCAGACCAAAACCTCCAACAGAATTTTTAGCTGGAAAACTTGTACTACAAGGAACCTCTTCAGGAAGACTAGAAATGATGCCTGATTGGAATTGCATGAAGAATTAAAAACAAGATACAGTAAATGTGTGGGTAAATACAATGAAAATTAAAAAAGAAAATGTTGGTACCTTTAGAAACAACTTACTGTTTAAACACCATGTATTTTTCAGAATTTGTAACATATCAATAAAAATGCATGACAAACCAAAATGCTGGAAGGTGAAATGAAAATATACTGCCACAATGTTCTTATTCAATGTATAGCTAGTGTAATTTGATTTGAGGGTAGACTATGATAAGTTAAATATATATAATACACAGCTAATGACCTGCTGTGGTTTGAATATTTGTCCCCTCCAACATGAGTGTTGGAATTTAGTACCTAATGTGGCAGGATTGAGAGATGCTACTTTTAAGAGGTGATTGGGTCATGAGGACATGTTGTCATGAACGGATTATTCCATTCATAAATTAATGGATTAAGGGGTTAATAGGTTATCCCGAGAGTGGGAGTGGTGACTTTATAAGAAGAAAGACCTGAACTATCACAGGATACTCTGCACCACTTCCAGAATCTGCAGAGATTCTCCACCAGCAAGAAGGCTCTGATCAGATGTTACCCCTCAAACTTGTATTTTTACAGCCTCCATAACTGTAAGAAATACATTTCTTTTTAAAATAAATCACCTAGTTTCTGCTGAGCAGAAAACCAACTAAGACATGACTTAATAGTGGAGATAAATGGATTCAGTAAAACATAATTCAATAATAAGTCAACGAGAAAAGAGGCAAGAAAAAATAAATAACAGATGATTCAATATAAGAAGATAAATATCTAATTAAAAAATGGGCAAAGATCTGAGTAGACATTCTCTAAAGAAGATATACGAGTAACCAAAAATCACATTAAAAATTGTTCAACATCACTGGATGTCAGGAAAATGCAAATCAAAACCAAAGTAAGATACCAACTTCACACCCGCTAGAATAGCTATTAAAAGAAGACAGATAACAACTGTTGGCAAAGATGTGGAGAAACTGGATTCCTTCTGGGCTGTTGGTGGCAATGCAAGATGATGAAACTGCTTCACAAAATAGTGTGGTAGTTTCTCATACAGTTAAACGTAGAGATGTCATGTGATCCACCAATTTCATTCCTAGATAAGTGAAAACACACACGCACACAAACACTTGTGTGTAAATATTCATAGCAGCAGTGAATGAATACGTACGAACAGCAGCGTACGTACGAACCAAGAAGTGGAAGCAGTCCAAGTATCTGTTAACCGATGAATGAATAAAATGAACAAACGATAGGATGTTATTCAGCAATAAAAAGAAATGAAGTACTCAGACATTCAGCAATGTACGTGAGTTTTGGAAATACCATGTTGAATGACAGAAACCAGTCACAAAAGGATCACATACTGTCTGACTCCATATACATTTGATGCCCAGGATAGGCAGATCTATGGAGATGGAAAGTAGATTAGTGTTTGTTTAGTGTTGGTGTTGATGGCAGTGGATGTGAGATTGAATAGGAAGCAAAGTTTCTTTGGAGATAATGCTAATATTTTAAAATTGATTGTGGTAGTAGATGTACAACTCTGTGGATATATTAATAGCCATTCATTGAATTATGCCATTTAAATGGGTGCATTATGGTATTTGAATTATATTCCAATATTCCTTTTTTACAAATATGAACAGAAAAATAGGAAAAATTTAAATGGTATATTTAATTAATCTGAAATGGGTAAGATTATTTTCTTTTTTTTTTGAGACAGAGCCTCAAGCTGTCCCCCTGGGCAGAGTGCCGTGGCATTACAGCTCACAGCAACCTCCAACTCCTGGGCTCAAG
>NW_003852399.1:37093138-37130074 GCF_000181295.1 Otolemur garnettii
GAACCCGCCACCTTAGGTGTACGTGGCTGGCGCCTTAGCCGGTTGAGCTATAGGCGCCGAGCCAGGTAAGATTATTTTCTTCACATAAATCCATTATGCCATTCTTAGGGCATGTCCATTGCTTTCCTTTGTCTTATGCTTTTGTACATATTTTATACTAACTTGTGATTTTTTGCTTTGCCTTGCATATTGTAGCACAATGGTATTTATTGAATAGATTTACATTGTGTAGGCTGGGAGATGGGTGACATTTTAAATTATAGATTTTGAGGTTGCATTGGAATTTTAAGTTAGATGATCAAAGTCCAAGATTATTATTTTTAAATTCTATTGATTAAAGTTGCAGATATTAACAACAAAAGGTCAACTATGATTTTTAAAATAAGCTAATACAAAGTGTACAGAATCAACATGAAATTCTATAAAGATAAACAAAATATTTATGTAAATGCAAATTACTTATGCCTAGCGTTGTACAAAGACCAAAGACAAAGTTGAAAGCTCCATGAATTAAAAGTTCAGTAAGTCATTGCTCTAATTTCAAAAGAAAGAATACAATGAAAAATGCAGATATTTCATACCTGGTCTTCTTAATGTAGAAATTGGGATAATGTTTCTTAACTATCATTAAATTGAAAAAGTTTAGTTAGTTTTCTTCACCAATATTAAAGGGGTCTTTTGACATAGGCGTGTATTTGAAAATTAGTTGAAAGTGTCTAGTTCATATTAACTGAAAAACTATGTGTAGTCTTATTAAATGCTAAGGGCTATTAAAAACTAGATAATCTGAACTACAAATAGTGTAATATGCAAGCAACTACCATGTGATTCTGGTATTAAGTAAAGTTCTTTTTCCTTCTGATTTCCATTCTCTTCCTTTTTGGCTGTTGTGTTCCTCAACCCAGGTTCCACAAAGTGTATTGGTTACTGTATTGTATTGCAACTAAAATGTCAATGCTTTAAAATCATGGTCTGCTTTCTGAATTTATTTTTAGGTTTAATGTATAGATGGTGATTGGTTTCCATTTTTAAAAAACTCTAGTATTTGTAAAGTGCTTTGCAATTGGAACACATTTTCACAGATGCTGTTTCTTTGATATTTAAAACCATCTCATTTCCCTCCTCTTTTAAAAGTAATACTGAGTCTCTGAGGCTTTGATTTAAGGAAATATAGACAGTGTCAGAGAAAGGAGTCAAACTGCATCTTCTATAATCTGCAAAATTTCAAAAAATGACTTTCATAGGCACACTACCAGGAGTTTATAGAATTCTTTGCTTTTGGCCAGAAAAAATAAAACTTCAGTCTATCTTTTAAATAAAAAATTCTCTCCTGTTGCTCAAAATCCACTATGGTAGATTCTTTTATTCATTGATAAAACTAGCCAGCTTTAGAAATAGAGTCCTCGATAATGGAATATGTGCTCTGGAATATCCTAGGATAAGGATAAATTTAGACAGCAAGATTAACAATATGGAGGTCCAGGCTCACATAACAGCTGGATTTTAGTTGGACTCCTCAGAGAAGAGGTCTTTAACTTGAACATCTGTAAGTGTGATCAGCAACCATGATTTGTGTGTCAGTCTAAGCATCTAAGTCATTGGCAAAAGCCCTGAGAGCCAGCTAAATTATGGCAAGGTTCACCAAACAGAATAGTACCAGAGCTGTAAATTATGTCCACTGAGAGATCACCCAGCTATTTTCAGTTCAACATAGCTGGTGCTGAGTCGGAATAATCCTGTAGACTATGTAGCCCAATGGACACCATCAAGTTTTAGGTCAGTCAAGGAATATAAATGACTCTGGTTCAAGAATTTAGAGAAACCTCTCTGAGTCCGGGACCCTACCAAACCAGTTTTGCTTCCAGAGGCAAAGAAGAGATTAGATAAAAAGTATAACTGCCTCTTTATTATGTAAACCTGACCTGCTGCTGTGGCCTGAACTGCTGCATCTTGATATACAATTTCCATTTAACAAGGGAAGCTGGTTGGCCCCTCTTGTCTCATTTAGTTAATGAGTTTGAGCTAACATACCTCAAAATGAGATTATCAGAGTGGAGAGTCACACACATCCATGACTCAGGTATTCAGTTTCACTGACAGCTCCAGTCACATGCCAATAGATGCTTTATAAAATGGTGTACCTGGTAGCCATGTATAGGAGTAAATGACTGCAAAACCCCCAAAGCTGCCATATGTGAAGATGGCTGCTCATTGTAGAGCTCCACTGGGAAATTGTCAGCCCTCAAACTTGTAACTCAAATGGAATATTAGGGTTTTGTGTCCTCCAAAGTTTTGCATTGCCCTATAGTAAGCTCTTCCGAATAACAGGAATTCCCTCTAAAACCCATGAATGTTTCCACTACAAGCATATAAATCCAATATAATTATACACTCAGTAATAGAAGTAAAAGCAATAGTAATGTATTTTGCCATGTATAGTGTTCACTTTTTTTGCCCAAATTTTTGAGGAAAAGATAAGGATGCACATCATACATGAGTGGTGTGGCTCAGGAGCAGGGAAAGCTCAGTAGGTCTCCCAGGGCCACCATGCCCTCCTGCCTGGGCTTCCCATCCATAGGGAACTCCAGTCTGGGAGGATCTTGGATCTGGTGAGAGTTGGCTAGAGTGGCCTCTGCCAAGCACTGTAAGCAGGAGAAGGGGCAATGACAGGGCTGGTGAGTGGGCTTCAGCCATAGGAGCCAAGGGTCAAGGGCTGGCCATAGAGAGTGGACTGGGAGCCCCATGCAGGCCCCAGGGATTTGTCTGGCTGCCAAAGGCCCATGTTGCCTTAGAAGCTCCCACCCAAATGGCCATATACGTGGCCCTTTCAGCTGTGGCCCCAGATGTGGCAGGGAGGGAAGGGTTCCCAGGAGAAAGGGAAGGAGTCCTTCACAGAACCGGCAGCAGTGAGAGGGTGGTGCAATCCACACACTTACCATGGGTTTGTTAGCCCTCCCCAGAGAGATCTTTACTGACTGAGAGCTGCCTATTTTCTTGAGGGGTATTTTCCTGAAAGTTTAGACAAAAAATGTGAGACTGCATTATACACGGGAGCACATGTTAAATGGAAAAATGTGGTACATTTAATTACTTCAATGGATCCCATCCATGAGGTCACTTAAATTTATTTCCCACTATGAACACAGCCAAAACCTCACCAGTTGAAACTGGGTAGCCCTTCCTCCCTTGGGATCAAGTATGATGGCGACTTGGGTGACTGTATGCAACCAAAGCTATACCTTGTGTTCTTCCCCTTGCCAAAGTTCCCCCACATGCTTAAATGCATGGGCTTTGGTTCCTCCCCAAGACAGGAAGACCTGCACTCAGCAATAATAAGCTTCCTCTTTAAAGGTGCTGAGGCTAGCATGGGGGAAAGCAGGGATCCGTGGGGATGGAGGAAGTGAGGTGGATTTACGTCTGGTTTCTAGAGGTGGTGTACTTGATCACAAGAATTTGTCTGTTTGTTTCACAAGGATTTACATTCGCTTTGGGGTTTTCTCATTTTCCAGTGAGTCACCATTGCCAGCACTGGGAACTCAGTGGAGCAGTACGAGCCTTAATTTTAGTCTATGACACATCTATGGTTTCCCACCAGAGTTTTCTTTCACAGAATTCTTCCTCATTAGATCAAAATGCTTTTATAGAATATGGAACATATTATTTAAAAAAGAAAAGATAAGAAAGCAAACCAAAAACCTCATATCTCCTAGGTCATCATCTAATAGACCCAATGTTGGCATGATAGACTACAGGAAGGGCTGAGCTGTCAGTCAACAGGTGTTTCCATTCTTCCTGAATGAGCATTACATGCCATTTACTTCTCTTCTGAAATGAAATAGCCAAGATTTAAAAGAGGCACCTACTTTTTGTCCATGCTTCTTATGGATTTTCCTCTCTTCATGCCACTGTAGATGCTCATCCTAGTACCTGTTGTTTAACAGGAAGTAGAAGCCCTCTGTCCTTTCATGCCCGATTTTATTAGTAGTTGTTACAGTAGGGTAGGCCTGAGGTTCCTCTCCATATTGGTGACCAGCTGTCCTTCTGTCCTTTCTCCTTCCTGCCCTGACCCAGCCCTTCTGTCCTGGGGAGTGAGCTCTACAGCATGCTTTTTAGACAGCTGCATTTGAACTTACTTTTTAGTTGTCAACATGTAATTACCTCCCTGTTTATCTCTAATTAACAAGCAAAAAGGTGGAGACCATTTACTTCCCGGTTTACTGTACAATTTATTTACCAGATGACCATACTACATAGCATTTGGTTGGCATGTTTATTATCAATTCTCATAGACTTTCCTTAAATTCAGCCTGTGGGACTCTCATACTTTCTCTTCCAGAAATTTTTGTCTCTGTCAGTATCTCATGTTCATTGCAAAAATATCTTTCAAAAACCTTGACGGATCTGATATTTTTACCTAACTTTCAAGACAACAAGTTAACTAACCACAGTTTCATTGATACTGGAAGAAGACATGAGATTCTGGGTTAGAGATAAAAGACTCTATTTCTCATGAAACAAACATTAGCCACACTATCTGAATTTTTGCATGGGTTGAATGAACCCCAATTCAGATGTGAAGAGGTCTACATGATTCCTATATGTCACCTGGGTAGAGTGCGCTGGCATTACAGCTCACAGCAACCTCCAACTCTTGGGCTTAAGCAATTCTCTTGCCCCAGCCTCCTAAGTAGCTGGGACTACAGGCACCTGCCACAATGCCCAGCTATTTTTTGGTTGTAGTTGTCCTTGTTTGGCAGGCCTGGGCTGGGTTCAAACCCTCTAGCTCTGGTAGTACATGGCTGTGGCCCTAGCGACTGAGTTGCAGGCACCAAGCTGTCATAGACTCTTTTAAGGAGTTAGAATTAACAATCTTTTCCTTAATGAACAAATGCATCCTATGTTTATTTGGTGCTATTACCAATAGAATTATACCAAATGGGTCATTGTCTTATGATTCATGTACTAATATACAAACAACCCTTCAATGAGTATGATATTTTACTGAAGTTCAAATACTTGTTTTCATTCCCCCATAAGCTTGTAATATCATGATTTCTCAGCAATTATGGGTTCTCAGAAATAGTGCTAAAATGATTTTTCCTTTTTTTTAGAGACAGAGTCTCACTTCTTTTTTTTTTTCTTTTCAGTTTTTGGCAGGGGCTGGATTTGAACCCATCATGTCTGGTATATGGGGCCGGTGCCCTACTCCTTGAGCCACAAGTGCCACCTGACAGAGTCTTACTTTATTGCCCTTAGTACAGGGCTGTAGTGTCATAGCTCACAGCAACCTCCAGCTCTTGGGCCTAGCTGATTCTCTTGCCTCAGCCCCCCAGCAGCCAGGCCTACAGACGCCTGCCACAATGCCCAGCTATTTTTGTTGTTGTTATTGTTGTTGCAGTTTGGCCAGGGCCTGGCTCCAACCGCCACCCTTGTTATAAGTGGCCAGTGCCCCACCCACTGAGCCACAGGTGCTGCTGTAGTGCTTAAAATGTTTTTTGAACAATAAAGGATAGAAACAAATCACGAGGGATTTTATGTGAGCTGGAACGTGCCAAGAGAAGCTTGAAAATTCTGGCTTGACAGATATTAGTGACATTGAAAGAAGGCTAATGCTCAGAGGGTCTTAAATTCTAGTCTAAAGCAGATTAACACTTGCAATCACATACTTTAGATTTGTGGTCCCCAACCTGTGAGCAGTAGACCGATACTGATCAGTGGCCTGTTAGGAATGGGGACGCACAGCAGGTAAGCAGCTGCCCTTTGATCACCTGCATTCCGCCGAGGACGGAAAAACTGTCTTCTGTGAAACTGGTCCCTGGTGCCAGAAAGGTAGGGGGGACCACTGCTTTCGATAAGAGAACTATCAAGTATGGCATTTGGTAACATCACCTTATTTTAATTGTATTAGTGACTCAGTAAGTTCATATGAAGCATGCAGACTTGCTCCACAAAAATCACAAATTAAAATACAATTTTTGGGAGAAGCAGTGCTTCTTCTTTCCAAGTTGGTATTGTACTGTAATTTACTTATTGAGAGCTGTATACTTTCAACTTTTTTATGGAATTTAGATATTAAATTTTCATTCATTGTAGTAACTTAATTACTAATGAAAATATTTCTTAAGTTTCTAATTACATTTACAATTGTATTCTTAGCCTATAAGCATATAACCAAGAAAATATTTTAAAACTATAAACATGAAAAGGAATAGTAGTGTCTAAACAACAAAACTCAGAATTTGTGTTCTTACTAAACACTCTAAGACAGTAATTTTCAAAATGTGATTTTCAAAGCTATATTCAGAGCAAGAGAAGTACAGTGTGGATGGAAATAAAAATGCTCTTCCAAGGTGACCTTCATTTAAGCTATTTATTAATGGAGATAAGGTTCATGACTCAAGTTGTATTTTATTTCTGTTTTCTCCAACCTGAAAAACTAGCCATGTGTGGCATTGTGATGTTTCAGTCAATGAAGGGCCACATATACAATGGTGGTCCCCTAAGATTATAATGGAGGTGAAAAATTCTTATTGCCTAGTGACATCACAGGCAACCCATTACTTTTAATTCAATTTAATTAATTTTTTTTGAGACAATCTTACTTTGTTGCGCTCAGTAGAGTGCCATGGCATCATTGTCCACAGTAATCTCAAACTCCTGGGCTCAAGTTCCTCTTGCCTCAGCCTCCCAAGTAGCTGGGACTAAAGGTGCCCCCACAATACTTGGCTAATTTATACAGATGGAGTCTCGCTCTTACTCAGGCTATTCTCGAACTCCTGAGCTTAGGAGATCCCCCCTCCTCAGCCATCTAGAGTGCTAGGATTACAGGCATGAGCCACTGCACCTAGCCTTGCAACCTATTACGTACGTGCTGTGGCAGTGCTGCTGTAAAACCTACCATGCTTCCAGTTGATAAACGTAGAGCATATACAATATGTTCAGTCCATGATATTTGATAATGGTAACAAATGACCATGTTATATTTTATGTCTTTATTGTCTCATATTTGAGACATTAAATGACTTTTGTCATTATTTCAGAGTATATACCTACTTATTTAAAAAAAGTTCTAAGACAACCTCAGGCAGGTCATTCTGGAGGTACTGCAGAAGAGGGCGTTGTATGATAGAAGATAAAAGCCTCCTGTGTGTTACTGTCCCTGAAGGCATTCCAGTGGGACAAGATGTGGAGGTGGGAGGCAGTGATGTTGATTATCCTGACACTTTTTAGGGCTACATAATATGTGTGTATGTTTGTGTCTTGGCTTTTAACAAATAAGTTTAAACATTAAAAAAAAATTAGAAAAAAGTTCATAAAATAAGGAAATACAGAAACCATTTTTCAAAAGATGTGTAATAGATCCGTGTTTCAAGCAAAGTGTTATTACAAAAGTGTTTTTAGAAAGTTATACAATTTATAAAATAAAAATGTAACATTAAGTTAAGGTTAACTTATTATTGAAGAAAAAAATATTTAAAAACTAACTTTAGTGTAGCCTAAGTCTCTAGTGTTTATACAGTCTACAGTAGTTATGATAATGTCCTACTTAGACCTTCACGTTCACTCCCCACTCACTTACTCATCCAGAGAAACTTCTAGTGCTGCAAGCTTACTTCATGGTAAGTGCTCTCTTGTATACAGGGGTATCATGTTTTATCTTTTATATTATATTTTTAGTCTATCTTTCTTAGGTTTAAATATGTTTGGGTACACAAATATTTACCATTGAGTTATAATTGCCCACAAGTATTCAGAAGAGTAACATGCTGAAGAGGTTTGTAGCCTTGGAGCAATAGGCTACATCATTATACATTAGATGTGTAGTAGGTGGACATCTAGGTCTGTGTAAATACATTCTATGATATTTACACAATAGTGAAATCACCTAACAATGCATTTTGTAGAATGTGTCCCTATCATTAAATGATAGATAACTATTTCAAGCTAGACAAAGCAAGAAAGGAAATCCTTGATGGCTAAAGAATCAGCATGGATAATCTCCTTATATATATACATATAGTTTATACTCCCAATTTCCTGAGCTCAGGAGTTCAATTCCCTATTTTCTATAGTTTCAAAATACAACACACAAATGATGTAATGGAAAAAGTAATAAAGTGAGCATCAAGAGAGGGCTTGGTCTCACCTCTTGAGACATCCACTTAAAGTCCTTTGAATTAATTTCCTGATTTATAAAATGAGGTGATTAGAAATACACTGCTCTTCTTAAGCTTTCCTTACTTTGAACTGAGGAACATGTGGGCTAGACTGATAGACATACCTACTTTCCTACCCACCAATTGCATTTCTTGCCTGTAACATTTCGATTACTAGTAAAGTTTTCTTCTTAATGAAAAAGTCAGGCAAATGTGCCACATATACATAGATGCACCCAGAAAAACACACATAGAGTAGCTTTTAATCAAGAAGCTTCATGTGATTATAAAAACTCACCTTCCCATTATGTCAACTCATATATTTCTTATTATATCAGCTCATGAATTTAATTCAGGAGAACCTAAGAAAACCCTGTCAGTACAGTAAGGATTGAAACATGCTAAACTAATGGAAAAGTTTTAGGTTAAATTCTATTTATATTTAATCCAATATTTTAAATTCTGACTTCTTAGCAAGATAGGTATTGATTATGACTTTTCAGTTAACATCAGTTTTTACATTCATAGAGTTTGAGAACTTTTGAATACTTCAGAATTTATCTGATTCAATTTTTTCATTTCACAAATAGAAAATACAGAGCATAGAATGTTTTAGAGGTTTGCTCAGGCTGGTCTCGAACTCTTGAGCTCAGGAAATCCACCTGCCTCAGCCTCTCAGGGTGCTAGGATTACAGGTGCGAGCCATTGTGCCCAACTTTGCAACCTATTACTCACGTGCTGTGGCAGTGCTGCTGTAAAACCTATCATGCTTCCAGTTGTTTAAAAGTAGAGCACATACAATATGTTCAGTCCATGATATTTGATAATGGTAACAAATGACCATGTTATAAGTTATGTATTTATTGTTCTATACCTTTTGTCATTATTTCAGAGTGTACACCTACTAATTAAAAAAAGTTCTAAGATGATCTCAGGCAGGACCTTCTAGAGGTACTGCAGAAGAGGGCATTTTATCATAGAAGATAAAAGCCCCAAGTGAGTTATTGTCCCTAAAGGCATTCCAGTGGGACAAGATGTGGAGGTGGGAGGCAGTGATGTTGATTATCTGGCATCTTTTCACATGTTTGCATTACTGTTCTTCTTCTAATTATAACTCTGCTGATATGGGTTAATTCAGTTTTATTTTTGTTCTAATGTGTAGAAGAATGACATTTCCCTTGAATGTTTATTTTCTTATTACTCTTGGAAATTAACTCATAAAGTTCCTCTGAAATCCCTAAGTTTAGATTCCAATACAATGCCTCTAATTTAATATAAAATATTCACTTTTGTCTCATGTTTTCATTGTGATGTTATAATTTTAATGGATGCCATGGCAATCTAGTTTTTATTGTTTTCTACTTTCTTTGCTTAAGAATTAATAAAAAGTACATTGAATACTCTATGTACTAGTTCAAAAAAGACTAATTGTATTTTGATAACAATATTGAAGACTGCCATTCTTTAGCTCCTTTTCTTTTGCTATGAAATAAAAACCTTTATCATTTCTATTAATACCAGTTAAACGCCCAGCACTTGTTACTACCCAGCATAACTTATTAGCAATATTTTCATAACATCTTTACTCTAAAGGTTAACCAGAGTCTTAAGTAGTCTTTGCTGCCTGCCTGATGTACATTTATTGTGTAATATGCACTTGCTATAATCTTTTATGTTGTTTAACATATAAAAAATTATAGAAAGTGCCAGGAACAGTGGCTCATGCCTGTAATCCCAGCACTGTGGGGGACTAAGGCAAGAGAATTGCTTGAACTCAGGAGTTCTAGGCTTGTCTGAGACTCATGAAAAAAATGGAAAAACCCAGCTCAGCCAGGGGCCACAGCAAGTGCCTATGATCCCAGTGGCTTTGGAGGCTGAGGCAGCAGGATGCCCACAGCCTGAGTCTGAGGTTGCAGTGAGCTATGACGTCACTACACTCTGCTCAGGTCATAGGGTAGAACTCTGCCTTGACAAAAAAAAAAAAAAAAAAAAAATTACAGAAGGCTTCCATATATAAGATTTTGTATAATTATCACTACTACCCAAAGAATAGGAAATTCCACTGTATAGATGAAGAAAGTGAAATTTAGGAAGATATTAATTTTCCTAAAGCTACACAGTGTCTAAAGGAATTCTTAATCCATTTATTCATTTTACTAGCCACCTGTATAATGAAATATACTTTCTCTTCACATTTATTTCCATATAACAAAGTATGGCAAGTCTAATCACATACAGAGTGTTGTCTAATTTTAGTCCATCACAAGTATTTACTAGCACTAGTAAAGTAGCAATGAAACTATTTTTTAAACTGAGTTGTTTATATCAAAAGTGGTTTATAACTTATCTTTTTCTTTTAAAAACGCAATCAGCGTTGGGAATCAAAATACATGGTTGTTTTTTACCTTAGTCAACTAGTCACATGAGATATTGATTGCAGATCCACAGTTTCTTCTTTTAAATACATAGTAAGAAACTTGAATAAGAGAACCTTAAAAATACCGTTCTAATTTGCAGGGGCCATGTGTATGCTGAAAATGATATGTAAGAATAGTGATTTGCTGGGGGGGGGTTCATTGGATTGGTACGAAGAATAATTGAAGACAAAAAAAAAATAACACACATACCCAAAATATTGTATGCAACTGCAATGGTTAATTATGAAATGACAAGAATATGAATTTCCAGGGGACAGTGATTAACTGTAAGTGCAGGGGAAGGAATGAATCAAAGTGGGGTGTTGGACAGAAAAGATAGGTCACAGAGGGTGTATTCAAGGCTTAGTGGAACAGGGGATCCAGACTGAAATGGGGGAACTAAGGATATACCAACTAAAAACCAGATGGCAAACTGGGTTATGGTCATGCTACCATTCAGAGGAAAATAATGATACGAATTCCAAAAAATGGGACTGAATTTAAGGCTTAGGCTACAGGTCTGAAAATCACCGGAATAGAAGAAACAGATGACAGGGAAGAATCTTTCTAAAGTGGGAGAAAAGTTAGACTTTGAGCTTCTACAAATCCTGGCTATGTGTTACGACAAAGGAAGGTCTCTGGGAAGAAGGTAACTTATAGACTAATGGGTACCTACGCCTATGGGTAGCAACAAGACTGCACCTCTAGCCTAATGGAAAAGGCTCTGTGCCTGCTGTTTCCTTTCTTCTCTGATGCTTCCCAGCCATCAGGGATCTCCAACCTTCAGATATTCCATGATGAAAAACCAAACAGGTACTGGGAGGCATTTCTTCACCCACTTTCAATAAAATCTTTCTCCTCTATTTTGTACTGCTAGCTCTTTAGTTTAAGGGTAAATCCAGGTGAAAACTGTTTCAAAATCAAGAGTTCATCTATCTTTGAATCCAGTCAAACTGAGGTGTTCAACCTTTTAAAATCTTTAATTGATTGGTATTTTACAATGGTTAATGTGAATGAATGAACAAAACATGAACAGAGATCAAGTATTTGAGAAAGACTTAAAGGTTAGGAAGGTAAAGAGAGAATAAATCAGTGAAAGAAAAAGGCACAAAAATCATGCTATCTTCATGGGCAGTGTTAACAGTTACCAATTTTTCTTATTTATGAAGTAGGAAAGTTTTTTGTTTTGTTTTGTTTTTTCACAGGACGAGGGGTCAAGAAATGTCGTACCATCAAAAGTTAGAAAATACATCAATATATTCAGGCCATTTAGTTATATTTTTGAAGAACAAAAAATAACATGTCAGCACAAGGGTTACCCTGATCCTTACTGGAACTGGTCAGTTCCCTTTACTTAGAGCTACAGTGCAAGTAGCTGAGCTGTGTGCCTCCACTAGAATGTTGCTTTTCAATTTTATCCTGCTTACGAATCATGGGGAGGATTTTGGTACACTTGGATATCCTGCATTTTTGACAAGCTCCCAAGCCTTATGGTTCTCTCCAGAGATCACACCTTAAATAACAAGGCTCCAGATGATTGTTCTATATATGCATGCCCCTGGTAACAACAGTAGCATGTGAGAATGCCAGAAGCTGGCACTAATTCAATATTCTCTGAAAAAAAAAAAAAAAAAGAAAGAAAATACAGGGACCAAAACCCAAATACTGCAAGTTCGACTGATGCAAGTAGAAAAGAAAGCACATAAATTGATATGACAGAGGAATGAGTAAGGTTTACATAACCACCTAAGCTAAGAATTCATTTCAAACGTTCTAGTTTACTAAGAAATCTGGTTCAATAATAGTTACATAATTTACCTCCAATGTTATTTTAGATAGAAGCTTTTGTACCTCCAGCAGATCACTCCACTGCTCTCTTTCAAGTACACCATTTGCCTCCTGAGAAGTACATGTATCATTTACGTCCTCAGGCCCCTTGCTCCTGTGTAATATTTTAGGGAATTGCCATTAATCTTTGCCAGGGGCAATTACTCCTTCTTGTTGGCTTTCTCATTCATTTTTTAAAAATCACTTTTGGGTTCTCTTTGCTCCTGTCCCACATAATTCTGAGATTGTTGATTAGTTTTGTGGAATTGTGAGAAGAGGGAAAGTATCTCACAGAAAGCACACACGGCAAGAGCCAGGAGTTGTGAGGAAAGATTTCATGAACACCGTGAAGCACGATATCCTACATTTTACCCTACTCTGGATAGGAAAACAACTCCCTCTTCTAAGAAGACCACCAACTAAGAAGCTCACTAGGAACATGAATTCTGGAATTTAACTCTGGGTCCCTAAAACCTTAGAAAATAAGCATATGTAAATAGATGAGAGATGGAATAACTAACTCATGGAGGAAGAAAGGGATTCCATTTTTTTTTCCTTTTTCTTTCTTCCCCTCTTTCCCCTCCCCTCCCCTCTCTTCTCTATTCCCTTCCTTTTTATGTCCATGCTATAAAAATAAACTTTACTGCAGGTACCCAGTTGAGTCTATATGGGAAATTGATGCATCAAGCTTATTAGACAAGCATAGATATAAGGTCTATAAATAGAAGTTATTAGATGCTTAATGGAACATATGAGGTAAAAAAAATATGAGAACTTCTGAAGGTGGTGGTGTTAGCAAACACATCGTAAAGCCAGCAAAAATTCAATTATGTCCTCCTAAGAATTCTTTCAGGATAGAGTGTATAGCCTGAAATGTGGCACAAAAGACTCTTCCTGATCTGATCCCTACATCCTCACCCATGCTGCCTCTGACCTTCATCTTTCTTTACTCACACCCTAGCCTGTAGCCCTGCTAAGCCATTTGTAGTTTTGCAGATGCGTCCTTCTGTATTTATACCTCCACTGTGCACAGCCCTGACATATCCCTTCTTTTGTTATTTGCCTAGTAAATTTCTACTCATTCAACATTCTACTTGAGAACTGCTTATTTCCTGCTGCTTTGTCCAAAAACTTCAGGAAAATCAACTATTTCTTACACCCTGTTCCACAGCATCTTGCATACGTAACTGCCTGAGTCTTGTAACCCTGCAATATTATTACAGTCTGTCTCCATCACTAGAGTATGAATCCTATTGAGCCCTATTAAAGAAATGAAATGGCATTTTTATTTCCAGACTTGAATCTAATATTTATTCATTTATTTATTATTTATTGAATGCTCATTAAGTTTAATAAATGCTTGTAAATAATTAAAAATTTTATCATTCTTACTTATCACTAAATTGAGATTATCTTTCGAATTTAGTATTGTCTATTTCAATAAATAGTTTTTTTTTTTTTTTTTTTTTTTTTTTTTTTTTACTTAAAAGCACAGTTTCCCAAGGAACCTGACAGTCTGCCCTCTGCACAGGATGTACTGCCCCCAAAAGTCCAGGCCTTATAGTTTCATAGCTGGATTAGAATCTTATTTTAAACGAATTGATTAGCATCCAATCCCTTCCCATAACCAATCCTATGTACAGTTCTGAAGATAATCTTCCCTAGATGCCTATTATTATCTAAAATGGCTTAGCAACCCTTCTTTGCCTATTTGAGCAAATGTTAACTCAATATTTCATTGCAACCCCTTCTTCACACTTTGCCCTCCACAAATTGCAATATTAATGCATCTCTCTGTTGTGAGCTCATGAATTTATTTTTTTGACAGATAAGTTACTTACTGTGAGAAATCCCTCCTGGCTGATAGTCTAGTCAGTGCTCAGCTTGCTTTACACTTCTTTAATAGAGTTTTCTAATATTTCTGGCTCTAATATTTCTAATATTCTAACATTTAGAACTGTTTCCTCATGCATGAAAGTTGTATAAGTTTCATTTACCGTGTTCCTTTCAGTACTATCTCAGGGACTAGGACATGAGTTTAAACTTTATTCTTGTATCATTCTCTCTCTCTAATTTTGTATTTTACTGGATATAATGCACTCATAAAAAATAATTCTTGACTTATTGACAAATACTTGACCACATTTTGTTACTTTATATTGGCACAGAACAACATATAAATTGTATATAATGGCCTTGCTCTCACGTTGCGTTCTATCTGATTCGTTTATAAGTCATCTTAACCTATGGATTATAAAACTGTAAAGAGCAGGAATGAATTTCTGTATGGAAAGTCAATGGAATATAGTAGAAAAGGCACTGAGCTGTGAGTCAGAAAACACAGGTCTGAACCCTGCCACTTGTATACTTTACTGGAAAGTTACCTTTTGTTATTATCATTTTCTTCATCTGTATAATAAAAAGAAGCCCCTCACAGATGTTGTGATAATTAAACCAGATATGGACACATTTTGGACATTTTCCTATTCTATACAATATAATGGATTTTTAAAAATTACATCTTCAAAATTCTTTTGTGGGCAGTACATCCTGTGCACAGGGCAGACGGTCAGGAAAGTCTCTCTGAGGGTTTTGGGTCAAGTTGAGTGGGTACATTTCTTAAGAGTTTAAAGCAATAGCTGGAAAGTCCTATCTTCAACTTTTTTTTCTCCCATTAAGATACAAATTATTACAACTCCATCCAGGTTAATACCAAAGATATAAGGTCACTATCTTTTCTTCTTAGTAAAGTATCACAAAAATGCAAAAGCAAGTATCCAAAGTACTAATTTTTATTCTGAAGCCACTAGACGGTCTAAAACACGCCCACACAGGAGAAAAACTTAATTCTACTCAGGTTGGGGGGAGAAGGAATAAGGGAGGGTGTACTGGAAGGGGGATTGGTGTGCTCCCACTTAAAGGGCACAACATAGGGGTGTATAGCACTTCTTTGGGGCAGGGTACACAACTACAAGAGGGATCTTATCTAACAAATTCAAAAATTGTGACCTGGTTGTTTGTATCCTCACAATAACATGAAATAAAAAAATACCAAAAAACAAATAAAGATGCAAATTATTACAGTCCAATGGAACTTTTGGTAAGCCTTTTTTCCCCCCAGCATTTTCCCTTTGTTACCGAGCATAAACTCCTGTAGTCCTACTTCTCGGTTTCCCAACTCACCCATAAAATGTGCCTTGTCAATTCTCTCTTCTACCTCACTGTGGTATCTGTCATACCTGGAACACTCTTTATTCTTAACCTCCACTGCTTTTCTTTCCCGTGGGCTCCTCTTCCCCTCTGCTGGCTGCCAAGGAGAAGCACATTTATTGGCATTGCCCCCAAACAGATGCTTGCCTCTCTCCCTTCCCCCTTTCCCTTCCAAGCCAAACCATCACCTGCCAAGGGCTGGTGGTTGCTGCCCCCCCCGTCCACTGCCTCACACTGCTTCAGGGCGAGCCCTTTTTTGGCAAGCCTCTCCTAAAGTTCCCCCGGCCGCTCTCGCCAGCGCGCAGCCTGCCAGCAGTCTCCCCCTCTCGCCTGCAGCCCTCCTGCTCCCGCCCCCCTCTCCCCCGCTCGGTCTGCGCGCAGCGTCTTCCTCCCGCCCTCGCCAGCTGCTTTACTCGCCTTTCCTCAGGCTGCTCCCTCGCCTTATTTCCCCAGCCTCCCCTTCTCTCCCGCAGCTGGTTTCCTTCCAGAGCCCCTATCCCTCGGGTCAGATATTTTGTTTAAGACCCACAATCACCTCTCCAGGGTCCCCGTGTGTACGCGTGTCCACCATTCTCTTGGAAAGTGAGCAATTTCCTCCCGCTTCTGTATTTGACTCGTCCCCCACCAAAACCCGTGCCTACTTCCCGAGGCTGAAAGTCGGAGGGTAGCACTGGTAGAGGACATTCAGAGAGACACCAGGGCACTGGCTGGCGGACCCCAACAAAGTTTTGGGCTCTTGGGACTTGCCAGCTGAGGATTCCCAAACTTGGTCAGCCCTGGCAACTGACCCGAGGCACCAAGCAGTACACAGTGACCCGAGCCTCCTCCGACTCGCAGCACCCGGAATCTTCCAGGGTCGCTCCCTAGGGAGTGCGGACCTTTGTCTAGAACCGTGACTGGGCCATTCCCCAGGCCACGCCAGGGTCTTCAGCCTGAGCCCCACCCAGCTCCAGGCTGGGGAGGGGCGCACTTGTTTCCAGATGTGAGGCAGCCGGGTAGACGAGACGAAAAGAAGGAACTTCCCAGGTACCTGGGTGCGCGACTCTGGGATGAGGGCTGGGTGACAGTGTTAGCGAGCTCTTCTCAAACCGGGGCCCACCTCGCGGCTGGGTTACCTCAGTGCTCCCTACCGTAGCAGGGAAGGCTTTACGAGCCGTCTCCTTTAAGAAGCGCGCGCGTGTGTGTAGGACTGTGTATGCGCGCACGCGCGTGTATGTGCGTGTGTGTGTGTGTGTGTGTGTGCGTGTGCGTGTGTGTGTGTGTGTGTGCACGCGCGCGCGCACCGGCTACCCCCGCCCCCCGCGCTTGAGGGCCCCAGGAGCCGGGCAGACCCCGGGAAGGAGGAGTTATGTAGATTACGGATGAACATTCTGGAGGGGAGCGAGGAGACTGGGAAAGAAGAAGCAGAGAGCAGGGAGCGAGGAGCGGCGGAGGCCCTTCCCGCAGCAGCTGGGGGCGGCGGCGGCGGAGGAGAGGGGAGCGGAGGAGGAGGACGCGCGGGCTGGAGGAGGCGGCGGCGGCGGCGGCTGCTGCTGCGGCTGCGACTCGGCGCTCTGAGCCGGAACCGCCGGTGAACTTGGGCGCCACGTTCCCGGTGACGGACCCCGGAGGATGGTGAATAGGAGCTGCCGCTGACCCTTCCTCCGCCGCTGCTTCTCAGGGGCTGCAGAGCGCGGGGCCGGGTCTCCTCCCCTTGCCCGGCTGTGGGTGAACCTGCAGGCACCCTACCCACCCGGAGGACTTTTTTTTGAAAGGAAACGAGGGAGGGAGGGAAAGGGAGAGAGGGAGAAAACGAAGGGGAGCTTGTCCATCCATTGAAGCACAGTTCACTATGATCTTACTTACATTCAGCACTGGAAGACGGTTGGATTTCGTGCATCATTCGGGGGTCTTTTTCTTGCAAACCTTGCTTTGGATTTTATGTGCTACAGTCTGCGGAACGGAGCAATATTTCAATGTGGAGGTAAGAGTACCAGGGCTTGCTTTCTCTCCCTTTGCCTGGGCTGCTCCCTGAAGCATTTTGTTCAGTCCTCGGGTCCTTGGGGCTCAGAGCATCCTGGGTCTCAATACATTGTTTTCCCTTCTAGACGTCGAGCCCCTGGTTGAGTTTACTCTGTGTTTTAGATGATGGATGCGTGTGAGACCGAGAATCCGTTATCCCCGGCAGCACAAAGCACGATGCTGCGCGCTCAGACACAATTGTAGCCGGTCCATGCTTTGCATCTAGGGAAGAGGAGAAGTCCTACATCTAGCGAACGTGTAGCTAAGCGGGGCAGCTTGAGTTGATGGTGGATAAACAGCTCGGGAGAGACAGGATTGCCTGCTTGGCATCCTGTACTGCCTTGGTATTGTTCCTGAAACCTTTCTCCCCGTGTTTGGTGCCTAACAAAGGAGGTTAAAATCAAAGAATCTAGAGGAGTGTGTGGGAATATTAGCTATGTTTAATAACATTACTTTGTGATAAAACGCTTAAGTAGACAGAGTCTTTCCCCCATTTAGACATAACTTAATACACAGTGAATAGGTCTGGCTACACAGAGGACATGAGATCCATCTCTCTTTTAAGGTCTTCGTTCCCCCTCCCCCGCCAATTGAAAATAAACGTGGCACAATGTTACAGTTCTGAGGTGTGTTTTTAATTTGATTTCACACTGTCATGACCAAGCTGAGAGGTTTCAGCCCATCCTTTGCTTAACTTTGATAGCTTTGAAAACAGCACAAAGCCAGAGGGAACTTGAGGATAAGGACTTGTGAGACCTCTGCCAAAGTGCTCTTCCTGTCATTAACTCAACGCTGAAGGCAGTAACGTGCAGCGAGTCAGTCGCACAGTGTACACACCTGGGCTGAAACACGAGTTTATCACGTTTGCGACGGAATACAAAGACAGCAGGAGAGTTTTAGTAAAATTTCCTCCTGTTGATTAAGTCTGACGTCTTATGACATCTCAAAGGGATTCTGATTAATTTTCCAAGGAATAATGTGATTTTTCTCCCGTATGGTTAATATTCTGCAACGTGCTGTTATTTTCTTGGGAGGGTGTGTTTACACAATAGCAGGACCTGTTGCGCATTATTTGAACATGCTTCGTGTAACCAGTTGATGGACACAGTGTGTATGATAAATCATCCTGAATGTAACTCTGTTTATATAAAATGTGTTTAGGACTCCACGCAATAAGCGATGGTTGGTATAGACAAAAACTATTTGAAAAAGTGAGAACCATTATTCAAAACAATTAAAGCTTACGTATGTTAAATATGAATAAATTGCACAGAACCCCCATTGTGGAAACCCAAATGGTTTAACCCTTTGAAATATAAAACTTTGTTTTTTTCTGATAGAAAGGAGGATGAGGGCTAAAAGTCCAGACTTTTCTTGGTTGCAGATTTGAACTTTTGGAATCCCATAAATCCCACAGATGGATTTTTGTACCTAACATTTAAATCAAGAAATGATTTACTGTTGGAGTAATAATTAGTTCATGGAGGAAGGAAAGTTGCAAGCTGTTACTTCTAATGTATAAACAGAAGGGCCTCTTGCTTCAGATGCTGGTAATGGGGTGATGGTGCTGAGGTGGGGAGGGTGCGGAAAGTAGTCAGCTAAGTGCTATGTTGTATCTTGCTCACTATGGGAAGTGAGGGCGAGCCTAGATTGATAGCCACCTGCGTTAGGGATGTCTTAGATTTGCTTTGAGAGATTGGGATAACATGAATGTTTTGATAATTATTTGGTTTCTTTTGTGAGACTGTATATAAGTTACCCTGTTAATTTTTTATATTGTAATTGTTCAGGCAGCTCAATCAGTATTATGGGAGAAAAAGTTATGATTTTACTAAAAACAGCTGATTTAATTTTGAATTTCATTGACCTCTTTCTTCATTAAGATATGTGGGAAACAGTGGTTCATGGAGAAGAGAAATATTTTTCCATGTTTAGAGTATTTTTATTGTGCCCATCTTTGTTGCACAGATTTAAGTACGATGGATAAAGTCATGTGCCATCTGAGACCTTACCAAGCTTCCTTGATGTGAAGGGACTTTTCTAATTCTTTAGATTGTATGCTATAGTTTGGATCATTTTCAAATAGTATTTTTAAAAAAGCGCTTGAGCACTTTCTTGCTTGGATTTATAAGCTTCTTTATGTATAATGATGATTTTTATTTTTTATATTATAAGAGCAGTTGCTAGTAAAATAAAAAGAAAGTTAAGGAACATAGAATGACAGGATGTTTTCTGACGTGAGTTTCTGCTTGATTGACTTTTATTAGATGTTTCTTTTTGGTAGGAAACAGTAATGGGAAGAACAGTCCATCACTTCCTCTCCAGTAGAGCCACTTACATTGTATTCCTCATTCTAGTTGCAAAACATACATATTGGGAATGTTTTATTTGATTGACTCTCAAGGACAGTCTTAAAATAAACAGCAGTGGTATCAATCATGCACGAAGCTCATATGATCATAACATTTTCTTCTAGTAAGCACACCAAGTTATTACAGTTGGAGCAAAGCTTCAGAGGCACACTTTTTATCCTGACAACTAAGATTACAAGGATTTATTCACCATTAAAATGAACAACTTGTGGGACCCTCATCCTTTTCATCTCTATGATTTAAAGTTTAAAGTCCTATATTATTTCTGTGGGAGGATGGGTAGAAGTAGTCATGTTAACTCTTTCCTGTCTGATTTTTCAGAATATAAACATGTGGAATTGTCAATTACCAGAGTGAGAACTATTTTTAATATCCTAATGAACTCTTGTTATAGAGAAAGACTGCATTTGGTTTTGTTTGCTTTATATTGTATTTTAAGAACCAAAACAGCACATCTTTTATAGCTATGAAAGGGTCATATACTACCAAGAATAATAGTATAGAAAGGATCAATTTTCTACTTATATTTCAGGTGGAATACTTTTAATGTTAATTTTTCAGTATACCCTTACTTAGATAAAGACTTTTGTGTATCTTTGGATCCTTTTTAGGAACTGGGCTATTCACTGTGTAAATAATTAGCGTGATGCAAAGAAACATCACTAATTTTAACTGAAAGTCGAAAACTGCTGTCATTGGGTAGCAGCAGTCAGAATCAGAGTTGCTCATTGGTCAGAGCTAAATTATTAACAAGGAATTATGATTTAATGACTACTGTCTTAAAGATCGTTTTGTCTCTAGAATAATTATCTTATTAATTGGGATTTTCATAATCCTGTGAATTATCTATGGCTGAGGTGCTGTAAGCATTTTTGCTATGAAATTTAAGGTAGAATATCTTGTAGTTTGTGATAGTAGGAATTCTCAGCATCCACTGTAGTTTGTCAGGTGTTACATATGTGAACACATATTCTTTCTTTTTTTTTTTTAAGCATACAAGCACACATTTTCATTGAGGAAAAATGTTTAAACCAATTTAGTGATAAAATAAAAACATGCAAACCTCTAAATGATACATGTATCAAAGTATAAGAAGATGAATATTCTTGTGACAAAAAAATCTTGATAAAGCCAATATTTATTTTCTTATTTCTAATTAAAGAAAGAAGAGAGATTCTAGATTTCAGTGGGATATTTGATAACAAGTGTTATGAATTGTGAGCATAACTATTTCCTAAAGTTTTCTGCAGTCTGTTCATTGAACTGATTTAGAATTTATTTACCTGTCTGGCTTGTCTGAAAATACCTGAAAGTTCAGAGTTTGCTTTGGGTAGCTTTGTCTCACATATAAACTTGGTAGTAATTAGTCATGAGACATTTCAGAAGTAAAAAATATTTATTCTACAGATTTAAGAATGCCATATGTTGGGGCAATATTTTTCTTATTTCTTGTTCTCTGCTTCAATATTCAAGCTGCATTATTTAATTTGCTAATGGAAGAATGTTGACACAATGCCTCCTTGAGTAAGGAACTCTCCTGATTATATCCTGTAATTCTCCAGGATAGCAATTTATAAATGCCCAGCAGCAAGACTTAGAAAAGTCTTCCTAAAGACTTTTATCTGTTGTAGAATAGTAGGTTTAACAAGACATCTCAAATATACTGGACGTTCAGAATGCTCATAAAGGCCAGAAAGTTTGACGAGGAAACCATGAGGCTCATGGTCCTGAGGTCGCCCACCTTCTCCTGTGTGTTCCACTCTGACTAGGTCTTTCTCTGTTCTGAGTTGCCTGGGCAGATTTTACTCAGATCTAGGGTTACTCATAGAAATCTTTGAGTGAGGTACCGTTTTCTCCTGTTACACCTTGAGAAATCCATAGAGAATAGCAGTCCAAGTTCATCCTTCTCTGTACAGCTGGGCTTTCTCATCCAATCTCTTCTCTCTTATCAATTATGGATAAAGTTGGGTTCCATAACAACTTTCCTATTTCTGGAGTCAGGTTAAAAGTGACAGGCTTAAAATTTCTACTTTTTTCTTATTTATGCTAATGAAAGCAATTAACTGAAGAACATTTTAATGCTCTTGTTCAGTGGTATAATTCCTTTATCTGAAGTTGGGTTGATTAATCAATTATCTTATGTTAATTTGTTTCACTGATTGACCTACTCCAATTACCCAAAATGTACCTGCTCAGAATATTTGGTAGATGACTAATTGGAATTATTTCAGGACAACAACAAAATGAAACATTCGAATCAATGAGTTACATTTATTCAGTGTTCAAAGGAAAAGATTTTTCTTTACTCTTTTTCAGGAACTTTTTGATCATTCAACACATACATTAGAAATTGAGAAAGTTATTTTTCATGTTACTCTCCATCACCACTTATTAAATATCTGTCAATGTAATTACATCAATTCTTTTTTTTTTTATTTTTTATTGTAGAGGAATAGAGTAATTAAGAGCACATACTTTGCAACTAGGCTGCCTGGTTCTAATTCCATCTATTTTGCTTGAAAGTTGTGTGGTAATGAACAAGTTATGAATCTCTGTGAGCTTTAATTTACATCTTTGTAGAAGGAAGATACTGAGAGTACATGCTTCATAGGTTTGATAATTAAATGACTATGTGTATCTCCTGTGTAGATTGTGTATGTATATACCATGTATGTACATATAATAACTTGAAGCATGCATTTTCATGGTTAAATACTCAATACTTTATAGATTTCATTATTATTAATGGAAAATAAGGGTTTGATGGCATGAGGTAATTGGCATGATATCATCAATGACATAAAAGTCTATCACTTAGACCATACTAGCTGGTCTAGAAAGATTTAATGTAAATACCCTTTTCATTTTTAAAACATGTACTGAAAATCAACCACGCTAACTTCAGTACATTTTCTTCCCGTGGGTTTTTCTTAGACAGTTCAGTTGAAGAATGTGATTTTCACATTTTGTCTTGTCATCTGTTACTATCCTAGAATGTCAAGTTCAGCTCACACCTTCTTTTACAAGACTGAGTTCACTGAAATCTGTTCATCTTTTCTAATGCCACAGAAAATAAATAGGCCTTTATAATTCAATGGGCTTGTTTATTTTTATTGGCATAAACCCCAAGTGCTGTGTTTCCATATTATGGTTAGGATTCAGTATATGTCTCAAGCCAGCTTATATTATACCTCAAATTCAGAACGTAAGAGTCTCTTTTTCTTAATCTATGGAGGTAGATCAGAATGGACAGAAAAGATATTTAAATGTTTTGTACAATGATAGAGAGATGTTAGAAAAAAAACCAAATATTATGTCCGTATAACATTGGGAATGGCAAGCTAGCTGGCAATAGAATGTGATGGAGCCCTGGGTTGGCAGTTGAAGAATGTGGGCTTGAACTCTAGTTCTTTCACTTACATAACTGTGAACTTGGACAAATAATTTCTTCTGTGTTGGTATCTGTAAAAAATCTGAACTAGACTGTCATTAAGGCTATTTCAAAATTATAAATTTCATAGTAGTTAGCCTCCAAGCTTTTATATAGCCAAAAGTGGAGAGGGTTGTCTGTATTTACCCTGTAAGTTTGGGGGCAACTAAATCACAGAGGTAGATAGTTGAGATTTCTTTTGTTTTTCTGAAGTGAATATCATACGGCAAGACAGTACATATAATTTAATATGTGTTACCTATGCTGAGGAGGGGCTATTTTGGGAATAATTTTGTCCTTCTGCTGAGTAATAAAAACACAGACAGCAAATGACAATGTTATTTTAAAATTAATCTTTTGCCAAGGTAGCAAACTTTAAAAATTTATTTTAAAAACATGGCCTAATGTTAATTCAAATATATATTTGATTAAATATATATTTAATATATATATAATCTATAGGTGGTACTTCAAACAAATCAGGCAAATTGAGGGTGGGCTCAGTGGCTTAGGCCTGCAATCTTAGCACTCTGGGAGGCCAAAGTAGAAAGATCACTTGAGCTCATGAGTTCCAGACCAACCTGAACAACAGCAAGACCCCATATCTACTCTATGGGTATTACGCTTATAGTCTTAGTTCCTAAGGAGTCTGAGGAAGGAGGATTGGTTGAACCCAGTAGTTCGAGGTTGCTGTGAGCTAGGCTGAAGCCACACACTCTAGCCTAGGCAACACAGTGAGAGTCTGTGTCAAAAATAAGATAATAAATAAATAAGCAAATTGGAATAAGTTTAAAGTCTGAATTTTAGCTGGGAAGTTTTGGGGAGAGGGTCTCAAAACTTGAATCTATTTCACTCACCATGTATGTACACAAACACACACATACATGTTTTGTAGTAAAATGAAGTGGTTGTTCTGTGAGTTCCATTTGCCCATTTTGGGAAATAATTTTGGCATATCATTCTTTGATGTTTTTTGTTTTTTACCATACATTTGATTTTGAATATGGAAAATCAGATTGCATTTGTTGGATAAAATAATGAACCTTATGTGAAAAACAACATATTCCAGACTAATGAAATAAGCTTCTAAGTAATAATGTATGTGATACTCAGATTTTCTTTTGCCTTCCTTTCCTTTTTCTTGGGAAAATTATTTATAGATTTTGAGGTTATTCATGAAACCATATTTGATTGTTGCTTCCTGTAATTTAGCACTCTGAATGGAATTCTTTGCTTTTGGTATTTCACCACGAGTGTTTGGCATTGTGCATCCTTGGGTTTGGATCAGTGGAATAGCTTGATGAGCCACATAACAGAAGCTTAGCCAAGAGAGTTAAGAGTCGCCTCTCTGGGAGCCCCTAACCTCTGATTAAATGGGACCTCTGGGTGTAGTATATAAAAAGAGGCTAGAGGGAGCTATTGAGCTGTTTAAAGACTCCAATGGCTTGGAAGAACTTGGTTTAAATTAAAATCAAGGATGAACACTAGGTGCAATCAGATGTCTTAAAGTGAATCATAGCCAATCACAGGGAGTTTGGAGAAATAAGTGAACACATACTTCACAATTTAAGATTTAAGCTGAGTTTACTGAGAGCCACTTGGTACCAGTGATTACATATTTGATTAAGTAGGGAATTAGCACTTTTCTGGGAGGAAAAAGGCCTGGGCGTAATAACAGTATGACAAAGAATGGTATAACATAGGACTGCTTTACATTTTCCTCGTTTTTAGGTGTGGAATAGGTCGAAAACTGTACCTTGTAGTAACTAGAGGTGATTTTGGTGTTCCCATTTTAACCAATGAGGATGTGTTTATGAAATAATTATGGTTTTATAGATTAGAGGAGAGATGCATTTAATTTGATAATGGCTCTTAGATAATGTGTAGCAAAAACCCAATTTTAAAAGCTTGTGAGACTAAACTTATTTTATGTTTGTTATAGGATCTGGTCAAAAACCTATTGAATAAATACTTTTCAATGAAAGATTTTAAAATACTTTTTACCTGTTTTCCTTTTTAAATATATTTAAGAAACCATCCACAAAACAGTTTGGTTTGTCTAAATAGTAATGTCAGAAATGTTTTCAGTTTACCATGTTATTATACGATGTCCGGTAGAGAAAGAAGGCTTTAGGTAGGAAATGCTAACATTTAATTAAGACATTATAACCTACTCACAAACATCATTCAGATTTTTTTTTACATTTTTTTTGTTTGTTTGTTTTTTGTTTTTGAGATAAAGTCTCACTATGTCGCCCTGGGGAGAGTGCTGTGGTGTCACAGCTCACAGCAACCTCAAACTCTTGGGCTTAAATGATTCTCTTGCCTCAGCCTCCCAAGTAGCTGCCACTACAGGAGCCCGCCTCAACGCCCAGCTATTTTTTTCTTGTAGTTGTCATTGTTGTTTAGCAGGCCCGGGCCAGGTTTGAACACAACAGCCCCAATACATGTGGCCAGCGCCCTAACTACTGAGCTATAGGCGCTGAGCCAGGTTTTTTTTTTTTTTTTTTTACATTTTTAAATGTAGTCAATTAAGCGAGATATGAATAATTGAGTAAGCCATGGCCTCACAGACTGATGTTCTCAGGAGAGATTGTTCTTAGAGTGATGTATTCAGATGACCAAATAAACCCAAATAAACTACTCACTGAAATGGAATTTTACAGTACTTGTTTTCACCACACTTAAGGGGGAGTGAACTGCCCCTTTTTAGAATACTTTTGTGATCGTCCTTTCATGTCCCCAAATTGCGTGCACCTGATGTGATGTCAGTGGCACGCAGGCATGTGGCTGATGCAGTCAGACCCAAGCGATGTCAGTGGAGGCATTTTTCCATGGAACATTTCACAGTTGAGTTTCGGTCACCTGTAAGTGATTTCTCTTTGTTTACAATGATTATATATTTTCATTCATTTTAGTGTTCTAAGGCCTGCGTGTTTGTTCCTTCCTTTACTCCAACAGTTGCCAGATCATTTCTTCTTCTTGTGCGAATCGCTTCTTCTGGTTGGGATCTCAGGGACTGTATGTTTTAGCTATACTGCAGGAGCCCAGGTTGAGAAGTTGGGAAGAATTTTATGGGAACCCCTCTCCCCTCTTTCATCATAAATAAAATAGAATAGATTCAACTAGCTTATAAAACAAATGTATACAGTCAGTGGTTTGTAAGAAAAACTTGCAAAAAATCAAGAGCATTGATAGTTATGGATAAAGTCCTGTTTGGAGGTTCGGATGTTTCTTATGTTACACCAAGTCTACTCTTACAACTCACCGTTTTGCTCATGTATGATGGGTTGAGTGAAGTTGTTTGTTCCATGAGTGACTCAAGCAAATAACTTAAGTAGACTTTGCCTATTTTTGTCCATTTTTATAATAGATGGGCGATCCTTATTTCTTGCCTGTAGTACAGGTTTTGTATGGATAGCGTCCAGGCAATGCTGAGCAGTCCCTTTGTCAGTAAGAATAGGGTGTGTGTGGTCTCAGGTTCCCTCTGATGATCAGTAATGTTGTAACAACTACATTATGATCTTACATTCAAACTAGGCACAAATCCAAATAACCAGTAAAATAGAAATACCTGGAATTTATTTGAGCACCTTATTTTAATGATGATAAAAATAATCTTACTTAACTTTGGTTGGACACGTGCTATGTGCCTAACAGTGTTCTGCATTTTCACATATAATAACACATTGAATTCTCATGGTAGTCATGTGAATTAGCACTATTTCTCTCTCACAAATGAGATATCAGAGGCATAGAAAATTTGAAGAACTTGCCATGAAGTGCTGAAGTGGAGTAGACCGAATCAAAGCATGTAGGCCAGCTGAGGAACACAGTCTCCTAGCCAAATACATACAGCTGAGAATTTTGTGATAGGATTGTAGCAGTTCAATCCTATTTTCAGGCTCTATGTCTCATTCTCATTTCTTGTTGTTTCTGCCACATGTACAGTTCCTTACTCCACTGAAGTCATATGCGAGGGTTGGAATCAACTGCTTCCACACTCTTGTTAATGTGGATATTTTGACTTCTTTCTGTGAATCAAGAATATTCTTATTAGGGCACTGGCCCCATGCGCCAGAGATGGCGGGTTCAAACCCAGCCCTGGCTTAAAACTGCAAAAAAAAAAAAAAAAAAAAATTAAAAATTAAAAAATAAATAATAAATAATATTCTTACTGACATGTAGAATGGTGAATCCTTTTGAGAGGATTTTCAATTTACTTTGCCCAGATCCATCAGAAGAATCTCTATTTGTGGCACCTATAGCATTATGAAATGTATTTTTTAAATAATAAGATTTGAAAGTCAGAGTTACTCCTTGATCCGTGGACTGCAGAATGGATGTTGTGTTGGCAGGCATGAAAACAACATTCATTCCTTTATGCAGCTCCATCAGAGCTCTTGGGTGACCAAGTGCCTTGTCAATGAACAGAAGTATTTCGAAAGGAATCTTTTTTTCTGAGCAGCAGTTCTCAGTAATGGGTTTCCCATAGTCAGTAAACCATGCTGTATACAGATGTGCCATCGTCCAGTCTTTGTGGTTACATTTCTAGAGCATACGCAGAGTAGACTTAGCACAATTCTTTTTTTTTTATTATTATTGAAATTTATTTCTTTTTATTAAATCATAGCTGAGTACATTAATGCATTTATGGGGTACAATGTGCTTGTTTTATATGCAATTTGAAATATTTACAACAAACTGGTTAACATAGCCTTAAGAGCCCTAGGATTTTTGGAGGGGTGAGTGAACATTGGCTTCAACTTCAGTCACCAGGCACATTATCTCCTATAGGAGAATTATTCTGTCCCTTGAAGCTTTGAAGCCCGATCTTGGCATTTTCTCTTAGCTAGGAAAGTCTTAGATGCCATTTTCACCCAATAAATGGCTATTTCATCCCAATTAAAAATAAACGGTTTAGTGCAGCACCTTCATCTGTTTTCTTACCTAGATCAGCACTGGCTGCTTCACCTTGTATTTTTACGGCTTCCTTCCTAAAACCTCTGCTGGTTCGGACTTTTCTTCTGCAGCTTTCTAACCTATTTCAGCCTTCGTGAAATCGAGAGAGTTAGGTCTTTGCCTTGTATTAGGCTTGGTTTAAGGAATGTTGAGGTTTATTTGATCTTCTATTTAGACCACACAAACTTTCTCCATATTAGCAGTGAAACTGTTCTATTTTCTTATTATTCATATGTTCACTGGAGTAGCACTTTTAAATTCCCTCAAGCACCCGTCCTTTGTATTTACAGCCTGGCTAACTGTTTGATGCAAGGGGCCTAGGTTTCTGCCTGTCTTGTCTTCTGACATAACTTACTCACTAAGATGAATCATTTCTAGCTTGTGACTTAAAGTAAGAGACATAAAGCTCTTCCTTTCACTTGAACACTTGGAGACTGTTATTAAGAGGCCTCATTTCATTATGTTTGAGTGTCAGGGAATAGGGAGGCCCAGGGTGAGGGAGAGAGAGAGAGGGGAATGGCCAGTCAGTGAGGCAGTCAGAACAAACACAGGATTTAAAAAAAAAAAATTGTCTTATTTTTATTTTATTATTATTTTTTATTGTTTCAGGTTGATTGAGGGTATGAAGACTTAGGTTATGATTTGCATTTGTTAGGTAAAGTCCCTCTTATGATTATGTCCCACCCTAAGAGGTGTGCCATCCACCCTAACATTGTGGCCATTAAGTGGGAACAAACCCATACGCTTCCCTCCTCTCCTCTCCCTGCTCCCACAGCACCACCTTGAATTGATTGTGTTATCAATTACCGCACATAGGTAATAGATTGTCTACTGGCTTCATATTAGAATTGAGTACATTGGAGTTTTGCTTCTTCGTTCTTGTGATACTTTACTAAGAAGAATGCAAACACAGCATTTATCAATTTAGTTCATCCTCTTAATATGGGTATCGTTCATAGCGCCCTAAAATAATTTCAGTAATAACACCAGACATCATGGAACAACATCAAATGTAACTGATCTCAAAGAGGAGGTTTGAAAATCTGTATTTTTTAATTCTAGGTAAGTTCTTTGAATCACTGCTCTACTGTCTATCTCATAATCTGTTCTACATAAACTAGTCCTTCAAGATGTTTCTAAAACAAAAAATACTGTAGGCAAATAAATTCAGTAAATGTGAAAAAGAACCCTGACCACAGATGAGTATAACAGATATAACAATAAGGAAACGTGAAATATTATGAGAATTACCAAAATGTGACGCAGAGAAACAAAGTGAGTACCTACTGATGGGAAAATGGTGCCAACAGACTGCTGGACGTCGGGTTGCACAAACCTTCAATTTGAAAAAAGGAAGGAAGGAAAGAAGGTTTGAAAGGTTTGAAAATAAAGCCCAATAAAAGGGCGTATCCAGGTCGTGCATTATCACCCGGGCTGTGATGAGTTCGGGAGCAGTACTGAACAACTTGGCTACGTCACATACAAGCTCTGTAATTTGGATGAGGCATGTCATTGGACTGTGTGCCCTAAATTCTTCACATGTAAAACAGCGATGAGAGTATCCACTTGAGGACTGTTGTAAGATTGAGGAGGTAGGGATATTGGACAAAGGTCAATAACAACTTCCTGACTTATTCCCAGGCACTCTGAAATAACTGAAAAAATTAAAAGAAAAGACAAAATGTGTGAAACAGTGATTTTCAAGTCATTGGATGTCAGGTAATAAATTATACCTGAGAGAAGGCAAACAAATGGGTGAATATTGTGATTATCTCAGTTTACTGCTTTGAGAAGGTTTGCAGGGATAGTACCAGGAAGGTAGAACCCAGGTGGATCTGGGATTGGGGAGATTGAAGTTATTAGTGTTCACAGGTCAGAAACTGGAGAAGAGAGATAAGCAGAGAGTGAAAACAGCAGGAGAGGCGGGTGTTGTGGTGGGCACCTACAGTCCCAGCTACTTGGGAGATGAGCCAGGAGGATTGCTTGAGCCCAAGAATTCAAGGTTGCTGTGAACTATGTTTGATGCCAGAGCACTCTATAGGGGCAAGAAAGTGAGGCTCTGTCTCAAAAAAAAAAAAAAAAAATTATAAAAAGAAAATATCAGGGATCTACAGAGGGTTCCCTTGAGTATGTAGCTAAGAGCTGACCTGTGCCATCCTGGGAAACAACTGCTTGGGGCCTGGAAAGATCATCCAAGAGGATTAGATGGAATTGTGCCTGGTGCTCGTGAGGGGCTGGTGATAGTGGCATCTTCCTGAAATCTGCTTCCCAGGGAATTAGGTAGGTTATCGGAAGCTTATTGACAGCTGTGGGAAATACTTAGCTCTGGACTAAATCCCACTCTGGTTCTGATTAACATGTCTTAACTGGGAGACCTGAAAGCGTCAGACTGTTTCTAATGACTGAACTGCTTTCCACAACAAAGTTCAGTAGTATTTATTGGAATATGAAAATATCAGGCACCCACAAGATAAAAAAAAGTATAATGTCTAGCATTCAATAAGAATTTACCAAGAATACAAAGAAGCACAAAAACACTACCCACAATGAGGAGAAAGTTCCAGATACTTAACTTGCTTCAAAAATAACACAGATGTTAGAATTAGCAGACCAGAACATTAAATCAGTTATAATATTCTTTATGTCCAAAAGTTGACACATGGAAGATAACAAAAAAAAAAAAAAGACTCAAATCAAACTTACAGAGATCAAAACAATGTAATGTGAGATGGAAAACCTGAAATGAACAGTACATCAGACATTACTGAAGAATTAAAATAGTAAACTTTATGTCACTGCAAAAGATGTGAAATGCAAAGAGAAAATTCAAAACTGAGCAGATATCAGGGAGATAACTGTCTACTATTTATACTGTTAGATAAATCCGAAAAATTATAAAAGATTTATTTAATAATTTAAAATAATAATAAAGTATATTACCATAAAAACATTTTTGTGGATAACCACAAGTGGCCTAAGATACATGTACTTTGAATCCCTTAAGGGAGGAAGAGACAGAAACCGTAATGCTTTTCCAAATATGATGGAAAATGTGTAAACTTAGAGGTTTAAGAAGCTCGATGAATCACAAATGAAAAACAGGAAGAAAACTCGATGAAGGCACACCATACTCGAATTGCTCAAACGCGTGATAAAAAGAAAAATCTTAAAAGTAGGCAGAGAAAAAGAGACACCTGACATCTAAAGGAACAAAGAAAGGATGACGTATTTCTTGTCAGAAATAACACACAGAGAAGACGGTGGAGAAACATCTTAAAATATGTAAAGAAAAAAATGTTCTCAACTTAGAATTCTATACTCACTGAAAATATGAAAGCAAAATAAACAATTTTTCACACACATAAAAAGCTGACAGATTCTCACTAGCACACCAGCACTGCAGACAATGTTAAAGGCAGTCCCCAAACTGGAGACAACCCAAATGTCCATCAACATCAAACAGCAGGTGCACAGGTAACAAACTCCAATATATCCATGCAATGGAATACTACTTAATAATAAAAAAGAGTGAATTGCTGATAGGTGGTAAAACTTAACAGAATCCCCAAATGATTATGCTCATGAACAAAGCCAGACAAAAGGAGCGTATGCTGTGTGATTTCATTTACATAAAATACAGAAAGTGGACACTGATCTGTAGCAACAGAAAGTGGATGGGGATTACCTGCGGAGGAGGGGGGAGGGCCAGAAGGAATAACCGCAGAGGGGCCAGAGGAGATTTTTGATGATGATGGTTAAAACTTCCTGGTTGTGGTGATGGTCTCATGTGAACGTGACAGCTTATCACAGTGTACATTTTTAAGTATGAGCCACTTATTGTACAGCAATTATACCTGAATATAGCTGTTAAAAATAGCATATTGAATATGTAAGCCGGTTCTTATTACCTAGTAACCAACCTAATAATGATAACTGCTGGTAATTACACGTATGCTCTGGCCTAAATTGCAATGGGAAGAACAGGTTGCAATCTTCTTTATAGTCCTATTCTGTAGAGATAAAATGCTAAACTGTAAAATATTGGGTTGGCCAAGACATGGCTTTGGGCCAGGTCTGGCTGTGTGCTCTTTCTTTGAACAATGGATCCTTATGGCTAAAAATACCTATGTGAAGGTATTTAACCATATGGTGATACAGTTTTTATGGCTAGTTTGCATCCCTCTTCTCAGCTGAAGCCTGTATTCTCACCCATCCGTCTGTTCTTGTGGACAAGTCCATCTTGCTGTCCACGACAACAGATGCTCTGATCTGCCCTCTCTCTCAGCTGGTGCTGCCCGTCACTGTGCAGGTAACACCTACTTCGTGAGTGTTCACGCCCACCATGAGTGTGAGGCCCCCAGCTTCCTGCCCGTCACTTGCTGCTTATAATCATTTTCCCCATTTCCTGTCACAGTGATTTTCAATGTTTTCATTAATTTTGTCTGCTTTAGTACAAGCCCATTTCATGCCTGTGTTGTATCTACTCTTGACACACTGGTTATCCCATGACCTACACGGCCTCCCATTATCAGATGCAGTCCTCTCTCCGGCCTCATAGCCCAGAGTTCATCTAGCACGGTGGGCCTCATGCTAAGTATCACTGTACGCTCCTCAAGATTGATGAAACCACCCCCAAATCTTCTATTATGTGGCTTGTATCTATCTACTATTTATAATATTAGATGAATCTGAAAAAATTGTAAGAGATTTATTTAATAATTTAAAATAAAGTATATTAGTATAAAAACACTTTTGTGAATAATAAATTTTATGAAAAGATCATAGTAAGAAAAGTAACATTGTCTTACATTTTCCGCAATTAATATCTGCCTTAACAAAAAGATACCTAGATTCTCCTGTCAACTTTGTTGTTCACACTTGCAGTGTTACAAATTGAAGTCTTGCCCATTGATTGCAAATGAATGAAAGTAAAACGGCAGAGAACTTCATATTAAAATTATTTTGACCCCTGAAAGAGTTTTAGGGCATTCAGAGGTTCTTGGACCGAACTTAGAGAACCTTTGTTCTGGTAGCTACACTGTTTTTTTCCCTTCTCCTGGGTTACCAAGATCCTTTCTCTTTAGTTTATTTATTTTATTTTTACATATACATGTGTTTACTAGGTTTCCACTTTTTGCCTTCACAAAATCAAAAAGGCTTAACATTTAACAACAATAACAATGTTTAAGATAAAGACTAGAAACAAAAACCTCATAAAGAATGAATGAAGATAAATACAGTCAGAAAAGAAATCAGACGGTTGCTGCAACGAATATTAAGCAATAATAATAATAGGAATGCGAAGAGAGTAACATTCGCATTGTCAAATAAGAGTATCACTTTAGTCTTTATAAGACTAATTGCTTCATTTTACTCCCATCCTTCTATATATTTTTTAGTGTTCAGCATAAATATTATCAGACCTTCTTTAAATCTGCACCTTAACCCCCACATGTCCCCATTATGCATTGGAAACAACCTTTTATTCTTTTTTTTTTTTTTGGCCGGGGGCTGGGCTTGAACCCGCCACCTCTGGCATATGGGGCGAGCACCCTACCCTTTTGAGCCACAGGTGCTGCCCCATAACCTTCTATTCTTTAAAGTATTTTTTATAATTATAATCACAGAGTATTTTATCTTACTTCAAAGTTAGATGCTGACATCTGTATGTAAGATGTAGGCTTACCCTTAAAATTACTGTTCAAAATACATTTAGTGGCTTATTAATTGCTAAGACTTGACCCACGGACACTAAGAAGCCAAGAATCAGCTTCTTTCATGTCTTTGTGTCTTTGAGTTTTGGTTTTCCTGTCTCCTGAGACATGTAGGCTAAATCCATATTTGCTGGTAAGGAAATTTAAGGGCACTGAAATAAACAATTTTTTTCTCTTCTTGTCCGGAGCATATGGTTAAATTTGGTATATTAGAGTAAGTTAAGCCTGTGCTGATAATCTGTTGCATATGATGTTTATGTGATAGATTCATATAGATCTCCCACAGCAAATTAGAACTTTATGTTGAGCTAGAGTTTATCTGTCTTGGTCACTGCTGTATTCCATGAACTGGACACGGCCTCGCAGAAAGTGGAGAGCTCATGGTTTCTTATCTATTTCAATTGTTTTCTTTTTCCTTAACTCATTTAGCTCATTACTGGGTAACAATATGGTGCTTTTTTATCTTACATTTACTTCAGTTACTTTATTAATAATATTTAACTTCAAATAATAAAGGGCTGTATTTAAATTAGTGTCTAATTAACAGTCTATTAGTGACCAGCTTGGATTTTTAGATTTTTCTCATCATCTTCATCTTGTTATGCCAGCATTTCTGCTGTATGTTTAAATAACATTTTTCTATGTTTGTTCAGCAATAGAACATTTATGTCAATACCTTTGTCTTGGCATTAAAAATATTGTAAAATTGGTCAGTTTTTTCAAAGATGTGTAGGAGAACACCTAGGGAAAATATCACAGGGAAGTAAGTTTGTGATAGTTCAGTGACTTCAGTTGTAGTTATTACTATTATTGAACAGAAACTTCCCCAAGACAGTTTTCGGGAAAGAGCACAAACACAATTTTACTTGTATTTCACTAGAAGGCCTAACTCATTTCAATCCCTCGTTGAGCTACATGGATAAGAAAAAAAGTAGGTATACTGTCAGCTGCTGCATCCATTAGTGTATAAAATCTGAAGACTGAATAATCTCATAATAATTTGAATTTACTGAAATAACTTACCTTAAAATGAGACCATGGTTGGAGTTCTAACAAGCACAATATTGAAGACCTATGAACAAATGACTCAAGAATGTTAAAGGTTGGAAGGATTTTCCTTTGCTCAACACCTCCATATTGGTGGTAGGCGGGAAAACAGGGAGAAGACAATCTTCAGACTTTCATTGATGGATGTGCTTTCTATCTGGATTATATCTTAGTAAGGAAAAGGGGAGGAAATTTAGACTTTGAATGTTAAATAATGCATTAATTACTTTTGCATTTAGTAGGAAAAATGAGGCTTATATTACAGTGTCTTATGAGGAATGACAAAATATACTGAGATTATTTGCTAGGGATAGCCATCTGCTCAAGGGTTGTGGGTTTCAATTTTTTTTAAAAAACCTGGTTTTCCTTTATTATCATTGTTACTTTTAACTTTCAAAATGTTAAGGGGGTACAAATGTTTTGTATAAGGCTTAAGTCAGGGCTCTTCGTGGGCCCATCATCAGAGTAGTGGTCATTACGCCTGAGAAGGAAGTTTATCCCTCCCTCTTTCTCACCCTCCTCCTCCTTGGTTTCCAGTGTCCTTTTCATTTCCTTGTGTCTGGATGCGCTTGTCCTTTAGCTCTCAGTTGTGAGGGAGTGCACGTGGTGTTTGGTTTTCCACTCCTGAGATACTTCGAGTGTAACGGTCTCCAGTTCCATCCAAGTTGCTGCAGAGGGTATTATTTCATTCTTTCTATAGCTGAGTAGTACTCCATGGTAGGTATAGGTTAGATTTTCTTTATCCATTTATGAATTGATGGGCTTTGCAATTGTGAATTGTTGAAAAGTAGCTACCATAAACTCCAGTGGTTTATGACAAATGCCATTTGATCTTATTAATCCTAGAGTGGCCCCAGGAACTTCTGTTTTAGGGAGCTTGGCTAGGATGGTCCACTGAATTATCTAACATGCTCCTGAAACTCCTGACCAGCTGAAACATGTTCCTTTGTAATGGCAAAAGCATTAGAGAGCAAGCAGCCACATGTAATGCCTGTTAAGTCTGAGCCTTCTAACTTGAGCAAGGTCTTTTTGATAATGTTCCTGTGTCTAAAGCAGGTTGGCTACATGGCAAGGCCCAAAGTCAAGGTAGATGGATGTACACTTCACCTCTGATAAACCCATGGCAAGGTGTGGAGACAGGGAGAAGAATTGGAACCAGTAATTCAGTCCATGTTATCTTCAATGATTTAAGTGTTACGTTTGTTGTAGGCTAATTTTCACATATCTTTCAGCCTGGACCACTGATTTATTGAAATCTTTCTCTTTGGTAGTGTTTTGCGGCTTTCTGCAAATATAAAGTTATGGCTGTTAGAATGGGAACTTTTATTTGTAGATTTTTTTTATAATGATTTTCAAATAGCCACATTGTTAGATTGTCATCATTGTTTCATATAATTTTTCTGTAGACCCTCTTGAGCAGTCTAGTGTATAGTCACACCATTTATTACTTAATCTTGCTTCCTCTATGTATTTTTTCTAATTCAAGCTTTTGGATAATTGCATTGTCTAGTTGTTCCAGACCAGAGTTAATAATTATTGTGTATTAGGAATAATTGTCTTTATTCAGACATTTGTTGGAATGAAGACCCATTTGTTTTCAGTTGCCAGTCATTCACATGGAAAAGAATTAAAATCCTACTCACTGTATCCACGGTAATTAATTCTAGAATCTTTGTAGATTACCTTAAAATTAAGATGGATGGTAAAGACATACATGTCCAAATGAACAAGAATTGAAACGTGGCGTTATATTGTTATTTCTCTATCCAACATTCTCTATTTCTTCTCTATTTCTTTTTT
>NW_003852399.1:37130572-37253306 GCF_000181295.1 Otolemur garnettii
AGTATTCCATGGTGTACATATACCAAAGTTTATTGATCCATTCGTGGATTGATGGGCACTTGGGCTTCTTCCATGACCTGGCGATTATGAATTGTGCTGCAGTAAACATTCTGATACAAACATCTTTATTGTAATGGGATTTTTTGTCTTCTGGGTATGTTAAAAGTTTTGGATTCCACCTGTACTCTGGAGTATTTTCATGATTAGCCAAATGCAGGGTGGACAAGTATACTATATTTTTAGATGAAACAACAAGTGGTAAATTAGTCAACTTTTGTGGTGGAATTTGGCATTTTATTCAAGACTTTCATGAGTCTTGGTTCTATCAAAACCTGATTTAAACTACCTTGAACAATATAGGAGATTTATTGGAAAATACTAACGTGGTTCATAGATGCTTGGGAAGGGTGGGTTGTGCGAGCCTGAGGGCAGTTACAGATTTTTTAAACTGGAGATCTTTGGAGCTCTTTCTCTGCTTCTCTTTGCTTCCTGGCTTCATTCCTTCTGGCTGCCAGTAGTCTTTCTCCATGCGGTGTGGGTCTCCTATCTGCTGATGACCTTTTTTTTTTTTTTAAGTGTCTTTTTGGGAGAAAATAACTTCACTCCACCTGCATGCCTACATTTCCAGCTCCACTAGGAAAAGTCCTGAGGAAGGTTTGTATGTATTGTAATTAATCCAGTGTGAATCCCTTGCCTCTTCTCATAGCTGAGGGGTCGTTTGGGGGAGCACAGATGGCAGGTCCTGTTCCAGTCGGTCAGATCACTGGAGTGGAGCAGTGGCAATTTACTCAGGAGGCGCATTGGACAGGGCTTCAACAATGGATACCTAAAATCGATGAGACGGCTTATTATTTTTTCTTTCTCTTTCTGCTCTTACCTTTTACCTGCTTCCCCTTCCCTGTCTGCCTTCCCAGCAATACCTCCCCCACACTTACATGCACAAGTAACTTCCCTATTTTTCTCTTCCCCTTGCCCTTCTTTGCCATTTTCTCCTCCTATCCCTGGGCAAGTTAGTATTAAGATATGTTTTGTGCTTCCTGGTTGTTACCTCTCTGGAGACAGTTACCAGGGCCAAGGGGAAGTGCCGGTAGAGCAGTATGGCAGGGACATGGTATGTGCATAGACTGTGTAGCCAAAGACAGCCACTTGGACGAAAGGAGGCAGCATTCTGAGTTAGCGTGACCGAGAAAAACAGAAAGCCAAGAGGCGTAAGGTTGGCTTAAGCAATAATTAATTAGGCTGCAATACTCTACATTTTTTCTTATGAGGTGAGAAATACATAAACTTTGTTTTCTCCATCAATTTTTTTTTTTTTGACTGATCTTATTTGATGATTTGCCAGCAAAGTGCTGAGAATGTTCCTCTTTGCCTCCTAATTATTTTCCATGTCAGGACCTGAACTATAATGTAGATCAGTTATTTTTTAAATGAGGAATCTGGGGACCTGATTGTAGACACGACTTCGCTACAGGCTTCATACCACATTCATGGCAGAAACCAGAATGGAACACAGGACTTCTGACTCCAGTGTTCTGGTGAATGTTTCTCATCCTAGGAAAGAGCTGGGGTAAAAATAATGGACATTCTGTCATCGTGTCAGCGGTAAGATGTCAGAAATTACCACGGTGTTATGTGACTGACAAATGTTAGTTTATTACTTGGATTTTTGCTTGCTATTGACAACAATACATTGTAAAACAGTAAAAGGTTTTTAGCCATTTGAATATTGAAGTATGAATTTATTAGTGTATTTCCTGAAGACCAGTTTTAATGGGGGAAAAGGCTGGACAGGGAATACTAGGACGCTACCGAATATCTTTTAAATTCAGACTTTGACAAATTCAGTTTTCCTTACACGCCTTTATTGGAGATCTGTTTTCTTCCTCAGGGAAGATGTTTATGTTGTAGCTGTGATTCAGTCATCCCAGTTCTAGGCACTATTAAATAAGAGCATCTTTGTTTAAATTTATCTGTAATGTTACAATTAAACACATTTCTAACTATATACACATAATGTTATATCTATGCATATATCTGTATTTTCATAAAGGAAAAATATAGAATCCAGCATATGTATGCCTGCATATATTGAAATAAAGCTTTCGGAAATACATCAGCTTTTTATACATCTTAGAATTTTCATCGTATTTTTAACTTTGTAGCAAATAAGTCAAAGAGATATTAAAAGGAGATTTGTGTCTTCCTACTTCTGAGAAAGAGGAAAGAAAAGGATCAGACACGTAAGGTCCAGGGGTTTTCTTTTTTAGGCCTTATGTGTAAGATTTATTGCAGTTATAAAATGCAGAGAGCAGAGGAGGAGGTGAGAAGGAAGGATATTCAGGGATCAAGAGAAGACTGAGAAGGGCTTTCTTGTCTTCACGTCCACGGCATCTTCTGCAGATTCGGGACTTTGTGACACTTAATACAATCCCTATGGAAAGGTCTATGAAGAATCCTCAAAGAGCTAAGAGTAGACATCCTATTTGATACTGAAATGCCATTACTAGGCATGTCCCCAGAAGGAAAAAAAAAAATCATTTTAACATAAAGACCGTGACTAGAATGTTCATCACAACTCAGTCCACAATCCTTAAGATGTGGAATCAACCCAAGTATTCATCAACATAGGAATGAGCTAATTAACTGTGGTACATATATACCGTGGAATAATGTTCAGCCATAAAAAAGAGGGAGACCTTACCTCTTTGGTATTTACCTGGATGGAGTTGAAGAACATTTTTCTTAGTAAAGTATCACAAAAATGGAAAAGCAAGTATCCAATGTACTTAATACTAGTACGAGACCAACAAATAAACAACTATATACACCCAAATGAAAAAAAAAACTACACATAAATTCAAGTGTGGGGGAGAGGAGAGAGGGGGAACAGGAGAGGGCAGATGGAGGGGGTTTAGTGGGCTCTCACCCAATGGGCACAGTGGAAGTACCCAGCACAACCGCTTAGGTGAAGGGCTCAACTACAACTTGAACTTTACCTAACTAATGGAAGTATTGTAACCTAACCATTTGTACCCACATATTAATCTGAAATAAAAAAAAGAAAAAAGAGGCTAGGCAAGGTGGTTCATGCCTATAATCCTAGCACTGTGGAGGCTGAGTGGGTGGATTGCTTGAGCTTACAAGCTCACAAGTTCGAGACCAGTCTGAGCAAGAGTAAGACCACCCGTCTCTTAAAAAAAAATTAGATGGGCATTATGGTGGGAGCCTGTAGTCCCAGCTATAGGTTAAGACAAGAGAATCACTTAAGCTTCGGAGTTTGAGGTTGCTGTGAGCTATAATACCACAGCACTCTACTAAGGGTTACACATGAGACTGTCTCAACAAAAGAAAAAAAAAAAAAGACTATCTTTCTCCCTGAATGTTATTTCTAGAAGAATTAGCATTGCTATAATATAATATATTGCTATAATACTTATATTTTGTTCTAGAATTTTGGGTTGGAATCTAGTCTTTCATAGAGTCAGTTTTAAAATAAAAGATGATATTGTAGTTGTGCAAGATAGAGTAAAAAATTGTTTAAATTTTAATGCAATAATCTGAGGCAAAAATATGATTTAAGGGCATCTCCTCTCACAGAAATCTTTCAAGTTCCTGTCTTTCCTGGCCCCTAAACACTTACAGAGAAAATAGTAACTTAGTCCTTCCTCTTCTTACATCTGCTTTTGCTTTGAGGTCATTTTTGTTCTCGTAACTGATGGCATTTCATTAGCTGGTGGAAGAGTTACTCCAATTTCAGGCTTTTAAAAAAATATGACTTCCATGGCCAGCCTTTCCTGCATCGTAGAGGGTTCTAAGGCTTATGTCGTTTCCTATTTATGGCGCCCCTCCCTCTTTCTCTCTCCCCCCTTCTCTCTCTCTCTTTGTCTCTAACAGTGAGCAGCCCCCGCTTATCCTCAGAAGATACATTCCAAGACCCCCAGTGGATGCTTAAGCTGGCAGTTGAACCAAACCCTGTATATACTCCATTTTCCTTATATGTAAGGGGGGACTGTGATATATTAGATTTAATAATTATTGGCTAATATTTTAACATGGAAATATTGAATTTTACAATTTAGGAGCTAGAAGAATAGAGTACCAAAAGTTTCCCACCATGGTTCCCCCTGATAGAATGCATTTAAAATTTTCTGCATACAAGTAGAGCAGTTGGTGATGTAAAGACAAGGGGACAGCTTTTCCAGACATCCTTCTTGTATGCGGCCTACATTTATTTCACCTTTTTATTGTGAATATTTCTTGGCGTTTACCCAAATGGAAATATTTTCCTCTCCTACAGACATGGAGATATATTTCTCTCTTCTGTAGGAGAGAAATACTGGCATATGTAATAAAAATATGCATTCTAGTTTATGTCTCGTATCTAGGAAAGACAAAAATTAGATATTAAGGCCTTTGGTGAGTTTATAGTATAGAAGGACAAGGCTAAGACATGAAATTAGTATAGAAAATAAGGCTACATGCTTCCAAGTCCTGATGTTTATAATATAAGCTACCATTTATACTCTTCTTTATAGACTCATTTATAGGAGGTTAGAGAGGAATGACTTTGTAGATAAGAAAAGTTGTTATCTGTTGTCTGAGATACAGTTGACTAAATATTTTTTTCCAAGTCTTATCATTGCAGAATACCTTCAGTCTAATAATATCATTATAAATCACCCCAAAGTGACACAGGTAATGAAGTAATGGCAATTCAAGGTTCTTTGGGACAGTAGGCTTTGGCAGATATCTGGATAGGTTCAAAATAGGCAAGGGGAATTATCCACTTATACATCTTGTATTTTAGAATGGCTGTGATGCTCCTTCCTCGGAAGTAGTCTTTGAGGGCGAGGAAGAAGTGGGTGAATGAAAATGGGATTTCAACTCCTGTGGTTCTTTCCTTTTTGGCTTACAACATCCAGATGGAATCCAGATTGAGGATAAAGAGATATTGTAAGAGCATTCATTAAATAATTTGAATTTTGAGTACGGTCATTTTTTTGTCTTTCTATTTAAATAGAGTATTGATACCAGTGGGTAAACAAAAGTATAAAGCAAGGGTTTATACATTCACTTTTGGAACAGGTCAGCTATGGAAAAATGAACTTATCTGTTGGCAATATATTTTTCTCAAATTGGGAACAGATGTTGTGTAGTTATAGAGGATAGGTAAACAGGACTGAGCTTTTCACTGAACAGCCTCGACTTCATTCCTCTGCCCTTTGTACTTTTCCCCCCCGAAAGGTTATCTCTGCTCTATTTTTTCTCTTCTGTGTGATCACAAAGAAAAACTTTGAGTAACACAAGTTACAAACTAAAAACTTAAAGATTTAACTATAAAGTTAAAAACTTTTTATAACACAAGTTATAAACTATAAATATGTTATAAGTGAACTGAGGTAAGTTTATTTATAGGTTTCTAGGACCAAAAAAAAAAAAAAAATTCGGTGGCTCATTTAGAATTACTTGTAATCAAAAAAAAAAACATTACTTGTAATCATGTGTTGAAATTCACCTTGGTTCCGCAGACTGTGTGCTCTTTCCAGGTAATGTGTGTATTTGAAGTAAGATATCACTTAAGAACAAATACAGATAACAATATGCATTATGTAGCTAGTCACAGAACAGGTAGCACTGAATTGAAAAGATGTGTTAGTATTGAATTTTTTTGTTCATTATCTCCTGCCACAGCTTTTTTCCTATGCCATGGAGTCATGGGTCTCAAGATTCAAGGTGCAGGTGAATTACCCAGAAGAACTTGTTTTTAAAATGATGATTCCTTTTCTGGCTTCTTCTCCAGTAGGTCTATTTCAGAAGATCAACGCAGAACTCCAGAATCTGTTTTGCAAAATATTTCTGCCCCCCCCATACAATTTTAAGGCTGCCGAGCCATTGGCCTTATTTTGGGAAGCTCAGTTACAGAATTTCTTCAAGGATGGTTATCTGAGCAATTCCACGTGTTTTCCATTTCTCCCTCTAAATTGAATTCAGGTTTATTGGCCTGTAATTCTCTGGTTCATCTCTTGTTCCACACGTAAATTTGGCAATTACAAGCAGTACATTTTCTACCTCCCAGCCTGCACTTTGGTGCTTAGCTGAATGTGCCTTGTTACACTCATCCTAACGGGGTGTTTGGGGAAAGAGGGGGGACGTTTATAACTATTTGAGATTTAACTGAGTGTACTCAAAATGTTCTTGCCACATTTTTTCTCCTGCTTTCCTAATGGTGATCTTTTGATTGGCCATTGCCTCTTCTCTCTTTCCTCGCTGATCTCCTAGAACAGGCGCAGATACAATTTTAGCTACCTTTTTACTTTATTGACCCATCGTATTCTTTTTTTCCCATCCTTTTTTATGGGTCTTGATTTTTGTTTTGTGTACAAATGGAGTTACTGAATTCATTTGTATGTGGTAGAATTATAATGATGGTTGCAATAATTTCTTTTCTCTTCATAGATTTGATTCATTTGCCTTGAAAAAAGGCCTTTTATTGAGTACTCTGCAAATGTACCAGACAGTGTGCTAAGCGGTACCCACATTCCCTTATTCTACTTTTAACTCTCTGAGGTGTGTCCAGTATTACTATCATACTCATTGTATAGATGAAAAACTGAGGTCACAGAGAAGTTCAGAGACTTGGCTGATGAAAGTCTTACAGCTAATGAACGTGAAAGCTGGGACTTGGTTCCAGAGAGCCTGACCGGAGAGCACGCTTGTGCAACCTCTATACAATACTTACCAGTATAGGCCGAGGTCGAGTCCAGTTGAGAAACAGCCTCGATCCTGACTCCATCAAGACCCCGGGTGGCAGAGCAAGCCAAGTCCTTCGGGAGGAAATGCTGCCATTTCTTTTCTCCGACAGGCAAGTCCTTACACCTCTCGTGACTCATCCTGAGCTCTGGGGTGGCGTATATGCAGAAAGGTCACCTCTGTGGCTGATCAAAATGACTTCTACATGTTTCTTCTCTCCACAAGGGACTATTCTCGGGTTCAGAGATCTCTTTGCTTATTATAGAGGAGAAGTCTGAGTTTGGGGGAAATGTTTCTCTGGACTTCTGTTTTAGATAATGCCATGTCTTCCTTTTGGCCGCTCTGCTCTTTCTTCCATGAGTAGCAGCTGTTGGTGGAAGTATACCTGATGCCTATTATATCTCCTTTCACAAACCCCTTGTCTGATTACTCTTGGGGTCACCTTTTCAGGCCTGAGTATCCATGCAGGGTGTTAGGCACATGTGTTTAGCTCTGTGGCAGCTAATCCTTTTTACTAAGTCACATCTTAGCAAATCTGATTTAAAAAATTTAACTATGAAATAGCTAAATATTGAAATTCCAAGTTTAAATAACTTAATAGACTGTTTTCTTATAATAAATATATTGGACATTTATCTTTAATTAAAAATCATAATTTTGCTGTTCTTAGTCATAGATATTGCTGTTTTGACTTTGCTGTATTTTTAAAGAAAAATGTTGGCTACAGTTAATAATAAAGTATTGTATATTTTGAAATTCAAAATAGATTTTTCACTTCCTTACCACACAATAAAACAGATTGGTGAGATGACGGAGATTTAATGAACTTGATCGATCCTTTCTATAGTGTGGATTGAAAAAAGGATTGAAATATCACATTGTACCCCATAAATAAACACAATTTATTGTTACTTGCCAATTGATAATTAATAAAAAAGAAGTTACTCCTCTAAAAGGTTATTCAGTTTATTACACATATTATTTAGAATTCTTGAAGATACAGTCATATTCTTATTCATCTTTCTATCCCAGCATGTCTGGCAATTAGAAGAAGCTGAGTAAATGATTGTTGAATGAATTAATGAGTGAATGAAAGAGGAAGACTAGAAAGTTGAAGTGGGAAAGGATATTGAATTATGAACACATTCTTAGGTACTTTATGCAGACTAATCTCAGTAATTAGGATTAATATGCAATTAATAAAAATTACTAATATGAAATTTTTATTAATTCATTAAAGCAAAATATACTTAAAGTTTTATTTGATTTTTCTTTTTTTCTTTATTCTGTGGCTCTGTTTTATGCATTGCTGGAGAAAAATGACACAGTACAGAGTTCCTGATAATATCATTCTGCATATAAAAATATATCCTATAAATGCAATGTATTACCATCTGTGCTTCACTTATGATCTTCAAAGAAATTACTACATAATTTCCAGAATTACCTTACTTCTTTAACCAACATGTGTTTTATGAAAACAGATTAAGAGTTGGAGAACATTTCTGAATTCTTTCCAGAAACCACTAGGTTTATTAGATTTGATCACACACACACACAAAGACATTTGAAAATATCTTTCTTTACGGTGCCAGCCACATACACCGAGGGTGGCGGGTTCAAACCTGGCCCTGGCCAGCTAAACAACTGCAACAAAAAAATAGCCAGGCATTCTGGTGGGCGCCTGTAGTCCCAGCTACTTGGGAGGGTGAGGTAAGAGAATTGCTTAAGCCCAAGAGTTTGAGGTTGCTGTGAGCTGTGACACCACAGCACTCTACCGAGGATGACATAGTGAGATTCTGTCTCAAATAAATAAATACATAAAAATAAATGAAAATATCTTTCTTCGATGGACTCAGCCCCTTTGGAAAATTGTGATCGTCACTCAAAATATACTTTGCTTAAGGTGCTCTTTTAAGGCATAGGATATATTCTCTGCAGCATCAAATTTTCTCTCTGTCTACGAATACAAAGTTTATTGGGCTGTGTCCAACTTAGACTTACAGATCACCTCTCTCTTTCTACTTTATCTTCTTCAACTTTTAAAACTATAGATTGCTGCTAGCAATAGCAGTTTTGACTTGACATTATTGGGTTCTGCTCAACTATTGTGTTTCTTCTTCAGTTTTTAGAGAACCTACATTCTGGATTTTAGGAACAAATAATCTGGTATCTGTTACTGATAGAACATTGGAATGGAGTGTGGACCATACCTTCTAAAGAAGAGGAGAATCATTTGAAATCCAGAAGGAAAAACAGAAGCAGTGTGTGTCTTTATTACTTACTAGTCATGCCTGTGAGTTGAGATGAGGTTTGATTCCCAACTCCTTTGTGATGTATCCCAACATGGACATGATGTTTTGTAAGATGAAGGGGCTACTTGCAACACTAATCCCTTGGAAATAGGAATCAACCCCCAAGTGGATGATTCCCTCCTGTATTTTATTTCTAATAGTGACATGTTAGGTTCAGTGGAAACACAAACCAAAGCATATACGAATGTGCTTCCACTGGCCCTAACATGTCACACACAGAGTTTAATCATCCATTCCTACAGTCTTGTGGTCTGTACGGATTTCTATCCACATACTGATGTATGAACTACAACCAAAGCCTAGATGGGTTTCCAGGAAAGCTTATTGTGTGCAGATGCCTGTGTGCACATATGCATAGGACTAGAAGGTTTTTTAATTAATGGAATATTGGAATTTACAAAACCTCTGTATAGAAAGTGAATTAGGAATGCAGATGTCCCCATGTGTCAAGCTTCAGTTACCCTTTGTTTTTATGCTTGTTGAGTAACTGTAAACAGCAATTGGGATGGTGCTGGACCTAGTTTTGAGGTGTTTCAGTGTGGTCTTCAGACTTCTACTAATTTTTATTTTCCTTTAATAATTATCAAATTAGAGAGTGCTCAGAAAACTATCAGACACTGGAAGTGCTCACCAAACATTGGCTCTTAGGATTTGTAACAACTAGGAATGTTTTATGTAAGAAGAGAGATGGAGAGGTGGTATTGACTTCTACTGGGTAGTTTTGGAAAATTGCTTAAATAGTCCAAAGGTCATTTTAGATAAAAGAAAAAAAAAGTCACTCATTTTATAGATAATAGGTTAATAGTACCTATATAAAAAAATCTGAGTATTAGATGAGATTTAAAAATACATAGTATATGCTTAAAAAATATTTTGATATACTTTTGTTATTTGTTCAGGTTCAAAGAAATGAATGATGCTTCCTTTTAAAAACCTATGGATTATACATTTTAGAATGTGCTTATTCGCATTGTCATTTAGATTATAACTTTATTTGAAAAAAATAGTGAACTAAATTGGATCTTGTTACTATATCAGATATTTGGAATTGATAATGAATTTGGTTATATAGGGGCTCACTTACTAGTTCAAAGCTATTTTCTACCTATCAATCATCAATGTGTAGAGTTATCTCTGGAAAAAAAAAAGTAGGTGGTTTTTGGAGGGGGCATAAATTAGATCATTATCACGTAAAAAAGTAGTGAGGGCAAATAGTGGAAAGAGAAAAGCAGTGTTCTAAAAAATAAAAAACTAGTTTCTGAAACTTAAAAGCTGTTTAGTCTTAGGTGTCAACTAATTCTATTTCATCTAGATAGAATAATCTGTGATGGACTCAGCATTGATGATAATATAACCAAAATTATAATTTGGCATGTCATTTACTTGTAAAGTCATATTCTGTTATCATCACTTTGCTTCTAACCTGGTATTTATTCAAGGAACTCTCTGGAGTTAAGTCGATAGATGTCAAAGTACTGTGTGACCTCACTCTCTGAGGTCATGTATAGCATTTTCATACATGTACTTTTTAGACTTCCTTTCTTTAGATTCTCAAAGGGGCATAAAAACCTACCATCAACTAGGAGTTAAAACCATTGTTGCTATATATTAACAAAGCAAAATATATTCAGGGGGGTCCAAACTTTTTTTTTTCCTCTACTACACATTGGAAGAATTAGAGTTGCCTTGGGCCACACATTAAATACACAAACACCAAAGAAAGCTGATTGGCAATAAAAAGGTCTGACGCTGCAGATAAACTAAAAAAGTCCTCACACAATCAGCACGCAGCCCACGGGCCTGCAGGTTGGACGCCCCTGATTTAGTTTACAGATTAATTTTTAATTTACAAATATAGTTTCTTATTCAGTGTTCATCTTTGCAACAGTTTTTATGTGTATTTGGTGTTTTGCCTGGATTAAATTGTTTATGGATTTCTATATTTAGGCTTTCATGGATACCGGGAAGGGAAAACACGAGTTAACCATATGCTGGATACAGCAGGTTTTGTTAGCATTTCAGAAACTGATCTTTTAGATTCACATGATGATCTCATCATTCACATGAGTTTTGTTCTTTTGTGTTTGAGTTTAATATCTTTTTTTAGTTGCAGAATATTACTGGGGCACACATGTTTTTGTTACATAATTCTCTTTTGTACAGTTTGAGTCAAAGTTATGTGTGCCCTTTACCCAGACAGTGGCCTTATACCCATTAGATGTGAATGTACCCGTCCATGCTCCTCCTCCCAATCATATGTTTTCTGTTATATATTTACCTTTCAAATATTTATTGGCTTTTTGAACCTTTTGACTGTGTTCCTATTGGGGTACATAACAACCAGCATTATTTCAAAACTGATATGTCTAACTAGGACAGTCATAATTATACCTAGTGCCAAGTGTTTCTTACCCAGTGATTACTGAACTCTAGAGGGTTAAGTATATGGATGTCCAGCTTATGAACTCTCTGAAGTGCAAGGCAGGTTTTGTATATCTGTGTTTTCTCAGGATCCTTTCTTTAAGTTCTCCAGGAAGTCCATAATCCTCCCATCAATCGTTAAAAGTACTGACCCTATAAACTAATATTTAAAAAAGAATAAAAATGAAACTAAAAGAGTTTCAGAGGATTTTGCTAACTTCCAATTTACAAATATAATTTTGTATTAAATGTTAATCTCTTCCTCAAAGCAGGTTATTCTTTTAGAACAGTGCTTACTTAGTAACTATTGATTTTGGCTTTCCAGGTATTATTTTCAGGAGGGAATATCCATTGTGTAATGGAATGAGAAGGATTTTGTATCCAAGCAGCTCTGAGTTCAAGTAATAACCTTTCAAAATACTAACCTCAGAGAAGTTAGTTTGTCTGTTTGCATGTCAGGGTTCTTGTGTAGAACTAAGTTAATTATTCTTACCCAGTACTGCTAATGTGAAGATCGAAGGTAGTGTTTATAGACTATCTGGTGAACATCAAGACCTCAAAAAAATGGTATCTAGTATTCAATTTAAAATAAATTATCTATTAGAAACATAACTGTATGCTTTTAATTTTCATCTTTCCATTTTTTAAATCAGTTTACCATAAATATTAATTTGTAATAAAAAAAAATGTTACCAATGGTTACTCGACAATAATGTAGGTTTTATCTTCTCAGGGACTTTTTATTCTCGCTTTTGACGTTTACTAATTTGTTCACCTCCATCTCGGTAGACTGCCTTTTCTATGCTCTGAAAATGGCTATGCTTCCTTCTTTCCTCAGTCTAAGATTGTGGTTTACAAACGCTGGTCCACAGACCTATACCAGTCAATGGTCTTTTAAAAACCAGGTAACATAGTGAGAGGTGAGTGGCTTTTGAGAAGGGGAACATGATCTGTATTTATAGCGGCTTCTCGTCCCTTGCATCACTGCCTGAGACCCGCCTTCTGTCATCTCAGCTTCAGCATTAGATTCTCACAGGAGAGGGGACCCTGCTGTCGCCCCGCCCGTGTGAGCCATCTAGGTTGTGCGCTCCTGCAGAGCATCTAGTGTCTGCTGCTCTGAGGCTTGAATCATCCTGACACTCTCACCTGCCACCCCACCCTGTCTGTGGAAAAACTGTCTTTCATGAAACTGGTCCCTGGTGCCAAAAAGGTTGGGGACTGCTGCTGTAAGACACTGAGTTACTTTTTAACGTCTATTGAAACCAGGGAGAGAACAGAGACTGAAGTTCTGAAATGCCCTTTCAAGGTACAAGAAGGACCTTTCTAGTTTACTTCTCTTATTACAGATTCTTTTAGCTTCTGGTAGTAGCCACTGGTTTTGGCACAAAGAGTAATTCTAGGTTAATTAGGGCTTTACAGAATTTTAGCCACAACCATAGAATGTATTTCTAAATCTGTATTTCCTTTAAAAATGGATCTTGTTTGTGTTTGTTTTTTTGTTTTGTTTTATTTTTATTTTTTGACAGGAGAGCCTTCAGAGAAAATTCATCTTGTTTTTCAAATGACTTCAAATGTCGAATTGAGCAGGTTTTTACTCCTTAGAATGGGATAATCGCTTCACTCTTGAATATTCAAGGGAAATTTATCTGTTATGCTTGTGCAAATAAAGCATGATTAAAAATATATATTCAGTTTAGATTATGTTTACTTCTGTGTTTGCTTTCATTTTCCAAAAGTTTGTAAATCTAGTAAGGTGTCAGGATTTGGTGAACACCATTTTTTTTTTTACCGATTTGGGATTGGTAAAATGAATCAGAAATTCTCGTCTTTCACTCCCTGCTTTCTGCCTGAGAGTTTTGCGGATTCTAATGTCTTGAGAAAACTGACCCCATACAAGGGAGGTGGAACGTACTGAATTGTTATTAGATACCTGAATTTAGTACCTGTATGTAAGCTCATAAAACCCATGAAGTAGAAAATATTAGACCTGGAAAAACCTTGGCAACCTATAGACTTGAGGTCAGAAGAAAATTTGAAGATTATATAATCTATTTTTTTTATTATACATGGGAGAAAAATTGGGTTCAAAAATGTTATAGATGTTCTCAGAAAAACATATATACTAAATGAGAGTCCCCAAGCTGACAGAGATCTTTCTGCTGTACCACACATAATGCAGGCAAATCATAACTTTTTCTCTGTGTATAATATCATAGTTTGACATGCACTCTTCCAGGTATGGGTGTTTCTGTATATAGTCAATCCTCATAATTTGTGGATTTCATAGTTGTGAGTTTGCCTACTTGCTATATAATTTATCATCTCAAAATCAATATCTGTGGTGGTTTCCTGATCACTCATGGGCTGTGCACAGAGAAACAAAATATCATGTCATCCGGCAGACACATTCCCAATTAAGGCCAACCAATTTGAGAGGCTCCGCCTTGTTTCAGCTTTATCCTGAAAGGACCAGGGAGGGAGGGAGTGGGGGAGAGGGGGCAGTGCGGTGCAGTCTAGGAGAACAGAGCTGTGTGGAGGAGGCTTCAGTCCCAGCTTCTGGCACTTGTTAGTTAGGTGGTTCTCATAACACTTCTGAATCTCCTTTGCTTTTCTGGTATTAAAAAGGAAAATGTAATCTACCAGTCTGTGTTGTTTTAGGATTTAAGATTATAATCCATATGAGACGTGTGTGTGTTTCCTTAAGAAATGGTTCAGTGTTCACAGGGACTGTGTAGACTAGAACTATCACAGATAATGCAGAATGACTGCATTTTTATCATAATTAAGATCTAAAGAAAATTATGTAAGAAATGAGCAGCACCATTCCATAAATACTTCATGAGTGCCTAAAGATGCACAGGTATTTTCCTCGTGGTCTATTGCTCTTTCTTTCCTGACAGTGGTCTGCTGAGGTGAGAATTGTTTGTTGACGTTCTATATGGGTCATCTACTTGTGCTATTGTAACTATTTTCTATTTTGGGGGAAAAATGTATTTTTTCCTCTGATGAACAAAGTAGAGAATTTTGGCATTGTACATAGAAAGATAATAACAAAAATGGTCAAGGTTCTTGTCAACTATGATATTTTCCTTTTAGTCTCTTTTTTCAGAGGCCATTCGCTCTGATCATCTCTGAGCTGTACCATCTAGTGGGGAAGTTCCCCCATTATCTGACTGTCACATCCCTGGGGTCGGGTATCAGCTTCAACTCCTGTGATCCCTTCTGTCTGCAAGAAGGGACTTCCCTCTTCTGTATCTACAAACTGAAATTGACTGGTTTCTTGTGTGGCTCCCTGCAAGGGTAGAATTTATCTTGATTATTTTTCTCTCAGGAAATGTCCAATAGCTCTTTGTTGAATGAAGAGATAAAGTGAGTGTGATAAATGAATTAGAGAATACTGAATGAGTAAATTTATCTTTATCCACATCTCTAATTATTTCCTTGAGCTAAAGTCTTAGACAGTGGAAAGACTAAATCAGAGAGTGGGGACATTTTTAAGTTCTTGATATATAATGAACATTGCTTTCATGAAAGAATGTTTCAATTTTATTTCCAGAGGAATATGAGAGGATTTCTATGTTACCGAATCCTCAGCAACATCAATTTCTATACATGTCTGAAAAAGAATTGCTAATCCGGAAAAATGGACTCTATTGTTTTTTTGTTTGGTTTGTTTTTTGTTGGGGTTTTGACTGGATCTTTCTCTGTCACCAAAGAGGGGGTGCAGTGGCATAATCATAGCTGACTGCAACCTCAAATGCTTAGCCTAGAGCTGTCCTTCCACTTGCCACCCCCTCAAAGTGCTGGGATTACGGACCGAGCCATTGCATTTGGCCTCCTTACTGTTTTAATTTGCAACATTATTGCCCTCTAAAGATGCCAGCACACTGTTCAGCCTAAGTCCAGCAATTAGAGAATGATAGACGGTATACTTCTGTGGTGAACTTAGTAAACAGTCAGTGTGAGGTTAAATAGGATTCACTGTGTTCCCAGCATTGTTTGAAAGACTTTGTGCCAACAGCCTGCTGTCATCTGATGTAGCACCTGGTGCCCAGGGCCTTTTGGAAAAAAACGCAGCTTCCTGCAACATTCGCATTAATTGTTGCAAGTATTTAATTGCATTTCGAAAAAGAATGATGTTTTATGGAATTTCAGAGATGTGTTCATTGTGCAGTGGCTCAGCTTCAGGGGAATCATGTTTACTAATAGAATAGTTATATTAATTGTTGTAAACATTGAAGTGTATTTATAGATTTTAGTTACGTATTGACACTTTATCATACTCAATAAATGTGTGAAGCAAATGAGGCTTTGAGTTAGTGTTGGCAAAATGGTGTGCTTGACATTCTTTTCAGCAACTGAGGACTATGACAGGCTCATGGAATTGACAGCACATTTGTGTTAGGTTTGAAAGGTGTCAGGATCATCACTCACTCAAGGGACTGACTCAGACCCTGGAGTTTGACTGACTTCGATGTTATTCTTCATCTCACTTACTGTTTAGGTGGCCTTTAACAAATATGGAACTTCTTTGAGCCTTAGTTTCCTTTATCTGCTAATTCAGGCTAGTACTGGTACGTATCTCACAACCTTTTTGTGTCAGTAGCACAAAGAAAGCCTGATTTCTGGACACTGCACATGACACATTGGAAGTGATCAGTAAATGTTATTGCCGAAATACTTTAGGGCCCTCTATTGGATGCATCCTTTCTTGTATCCATTATTTTGTTTAATGCATTTATTGAGTGCCTGCTATGTTCTAGGCAGTCATGGAAGGGGCATAACTGTGAGGAAAAAGAGGTCACAATCTCTGCCTCAAACCAAGGGCTCGAAGTGCAGGTATATAGGACTTAAATGGAAAATTAAGAATGGGGTGGCTGCCCCCCAAATGGGCTTGATAATATGAAAACTAATAGGGAACTTTGATCCAGCTATGGAGGGTTTCTCCTAACAAGTGACATTTGATCTGCTTTCTAAAGAGTGGGCAGGACTTGTCTATTTAAGATATGAAGAGAATGGGGGAGCTTCCCAGGTAGGTGGAATAATGTCCAGAAGAGGTAAGGACAGGGGCTGCTGAGGACAAAGGGCTAAACGCGCAGGATGCTAGAGCTGGGAGAGGGACGGGTGACTGGATGTGAGTTGGCCCTGAAATGTAGGTAAGGAGATCAAAGCAGGCTGAGCTTGTTAAGTGGCTTTGTCTTTATTCTGGGAGCAACCTAAAGCTTTCATGGGTCGACATGGCAGTTTGTCTTTGTTCTGGAAGCAATGGAAGGTCCCTGCAGGTCTCAAGTGGGGGGGTATGTTGCAGTGTGGAGCAGGTATTGAATTGGAACCAGAGAATGGAGGTAAGCCAGTTATGCAGGACTCCAGATGGGGAGGTGATGCTAGGCTAAGGGTAGTGGCAATAAGGAAGAGGAGGATTTAAGAGGGAAATTTAGAATGTAAAATTGTTAGCACTGGTGATCAGAGTCATGGGAGTTGAAAGAGTGGGAGGTGACAGAATTGAGTTCTGGGTTCCTGAGCTCATGCAACAGATTGAATGAGAGAGACCTTCAGTGGGGTAGAGAAGCTGGAAGACCACACACATGAGGGAATATGAGAAGTTTTATTTGGAACATGTGGAGTTTGGTGCATTTTTAGGGAATGATCAGAAAAGTAATCTTCACCAGGTGAGATGGCTCATGTCTGTAATCTGAACACTTTGGGTGGCTGATGTGAGAAGGTCCCTTAAGGACAGCAGTTCGAGTTTAGTCCAGGCAAAATCGTGAGACCCTGTCTCTGCCTGGGTGGGGGAGAACTTAGTCATACATGAGGGTGCACTCCTGTATTTTCAGCTACTCAGGAGGCTGAGGTATGAGGATCACTTGAATCTAGGAGTTTTAAAAGGTTGCCGTGAGCTCTGACTGTGCCACTACACCTCCACCTGCTGTAATAGAGCAAGACGCTATCTCTAAAATTAAGAAAAAATGGGAAGTAAGGAAGGAAGGAAAGAAAGGAGGAAGAAAGGGAGGGAGAAAAAGGTAAGGGGGGAGAGAGAAGAAGGAAGGAAAAGGAATAGAGAGAGGAGGGAGGAAGGAAATAAGGAAGGAAGGACTGTAGACAAGAAGGGAGGGAGGGAAGGAAAGAAAGAAGAAAAGCAGGAATGTTGGTTCAATACATACTTAAGCTCAAAGGAAAGGTTTTGGCTGGGCTGTCACATACAAAATGAGTCCAGAATGTATAGGTGGTAATTAAAGTCAAGGATAAAGAAAAGATTATCTGGGAAAGGAAAAAGTAAGTTGTGAACACAGGAGAGAACCTCAAAGACTCTTACATTGAGTGGGTTTGTGTAGACAGAAGAGCATACAAAGCATATAGGAAAGAAGCCCCAGGAGAAATGACAGGTGAGCGGGGAGTGCCCTGGGCTGGGGAAGTGAACGGAACAGTGTACAGAGGAGGACAGGTGGGGAACGTTTCATCCAGCATGCTGTTGAGGATTGAAAAGCCTTCATCGTTCCTTGAATTCTACAACGTGGAAAAGTAGACCAGCTTTCTGAGATCATTTCAGAAGAAGGTTGATGGGCTAATCCTAACACAGGAATGAAAAAGGAGACAATGAATACCATGGGGATATGAAGTTGGCTTCAAAGAGAAAGAGAATCACTGGAGGAGGATGAATAAGACAATGAGATGGCAAACGAGAAGTCAGATGACAGAACTATATTTTGTTTTTAAGTGGAAAATGCCTTTAGTGTATTTAAAAGCCTATAGTATAATATCAAGTTCTGGGGACGAGTAGTGGTGGTGGTTGTACAGCAATGAAAATATACTTGATACCATTAAATTGTACATTTAAGAGTGGTTAAAAGGGTAAATTTTATGTCTAATAAGATTTATAACAATATTTTAAAAGGAAAAGAAAAACTCATTGAAAGGATTTAGTTGAGAGGGAGAGGTGAAATACAAAACAAAGAGACTACATCATTAAAATTATATCACTTCAATAAGGCAGGAAAGGTACGGTATGAAATATGGCTAGAGGGATTTGCCTTCAGAAGAAGGAATAGCTCCTCTTTCAGAAATGAGTGGGATACTGTGGACATGAAGAACTTTTCACAGGGTAGCTTGGGTTTTAACCTAAAGCTCCTTGAGGATAAGGCAGAGTAGTGGGAAAGATGAAAGCAGTCTCTGTCCCTGTCGGAATTTACAGTCTTTTGGAAACAAACAAATAAGAAATAATGGCTCAGCGCCTGTGGTGTAAGCAGCTAAGGCGCCAGCCACATACACCTGAGTTGGTGGGTTTGAACCCAGCCTGGGCCTGCCAAACAACAATGATGACTGCAACCAAAAAATAGCCAGGCATTGTGGCAGGCACCTGCGGTCCCAGCTACTTGGGAGGCGGAGGCAGGAGACTCGCTTAAGCCCAGGTGTTGGAGCTTGCTGTGAGCTGTGATGCCATTGCACTCTACCCAGGGCAACAGCTTGAGGCTCTGTCTCAAAAATAAAAGAAATAACAAGAACATAAGCTAAATGCTGTCATGGGCCAAACGAACCTGTTCTGGGAGCATATTCACAGGGACACGTGATGGCAGGGATCGGGGAAGTTTACCCTTCAGGAATGGATGTTCTCGTTGCTGCTTTCGGATAAGTAGGAATTAACTCGGACTAGAAAGGAGGCAGATGAGTGTTTCTGGCAGGGAAAAGTTTTAAAAAGTAGAGGGCAGAGTAAAAAAGGAAGTGGCCTTGGGGGAAGAGAATTTGAAGCATTTGAGGAAGGAATTAAGGCAGTTCAGAGTTGGCTGGAGTGGAATTATTTTAGAAAGCAGTGATGTGAAAACTTGAGCCGCAGAGCCAGGCTGAGTGGGCACAGTGCGTGAGTGGCACTCAGCGGCCTTCTCCTGGCCATCTCCCTTGTGTGCCATCTACTGCTCAGAAGTGCTTCCCTATGTTTCCAAATCACAGTGGTGGCGTTCACATTAGCTCTAAGGGGACAACAGGCTGTGTTGACAAGAGCAGTGACTTAGGAATGAGCAGATCTGCCATCGAGCACTGCCACTGTCACACTTCGCATGCAGGGCTGTAGGCAGTTATTTAACTTCTCTCTTAGAGTCACTATCATTATTGCAAATGGGAAGAATCAAGTTAGATGATCCTTCAGATTCTTTCTAACTGAACAAAATTTTTATTATAGGATAATACAATTATAACATATTCAGCATGTACCACATTAAAAACAGAAGCCGAGCTTTGACAGAAGTTGTTCCAGAGCTATGAACCCATGACTGTACGTCTGTGTGACATCAGCAGCACCCCTGGTGAAGTGTGCTAGACTGGGGTGATGAGACATCCTTCTGCGTACTCTGAGGGTTAACAATCCTGTGCTGCCATTGATAACGTGAACGGTGCCTTTTGCCATTTCAAGTGACTTTCACTAAAACTGTTGAAGACAATATTATCTTAATAGTGTCATCAAGCAATTTTTCTGACAAAATAGAGTCTGCGGACAAAAGGTGCTGGTGCTTTGGGGCAAGTAATTTATGAAAGGCCAAAGATTCGTTGTCAACAGTTATCACTAATTGTTTCAACATTCATTCGGTGCTAAAATATAGCACTGTTAGTACCATTTCATACTTGGAAAATTAGATTTACCTTGCTAGCGTTGATTAGGCCATGTAGGTGGTGATGCTGTGGCATGTCATCCGTGAGCAGCTTAATGGACGTGTTTCTTCTGTTAGCAGAAGAAACACATTATGCAGCAGTACGTTAAGGGGAATGTGAGTAAAGATTTAGAGGTTCTGGGTATCACAGGTCAGTGTATAATCTCATGATTATTAATCAGATTTCTTTTAAAAAACATTTTTGGTGGTTTTGGTTTAGTGGATTTGCAAATATTAAAATGTGCACTCAGCCCCTGGGGGTAAGAATTCTAGGCAAGAAAAGGTGACATTCCTAAAGGATATCATAGATCATGGTCACCTATCCTTAAATAGAGAATGGTGCTGAGATAGAGATGGGAAGGGAAACAGCTCTATCAAGTATCTGGAGAGTGCTAACCACATTATATGCATGAGATCATTTAGTCTTCACAGTGGTTTCATTTTCGAACTAGCTCTGTTTTTATCTATATATTGTTTATAAAGCGAGACATATAGATACTAAGTAACTTGTGCAGTGTTACAAATCTGTAAGCTCCAAGACCTGTACCCAGAAGCATCCTCTGTCTGACTCAAATGCTTAGGCAGTTAACCTCTTGGTTCAGTTGTGTTAATGTAAAAAGAAAATAAGAAAGAAAGCAAGCCAACCAATGGAGAAATACAATTACAATAATTTTGTATAAAATACTTCATCTTGGTTCCTTTTTTCTTTTCTTATAAGCTCCACAGTTAAATAGAACCAATAGAAATCTTTTGAGAAAGAGGTCAATTTATATTGTTTATTCATTTTTTGTTAGCTGTGAAATTTGTATTATGCTTATATGTCTATTAAATGGTCTGCCTTAGTATACCCTGAATCTATTGTCAAGGACACAGGACCAGAGTATTCTGCATAGGAAATGTTTAGTAACTAAAGCTGATGAAAGGGGGCATTTATATCAAAATTTGATATTGATGCCACATCACTTAGAACATGAAATATATCAGAAAAGAAAGCCAGAGAATATTAGCAAAACAATTTTCTGTGTAAGCATCTTAAAGTTTGAAATGTGGCAGTAACCACATTTCAAGTGTTCAATAGACACAAGAGAGTAGTGGCTGCCATATTGGATAGTGCAGCCCTCTAACAATAATTCACCCTTTAACTATTACCCTTCTCTCATGATATGCAGCTAAGTTATTTATAGAAATCCACCCATTAGGATTGTACATTGTCTCCAGATACTAAAGTCATCATATTCTCAGCAGGACATTGTAAAGTCTTTTCAGTTGGCTTCCTAGAATGTGAAAGCTTTCCTGTTCCAATGCAATACTTTGTTTCCGTCAAATTACAAAAATGATTCTTTCATCATTCTTCTGTTTTAGGTCAGAGTAGTGGAATTTTAAAATTACGTAGAAAGCTTCTTCATGCTCTTTCCTTTCTTTCTTTTTAAAAATTCTGAGCCATCTAGAGGAGATTCGCTCAGATACCTTTTGGAGCCTGAGTCATTTCCGCAGCTGCCATAAGCCTGGCACGTCTTCCATGGTGATTAATGTACTTCTACATCACATCAGATGTTGGATTTCCCAAATCTTACAATTCTTAATCTTCCCATCACTTCATAGTGCTAGGAAATTAGCAACTTATATAAGATATTGCAGCAATAATATTGAAACACACCTAGGTCTCAGGACCAAAAGTGGCCATTCAACAGTATTTCTGAACAGTAAATGCCTTCTCATAACCCATTATAAATCTTATTTTTCAGACCTATGTTGTGAGGCTTGGTGTTGCCTGGAAGATCATGGTAAACAAAGACATCAGAACAGTTGAAAATGTAGGCTTCAGGATTTCAATTTGATCAGTAATCGTTTACAAAATAAGAGAGCAGGAGGGGATTTTAGGGATCTGTGATGACTTTTTGGCTTTTCTGTTTTTTTCTTTTCTTTCCCAAATATTTTTAGCCATTTTGCCTGACTTATGTAGAATTTCAGGCACATTAGAACCTTACTCATTGAAGGTGCTTAGTAGATTTTTAGGACATCAGTGAGATCAGTGGTACTGGATGAGATCTTATAAATAACTTTCAAATGCCGCTGCATCAGAAATCACTATATCAGGACTAACGACAGGTGAAGAAGGGCAGAGTTTTCTTGCTTAGTTTTGTTTTTACAAATATACTGTTTTGAGAATTCATGGACTCAATGGCATAGAGCTAGTCTTGAAAAGTGTGCTGAGGATTTTTCTTTTCATGGCTCATCTTATGCACATTTCAGGCTTGGTAGCAGGCCATAAATTTATTTCTTGTCAAAGATAGCATCCAAAGGGTGGCCAACTTTATAACCTATTTCTTAGTAATAGTTAAGTAAACACAGTTACTCTTATGATTTGCAAAGGTGCTTATGTGATACATTTCAAGCCTGGATAGACATTAGTTTTCAAAATAACCAATGCAGCTGCCTGGAACCCAATTTTAGCTATAGTAAATCAGGAAAGAGAAAAGGATGATACATGTGTTTTTCTAGTCTTCTCTCTCTGGAAGACATCTGTGAATCTCTTTAATTAGAATCTCCCTGAAGCTTAGATGAGTTTTATCTTGATAGCACACCTGGGTGTAGATAAAACTCTGGAGGCTTTGAGACTTTATCTGAATAACCTGAATAGAATATTTGTAATTAAAAGGATTTGAAGAAAATACACATAATCATAGTGACAAATTAAATATATGGAGGAGATACTTCCAAAGTAATTAGTTTGGAGCTGCTGAGCTTTTCACTGCTTTTGCTCATATTCAAAATTCCAAATGTTTTGAAATGGGAATAAAATTAAAATGCAAAAGTTGAACATCTTTAGTTTTACTTCGGTGGCTTAAGAATACTTAGTTAATATGTGTTGCATATGTTCTTTTGCCTAAAGCAGATTTATTTCACTCTACTTTTAAACTACATAGTATAATTAAGATGCTCTAACTTTAATAATAATCAGTACACTGAAAGGAAAACATTTTATAATGAAAATCTTGTAAGCAGTGGTTCTCAATCTTCGTAATGCTTCCTAATGCCGCGACCCTTGAATACAGCTCCTCATATTGTGGTGACTCCCATCCATAACATTATGTTCATTGCTACTTCATAACTGTAATTTTGCTGCTGTTAGGAATCGTAATGTAAATATCTGATATGTAGGATGTATTTTCATTGTTACAAAGGGGTCACAACCCACAGGTTGAGAACTGCTGTATAAAGTGAAAAAAAAGTTTAACAAAAGTAAAGATAATTGTTTTAGTTAAGTGTATTACTATTGAATATTTGTCATTTGTACCTTTAACTGAACCATTATTTAATATTCCTTTTTTTAACATGGACACAGAAAGAATGAAACTTGACCTAATACTCAATGTCTTTAACCCATGCCAAGTGAGTAATGAATCTTATTTGGGTTCCTTTATTTTATAATTTAGAGATGGAAAGTGTTAACTTCTCTCAGCTAAAGGCAATTATCAACCCCCAAGTAGCTTTTGGAAAACTACTATATGGATAGAAATGACTATTTTATACTCCTTTTTTCATGGCATAAGACATGAGATTTGAGTATTGGAAATCTTACATTTTAAAAGGAAATGAAAAAAATATTTTCTTTGAAATCAGGAATAACTAATTTTTGTCAGTTATTTAGTGTAATGCTCTGGAATTTTCCAAGAGACCGAGCTGCACATTTGCATAAACACAAAGCAATTCATTTGAATGCAGGAAGCAGAGAATTACTTTCATATTTTATTTACATTTCTGTAGAGACTGCAGAATTATCCCCGAGGGAAATGAGTAACACTTGAGACCAAAGATGGTAGCAGACCACAGAATATTGGCAGAATATTAAAACATGTGACATGTGCATACATACACACTGCCATACAGACACACGCATCTGTACTTTACGGGTGTAGGAAGCTGGCTGTGTGTGTACCTGAAGGGAGAGTATTCCACTGTTGTCACCATTTCTTAAGAAACTCATCTTGGCATGCCTTCCTCTGTGTCTGCAAACTTTAAAATTTATTTGCTTACAATTTTAATTGTATAAACAGCTTAAAATGTTTACAGGGCTGAGTTATACTAGTCTTAAAAAGATGTGTACCCTCAATCTCGGAAATACAATCTGAAAGTTACAACCGGAAAATTGGAGTACCTGTGACGTCTTTAAAATCCTACGTATCTGTAGAGGACTAAGAGTCCTATGGGGTGATTTTATGAAGGTCAGGCCTGAGGCGGTCAGAGTCATAGCTTACAAGGCTGTGCGGATGAATTCCTGTCTTGTCCAAGATGAGGGTAAACTCTCATGGATTTTTACCATGTTTACTCATGGATTTTTACCACTCACACACCGGCATTATTTATGATGTTGGTGCACTTTTCTTATCTGAGATTATTATGGTAAATATGAATCTTAATGGCAGGACACTTTGTGAAGCGGTTTGTTAGATGATATTTTGATATAAGCAAAGACTGAAAAGAATAAAGGGGATCTTAAAAAAATGGCTAAGGTACATGGAACTAAAAGCACTCAAAAAGGTTTCTGTGAATATAATTATTGTGTAATTATAGTATAATTATTTTTTATAGTATAATTATTATTATATCACTGCTTATGCTTATTCTATAGCTCTTGATCAGATAAGGAGTAATATTTTTATTCCAAATTATTTCACATTCATTTTTTTATACCCATCATACGCTTTTTTACTTTTGTAAGTTAGTATTGCTCTTTTTGATCCATACTCAGGTTCATAGAAAATAATGGGAAAATGAAGCTGCAATTGTGGTTCTCCTCGTTCCTTTTCAAAAACAGTAGTATGGTATAAAGCTAATTTACTCATATTCCAATTTATCTTACATGTTTGAAGCCATCTCAGATATCTTCTCTGGCTAACCATTGTTCTAACAATAATAACTTTTTATTGTTCTGTGCTCCCTAAAAGGATTCTCTTTCCGGAAGACAATCTTTTGTAAGGATAGGTTAAAGAAGTAAGTCGTGATGCATACTTATGTGTTGATGTGCACACTCTGGGTACATTTAAGGAAAGCTTTGGTGCCACATGGTTTTAACATGTCTTTTTTACTTTTGTTAGGAATGTTCTTGGTAGAGATGTTGGTTGCTCTCTTTTTATTTTTGATCCCAAGTGGCCTTAAATAACTGTTTTTATCACCTAGAACCTGGAGATTCAGCAAATAATTCTTTACTTTTTGCGGAGCACAGATGAACAGGACCTATCAGACTACTTTACCTTCTGCAGACGCAGAGCTTAATAATTACAGAATCATCTTCTACATTTGGGTAGAGCGTTTGCTGGAATCTGTTTTTAAATGGATGCTGTTCATTGTTTTGGCAAAGCAGTTTTTTCATACACTGATAAAATACATTTCTTTTTTGGTATCTTCTTTTTTATAGTCAGCACAGTAGCAGGTTCTAGAGATATAAATGTAAATAAGACAGAGTCTCTGTCCTCAAGGAATTATCACTTTCTGTTGGTAAAGACAGGTGAAGGTTCACTCTGGCAGCTTCAGTGGGAAGCACTGAGAGCTTCAAAGGCACAGAGGAAGTTCGTGGCAGAACCAAGCCTTGACAGACCAAGTGAATAAAAGGATGGAGAAATCCAAGAAAAGGGAGACAGTATATGCAGAATCATAACGATAGTAGGTCACCCGACCAATTTAGGAACACACAGAGAGCTGAATACATCTGTATACTCAGGTATTAGAGGTAGGTGAGATTTAAAATACAGGACTGGAAAAGTAGCCAGAGACCAATCATAAAATGTGTTATAAAATATTCCTGCAAGGTTGGGTAGCAATGGAAAGATATTATTCATCCCTCCCATAGAAATCCCTCATCTTTTAATTTTTTTCATTGTACTCATTAGGCAAGCCTGCGGCTCTGGTTACACTCAGCTGTCCTTAGACTGTGCTTGCATCTCAGTGGTTGAACACTGCTGAAAAAACCACAAATTTGGCAATTATTCTTACTTAAAATTCATCATCCTAAATCTCAAGTGCCCAACCCTGCCCACTGTCCTTTAATAGTATGTTAGCTTTTTTACTATCCAAAAAGGTTATTTTATGCCTTCTTCTCTTTCCATAAACTTGCATATATCTTGAAGTCAATAAATGTTAGTGATGATGATGAAGAAGAAGAAGATGAAGATGGTAAGATGACAGTTCTGATAACAAGGGACGATGATGGTTTCGATTTGTGCTGTCTCATCCTATCATATTATCAGGACTTGATTCTGTAATTATTCCTTCTCTGCTGTTGTAGTATCAGTTTTCAATTTCTATTAAGTTGTTTCTGTTGGCATCTGGGCATCTGGGCTTTTATTTTGCTATTAATGTATTAAGGGGCAAGAATTGCATTTGATGAAGACTATTACCTGTTTCTAGTATTTTTAAGCACTCAGTGACAATTTTATATGGATTTTTAAATATTTAAATGAGAAAATGTATTTTACAAGGAAAAAACCTTTAAATCTGTAAAAATATTGTAAAAAAACTGATGACTGTAAGCATTCTAATTAGGAAATCATTATGTTGCTTTATTTGTTTTATTTAATTTATTTCAATTTAATTTATTCCAATTTAATTTGTAGCAGAATGTAGACTAGTGCTGTTCTGTGTCAGAATCTATGTTTATCACTCTGTGCAATTTATCCCAAAGCAAAGTGACATGTTTTTAAAATGGGTCAGTTCAGAGGATGCAGGACCAGTATCTCATCAAAGCCAGGTTCTTAACTATCTGTTCAAAAAAAAGTGAGACAGGTTTTTTTTTGGAATGATTTTGTTTTTTGTGTGCAAGCAGCCTAGTGGCAGAGACTGGGCTCTGGTGCTCCATTACAGTTGTACTTCATTGGCTTTGTCTAAAGTTATAGAATTGTACAATTCTGATTCTTACAGTCTCTGCAGTCTCTGGGGGAGGAAATCTTGAGGTCGGACAGTCTAAGCTTCCGTTCAGTATCCCTGACACGTCCACTTTTAGCGATCACTGCTCCTTTCACTGTGTGTTCACAAAACTCTCCTAGAATTTCGCCAGCGGTCGATGTTCACTAGTCTGCAGTTTTGAAAATTCATCTCTTGCCAACCTTTTCAACATAGGTTTCCCGATTGTTATGCCTCTCGGTTTTGGCTGCTTTCCCATTCCTGTGACAACACAAATAATATCCGTTATGGTTATATGATTGCATTTACTTGCAAATTGTTACATTTTCCCTAGAATATAATTTGCCTGTGTTTAAAGATAACTGTAGTGAGTTCTTAGTCTCATCTTCTCATTTCTTTCTTTCTTTCTTTCTTTTTTTTTTAAGAGACAGAATTTTATTCAGGCTGGTGTACAGTGACACAGCCAGTTTCCTACAGCCTCACCTTCCTGGTCTCAGCCACCAAAATAGGCGGGCCTCCAGGTGCACATCATGATACCCAGCTAAGTTTTTAAATTATCTTTATAGAGGCAGGGTCCTGCTGTGTGGCTCAGGCTGGTCTTGAACTCTTGGTGTCAAGTGAAGCTCCTACCTTGCTCTCCCAGATTTCTGGATTATAGGCACGAGCCACCACTCCCCGTGCCAGTCTCACCTATTCTACCTCAAGGCTTCAGTTCTCTCTTAATTGCATTCATAGTATCTATTACTGTCTATAGCCATTTTCTCTGATGGAAAAGCAGAAACCCAGTATAGTTGAAGTCATTCTGCTCCTTGTGCATTCTGTTCTGTCACATGTCTTTCAAGCACTAAGTTACATGTGTAGCCTTTGCTTTTTTTTTACTCTGGTGTGACTTAAAAGCACTTTATTCTTGTTCAAAGGGCAGGTGAATAGGAATAATGATTATAATCTTGATCAAGATACTGCTACTGCTGCTATGATGCTAATAATGATAATAACGGTCCTCCTACAATGATACTGCTAGAGCACAGAGGGTAACAATGATAATACTACTGCTATTACTAGTAGGATGTCCTGACCAACACACACAACACACACAAGCACATGCACATTTAACTGAACATTTGCTATGAGCCATGAGTTAAATTATATACTTTATATATACTGTTTAATTTAATCTTCACTGAAGTTGGTTAGCTAGTTATTGCCTTTATTTATGGATGGACAAATGGAGAATGTAAATACCTCTTAGCTGGTAAGTGCTGAGCGAGGGTTCACATTCTGCCTTCTCTCGGCTTACAACCCCTTTATATGGCCATCATGCAGTACAGAGAGAGAGACGTCTCCTGCCTACACTGACTGTTCTGTTATCTGCCAAGTTCTCTTGAGCTTGTTCTGTGGCTTCCCTCATTATCACTTCACTTTTAAGCCAGCATTTTCCTATCCAGGACTCTCAGTTTTGAGTTTTTGTTATTTTGGTTTTTTTTTTTTCCATTTTAGCATTTGTGTCTCTGAGGTCATACTAAAATTCTTCCCTGGAATTTTGAGAATCAACTTTTTCTAAAATCCAAATCCATGAGGGGGCAATGTCTGATATGCAATTCATAAGCTCTTATATAAAAATAATTCCAATGCCATTCCTCCTTTATACCCTTTACCAAACCTTTTTTTTTTTGATCCTGGTTAGCCAAATTTGAGTCTTATTTAGAAAATTTCCTATATTTGTTTCCATAATCCAAGTTATGAAAGAATAATACATGTCAAGAATCCATCAGTATTTTTTCTTAGTTTACTAGAGTTCTAATAAGTCATAAGTAATTGAAATTTCTTCTGAGTACTGTCTGATTTCCACCAGTTTTGTAATCTATAAATTGTCACTTTTGTCTGTCTGGTTAAATAGCTTCTGATATACTTTCCTATAGAATCTCATCACTCCATGTTAAGCTTGGTTAGGATTTAAACCATAACCTAAATCCAAATTAAGTCCTATGGACTTCAGTCTTATTCATTTATTATTCATACACTGAGCAAATGCCAGGCACTCCAAGGTCCTGGGTAGATATGTAAAGATAAATAAGATAGATGTATTCACACATTAATCTTTCAAATAGTTCTGGGGTATCTGGAACTGGTTCAGATTATGATTTAAGTAAGACAGTGCTTTCTAAGAGCTCTATTGGGAAGACAGTTATGTAAAAGTTACAAAGTTGGATGGATGCTAAAAGTGAAACCAACAGGCTGGGAAGGCACAAAGTAAAGTGATCTAGCCTATTGCAGGGTTTTGAGGCGACATTTTGAAGGAGATGACAATTGGCCTAACAGTCAATGAAATGAAAAGGAATTGCCTTTGGGTGTTTATTTTGTACCAAAGACGTTATAAGTTTAGACTGGGTGTTTATTAATTCTACAACCACTTAATTCTTACCCTTTGGCTTTCTAAAAGGAACTTCTATGATTCTCTGCTTTCTTAGCTAAAGAATGTTCATAGTAGGTTAATATGGTATATTATATATAGTATATATATATAGTATATATATATATTAATATAGTAAATAGTCAATGAATGTCTGTGAATGTTTTTATAAACCATATATTGACTTCAAATTGTTTATCTTATTCTGCTTTTAATTATATGTAAGATACTGAGTGAGGCGCAGTGAGAATGCAATGTCTGTAGGCCCCATTCTCTGATTCCTGGACAGGAATCTCATCTAGTCTCCCTTCTTTTTCTCCCTGGTATTCATAGTGATCTGATAAATTTTGGATGAAATTTGGAAATGGAATTGTATCATTTGCTGTCCTAAAATTTATTAAAATTGTTGTATTGACTGGCATGATTTGAGTATGGTCTTTAATTCCCTGCCAGAAAGTTATGACATTTTAATAATCCTACAGTGCATTTACTTAACAATTACTTGTCAGTCCTCTATGAATTATTATGTTGGCACTGGAGAGATGATATTGTCCTTTGCCTTAAGGAATTGAGTCAGAAGACATTGCCATTTCAAAAGTAGTAAAATGCTTGAAAGGAGCATGAGCCTTACTGTCAATTTAATCACTTTCATCAGTGTTAAAAGGTGCTACAATTCGATTCTAACTAAAACAGGAAACAAAGGTTAAAGAATTTTTATGTCCACGACTTATATGAGGTCTTCTAATATCAGTGAACGTGTGACATAGTTAATGCATTTTGAAAGAATGAAGTGTGAAATGAACTTGTTTTATGTCTGGTTTTTCTTTGAAATTCTAGAAAAATCCCCTTCTATTTAAAATGAATCTTCATCACAAGTAACACTAAAATATTTTAATGGTTCATAAAGCAAAGTAGTGAACAGTGGTGTAGGTGGCATTCCAAGAACTGGATCACAATTCAGGAGGTTGTCCATGAAACACAGTAGTTGCTGGGTCGATGATTATTTGAAGGGAATGGTTAGGCCACTGACTGTTTTCCAAGTTGTATAGATGTTTTGTGTTGTTAACTATTGGTCCGGCTATACTAATACATTCCAGATAACTACCAGCTTTGTTCACTGTCTCAGCTCATTTGTTTTTCATAAACATATTTTTTTGTTTCTGAGTAATTACATTATTCTCTTAAGCTTCCTTTTTGTTTTCCTAATTCCTACCTGTGATTGGTGCAGGGACTTTGTCCAGTTTTGCCATGCTTATCTTGGTTCCTCTGTGATCATGTTATCTTATAGGAAGAATTCTTACTGTTTTGCTCCTTTGTTCTTTAAAGCATTCAGATTAGAAACAAGCTGTAGGGTTCATAACAGGGTCTGTGCAGCCCTAGCATAGATGACTTAGATGAAGCCCCTTTGGGGGTCAAAAAAAGCCTGAATGACAACTCTGTCGGCAAATCACACTTTCCCATTAAACATGGGTTGGATCGTCAGTGCCCAACAGAAATAACGCAGTGATTTCAACTTTTATCACGATGCACTAACTATTAGTAACTATATTATCCATAAGTAAAATTACAGGTTAAGAAGTTAAAGACCGTGAAGTGCTAATGTAGAAATACCTCGGCACATGCCCCATGTCACTGCTTCCCTTGCAGTGTTTCCTGCAAACCCTGTATGGAAATTTCCCTTACCAGCATGTAGAGTGGCTTCTTGCTATCTGTTCTGTGCAGCAGAGTGCTTCAGTCTGGACTGCTGTTTCTTAAACTTAGGGAATTCTGCTTACATCTCTAGCCTGAGGTCCAGTGAGAAACAGCCTGCTTTTCTATAGGGGATACAGCAAAGAACCATGGCAGGTGTTCAGTGCTTTCAGTGTGGGAGGGATGCACTGGCACGGGAGAGAGTGGAAGAAAAGTGAGTAGGGAGATTACGGAACAAAGAGCAGTAACAGGGGGACTTGGAGAAGACCTGGAGAAAGAACTATGCGTTGGCATGAGAATGAACACAAACAAGCCTTTCCATAGATGTCCATCTTATGGATGGGAAGGAAAAGCTAAACTTTTGGTTCAAGTCCACATGTTTGGAAGCCGAGTTCAACAATTGACTATTTGACTTCTGAAGAGAAATTGGCTTGTAAGGAACAAAGAAAGTTATGTCTGGGTGCCTTCCCTCAATCCCCACTCTTTGAAACAAAACAGGCTCTGTTTTATCTCTTTTATGTACTAGAGTTCCTATTAAGACTCCCTATGAAAAAAAGAAAACAATTGTCTGGGGGGAAGAAAGTGTGAAAATCATAGAATTAAACTACACGCTCCTTATTTTCCTGTTTCCTTTGTGCCTGGCATGCACAGACGGGTTTATTGAATAGATGAACGAATGCATTGTTCTCCAAAGATTGTGGTACATTAGTCAGGATCTTCTATTTTATACAGGTAAAGCCCATTTCAGTCTAGCCTTTTTAATATTTAAATCATATTAAAAAAACCACAATTTCTTTTCTTTGACCTCTTTAGTTGCACTACTCTATAATGATTATTTATCCCTGTTATTGAACAAGAACATGATATGAATTTTAGGACCAGTTACAGATTTTTTGCTCCAGACTATTTTGCCCTGATGTTTATATTTTTAGCCTTTCATTTATTTATTAATAAACTATGACGAGTTTACATAACTGTGACTATACTGAGTATAACATAACCTGAATTTTCTCATGAATTTTCCTTTCCATATTTAGGAATAGCATTATTTTGTCGTGTGTTATATCTGATAATTATACTAAACCTTATTTTTATTTTTTAAGTACAGAGGAAAATATGCAGCTAACCCTGAGGTGGTATTATTTTTTATGCATTTAGTGAACGTGTATTAAGTGCTCACTATCCTCCAGGTGTTGTGCTAAGTAACTGGCTATGTAAAAAGCAGATGTGAGTCTTACTCTGCCAAACTTTAGTCTTATGTGTGGAGCCAGACACTACAAATGCAAGAGCTGTATGTTACCAGTCACTTTTGGGTATTATGGGTATACCTAGAAATCATAGCAAAGGGGAGAGACCTTTAGGCAAAAAGGAAAGTACTTGAAAAGTGAAGAAAGATGAGTTTAATTTAAGATTTGGCCACTACTGATAGTGAGTGGTGTCTTGGACAAGTTATTTAATCTTCTTTTGCTCTCAATTTTCTTAGCTGTAAAACAGCAATGGATGATCCCCAAATTTTATACGAATTCAATGCTCGTTTTTCAAAAGTTTTTGTGAATTGTACACATTCTAATAAAGAAATATTAGCTTTCTTTGTGTTCTATGGAATAGCAAGTAAAAGTTTATAATAGTATAGACAGGTGTCAAGTGGCAAAATTAGGGACTGGCTAAGAATGACAGCTTACTTTCCCACAAGTGCCATGTAAATTAGCATTCATCTTATAAGCATCTTCTTTCTGTATGCATATTAATTTCCTGTGATCTTCCAGCATTTGAGACTTTTTTAGAATGGATAATAGATTGTCAACGCATGTGACCAGTTACTGTGAGGAAATGTATAAAGCAAAGGTTTTCAGGAGTCATGAAATAGCAATTTGAAGATAATTGCTACTTATTCAGAGTGATTGAAATCCAAATAATAAAGTTGGGTAGAAAAAGACTGCATTATGTTCCCTTTTTCATGCTCTAGGGCCTCCCATTAAACAGTTGAACAGTGACTCACGTTAGGTAAGCACATTTCATTTGGTCTTTCCATAAGCCACAAAGCCGATGAGCTCTTAGAAAAAAAAACAAAAATCAGTGGGACTGTATTGAAATAAGAAAATTTCCTCCAAGTTTTTGAATTCCCATATTATCAAAATCAGAGGGAACTCAGTAAAATGAGGGTACTAAATGGGTGGAAGCACAATGGCATAAAAAGTCCTGGAAAAGTGACAGGAGACTTGGCTCTTATGTAATTATATGACAGTGTGACTAAGTTGTCTCATCTGTATAATATATTTATACTCCAAATAAATTTATGTAATCTCCAAAACTGCCAATGACACTGTGATTTTATAAAAATTCATTGAATCCAAACTTGAAGATCACTTTTTTTTTCAGCTGAGAAAAGTATGCCAAAGAATAGCATATTCTCTTAGTAACTAGATAGTGTTAGTGATGGATATAAACATAGTTATAGATGACAGAATTGGAGACCTAGAGGGAAATTAAAAATTTATCTACTCTGCTGATTTCTACCAGTCAGATGGATATAAACTTAGTGACAGATGACAGAATTAGAGACCTGGAGGAAAATAAGACTACTCTACTGGTTCTTACCAGGGGTGGTACCAATTGGAGAGAGGATTTGGAAGTGTTAGGGGTATATTTTTGTGTGGGGACAGGGATGGTAAAGGTCTTACAGTATTTGGAATTGTCCTGTATGATCAATTGTCCTTCACAGAATGCCATTGGTGTGCCATTAAGGAATACCAATAAAACAAACTCTCATTTTACAATTGGTAAGGCACAACTCTAAGAAGTAAAGTATGACTGTCCTAATCCTTAGCATTTGTGACTTATCCAGGATTTCCCTGATATGCAGCTTGTTTCACCCTATTTCTTTGTTTCCTTAATGCCTCGATTGTCAGCATAAATGTGTTTTCACCTGCTTAGGTAAACTCCAGCATCAAATACTTTATAGGTCATACAAAAGTTTATCTGAAATCTTATATGATTTGTTAGCTTTTTGTTCCAGTTAAGTTCCTTGTCTCCAAAGCATTAACCACTTTATAGTCATGGATTTGCTAAATGTGATATCCTCAAAGGCAAAATATGAGATGATTTTTTTGCTTATTTGAACAAAATAAGCAAAAAAATTGAGCAAAATTTGAGATGAGTTTGCTTATTTGTTTGTACTTTCAGACCATACCGGAAATATAATCACAGCTTCTTTCCTCTGTAAGGCATCACAGCTGCTGCTGAGTCTTCTTTGACCTGCCTAAGTCTGCATAAGAACGTAAGGCATGTTTCACTAGCTTCCCCCACCACAGCACTGACAACTGTGCTGTGTTTACCTGGTGAATGGTTTTTCTTCATTAAACTATTAGCTTCCTGTGATCAAAGACTATGCTTTATTCACCACTAAATCCTCAGTGCCTCTTGTATTTTTTGGTTTTCATAGCATAGTATAACCTTCATAGTGAAGCACTTCTTTACACTGACCACCTCCTTAAGTTGACATAATTTTCATAGAGAGGACGTGCACCATATGTACATATCAATACAGCTGGCCTAGTTCCCTACATTGACTGCTTCCCTATGTTGACCAGTTTGTTACAGTCCCTTGGGTGTTCAGCATACAGAAGTTCTACTTGGAAACCCTAAACAGAAAATCTAGAATGGATTTGGAGAGAATGTGAGGAAGACCACATCCTTGCTAAATTTATGGTGTTGTGAATTTGACCTCATTAGAAATTAGTATATTTATCTGAAAAATAGCAATGGTAATAGTTTGTCTAGCTGAGGACTGCTTTGAGAACTGATAAGAATGAGTACTCAGTAGAAACATAAAAGGGGAAATTACAGTATATACCACAGAGACATAAGAGATTGTCTCTGACTACCACAAGAAACTCTATGCCCAGAAATTTGATAATGTGGAGGAAATGGACCAATACTTGGAATCACATCATCTCCCTAGACTTAACCAAGAAGGAATAGATCTTTTGAAGAGACCAACACCAAGCTTTTGAAGAGACCAATACCAAGCACTGAGATCGAAGAAACAATAAAAAAGTCTTCAAGCAAATAAAAGCCCTGGACCAGATGGCTTCACAATAGAATTCTATCAGACCTTCAAAGAAGAGCTTATACATCACTCTACTAGACTTCACGCTATATTCCAAGTCTACAGTGATGAAAACAGCATGGTATTATAGGCACAAAATAGACATATGGAACTGAATAGAAAACCAAAAGATGAAACACATCTCTTGTGGCCATCTGATATTTGATTAAAAAAAAAAAAAAAGATTACACTGTGGAAAAGAATCCCCATTCAATAGATGATGTTGAGAGAACTGAATAACCACATGTAAAAGATTAAAACTAAACTCGCACCTTTCACCCCTTACAAAAATTGACTCAGGATGGGTGAAATATTAAATATAAGGCATGAAACAATAAAAATTCTAGAAGAAAATGTGGGAAAAACTCTTGAGGATGTCAGCCTGTGGAAAGATTTTATTAAGAAAATCTCTATGATAATTGCAAAACAACAAAAATAAATGAGACTTAATCAAACTTAAAAGCTTCTGCACAGCTGAGGACACAACAATTAAAGCAAATAGATACCTTCAGAATAGGAAAGAATATTTGCATGTTACAAATAAGAAACATGCAAGAAGAAAATATTCATTAGGGGTCAGATCAGGTGGGGATCTGACAAAGAGTTGATAACTAGTGTCTACAGAGAACTCAATCAATAAAAAAAGCAAAAAATCCCATCTATTACTGGGTAAGAGACATGAACAGAACCTTCTCTGAGGAAGACATGACGAATGCCTACCAAACATACGAAAAACTACTCATAGTCCCTGGTCATCAGAGAAATTCAAATCAAAACCACCCTGAAATACCACCTAACCCCAATAAATTAGCCCACATCACAAAGTTCCCAAAGTTGGAGATGCTGGCATGGATATGGAGAGAGCAGAACCCTTTTACACTGTTGGTAGGACTGCAAACTAATATAACTTTTTTTGGAAGGAAGTATGGAGAATCCTCAAAGAACTCACATGAGACCTCCCATTTGACCTCCTGCAATCCCATTACTAGGCATCTACCCAGAAGAAAAAAATCCTTTTATCATAAGGACATTTGCACTAGATTGCTTATTACAGCTGAATTTACAGTTGTCAAGGTGTGGAAACTACCTAAATGCCCATTAACTGAGGAATAGATTAACAAACTATGGTATATGTGTACAATGGAATACTATTCAGCCATAAAAGATGGGCCTTTGCATGTTTTGTATTACCCTGGGTGGAGTTGGAGCACATTCTTCTTAGTAAAGTATTACAAGAGTGGAAAAGCAAATATTCAATGTATCCAATACTAATATGAAGCCAGTAGATGATCTAATTCATGCTCAGCTAGGTGTAAAACTCAATTCAATTTAAGTTGAGGGGAGTGAGAATAAAGGAGATAAAAGAGGGGAGGTGGGGGAATTGGTATGCTCCAACTTAATGGGCATGATGCAGGGGTTATATGGCACACCTTTTGGGTACAGGACTCAACTACAGGATAGACTCTACCTAACAAATTCAAATATTGTGACTTTATTGTATGTACCTCCACATTAACCTGAAATAAAAAAAAAAGAGGATGGTGCCTGTGGCTCAAGGAGTAGGGCGCCGGCCCCATATACTGGAGGTGGCAGTTTCAAATCTGGCCCTGGCCAGAAAAACTGCAAAAAAAAAAAAAAAGGAATAAGTACTCAGGTATGTTAATTATATTCAAATTAAATATTTCCACAGTAAAGTTAAATTTTTTATAGCAAAGAATATAGATACCATCAAATAGGTAGTATTTGACCAGCTGATTTTCTCTGATCTCTAATTTCGTGATGATAAACATAATCAGGGAGGGGAAATGGTAAGCCAAGACAAGATAAGGTCTTGCCAAGTCATCATAAATTCTCAGGGCTTTCTTGCCCTAGTATCTGAAACTATTATGATTTTCTTTTTTTGCACATAAGTAAACTGCCTAAGATCTGGGTTTATGAAACTATTTTTTCAACATACTGTATTTTTGTATTAGCTCCATGTTATATGATAATACTGAGCCATAACGACACACCTCCACTGTGTAACAATGACTGGTCAGTGGCATGGGAGTCATGAATGTGATTGCCAAGACTCGTGGGATTCTGAGGATGACAGGCCTGGCCATAGCCTGAAATGTATCCCAAAGGATTGTTCTGAGGGTTAAGATAATCACTGCATATGCCTAACATTTAGGAGGTGCTCAATTCATAATAATACTTCTTAAGTGTTTACTCTGTCTCTATTACTTTAAGATATGAAAAATATCTGTAAATGTTCCAAAATATGGACTTTTCTTTCTTTTAAATATTTATTTTGTGTTTTCTTATATCTAGAACTGATCTAAGGTAATATATGGGATTTGACATTTAAGTTCATGAACTCATCCTCGAAAAAGTGCTGCATACCTCACTGATGAATATCACTACAGTCCTACAGTCATCTTTGAAGTATGGGAAGATGGGAAGTTGGGAAGCTGGGCACCGATATTAGTGCCTAGTCCATCCTCCAAAGCAATATTGGTACTCTTTTTTTTTCTGGAATGGCCATCAAAGTTGTCATTGTACTACCCTTCAATATCTTGAATGTCATCATAAAGTCTTCCTTCCAATATTTCCTTTATCTTTGGGTAAGAAAAAAGTCATTGGGGATCAGATCAAGTGGGTAGGGAAGGTGTTCCAATATAGTTATTTGTTTATTGGCTAAAAACTCTCTCACAGACCGTGCTATGTGAACTGGTGCCTTGTTATGATGAAGAGCCATGAGATGTTGGCCAAGATTTTCAGTTAAGATTTTTCTATTTCTCTATCAATGGTCCATACATCTCATGGTTTTCAATACTTATGTCAGCCGAGCAAACTAATACATGGGTGAGTGGGAAATTGGTCCACATAGAGCCCTTCTCTGCTGTGGCTCTCCTATAATTTAAAGCCAGCCTTAAGGAATATGCCAGAACAGTTTGTATGTATTGTGATAAACTTGAGCAGATAAATGTCTTTGGAAAATTGAAGTCAGTGTAGCTAGGTATCTAAAAAGGTAAGAAAAAGTGAATTTTTTGTTTACTAGATTGTATCTTTGTATTTGTTTTTGAAGATATTCATTGGTCAACAACAACAAAAAGACATTATTATAATGCACAGAGCACAAAGCCTTTATTTCACAATTGGTTTTCTTTATTTGTCATTTATATAGAACTTGATCACAAAGATAGTGGTGATATTTCATTAAAAAATTTTACACCAACATTGCCAAATACCTGAAAAGAAGATTTTTAACAACAAAGAAAAAATTTATCATGCTCACAAAGCCCAAAGAAACATAAAAATCTAAAAAGAAAACAGTCAACAGCCTATATAACTGCCTTTTTATTGATAGAAACCAGCAAAGCTTAACATATATTCTAAGTCATAATCACTTTTGGTAGCAAGGGCCGCCAGGTATATTCCTTCTGCCTAATGAATGCAAAAACAATAAAACAAAAGAGGGTAGTTTAACCTGTTTCTTATGAAGTTCCACAAGAATGTCTTAGAGTTTATGAAGTATGATATTGGTAGACAAGTCCATATCATCTCACCAAGCTCTTGGAAAGCCTTGAGAATCTGATCAAACATAAACACAACCTGTAAAAAGGAAGTATTTTTGACGTTTTTTTTCTTTTTTTGTTAAGAAAGGTTGTGTACGCTTTATGTTTCGTCCCATAAAACACACGAAGTCTTCTCTAAAGCTGAATTCAAGTAAATTTTATTATTTATGAAGGAATTTATAGGTTTGAACATTTGCCTTATTTGCCGTTTTCCTATAACAATACCTATCACTGTGACACATGGTCCTGAGTGTTTTTGTTTTGTTTTTTTTAATTTTGTTTGTTTTTATTTTTGGCTAGAGTAGAACTTTACTGGATTGACCAAGGTTCAAATGTTAACTTTATTCCCAAGCATTAAAATATCTGTACAGAACCAGAGAGACATAGTCTTTAGGCTTCAGGAGATCATAGTCTTTAGATCTTACTTGCATAGTACCTAAATACATTTGACTTGGTTACTTTCTGAATCTTAATTTAATTATCGCCTCACAGGGTTGATCTGGAGATTAAGTAATGTCATGTGTGTGTCATGGTAACTATAGTGCCCAGTGCACCATACACTTTTGTCCTTCACAGTAGATATTATAATGTGTTTATGTGTGTACATACATGTATATAACATACCTAATGGAAAGTGCCTTGAACAACTTCTCTAGTATGAGATGTGATCATGACCCATGGTCTCCTTTGCTTGGTATCTTTTTGCACAGTAGTTTATGGAGTCTGAATAAGAGAAAAGGTGTTAACTGAGTGCCTGGGTAGAAAACATATCCTAAATGGGGAAGTGGAAAGAGGAATATCAACTATAGTATCAAATATGGGCCATAAAAAAATGAGCACTAGGGTGAGGTTTTAAAGTCAAGAGGAGCCTATGGCCTAAGGCCACTTGTGACCATCTGGATCCTTACATGTGGACTTTTGACTGAATTCAAATTTTACACAATAAACTTTTATTTTTACTAATACATTTTGTTCATCTTTTATATTTTTATTTTATTTTTTAAAGGAACATACTTCAAATACCAAAGAATAAAATAAGTTTTAATGAAACAATCCTCCCTAGTTGACTGGCACAATGAGAACATTAGTGAGCTGTAGGGCTAAATTGATGACTGCTATGCTGTGATTCAGGTCTGACTTTCCCCAAGTGACTGGTGCCACTAGCACATGAGGCTGGTTGGTGAAAGTTTATGGGAAACAAGTGCATCAGGCTGTTATCAGCTTTTACAGTGGTGCACTGTGTTTCTGTTTGAAGTGGAATTAGTGAATAGCCGCACAATTCGACAGTGCTTTTTTATTCTGTCTTTCTAACAGCCTATCATGTCCAAGAAGACCAACAGAATGCTGAAGCAAGAAATCTGATTTTTAAATGAGGATTGGGAATTGCAAAATTATCTTATTTCTGCTAAAGATAAGATGATTTGCTTGCTTTGTGATACTGCGATATCAACATTAAAGGAATTCCATGCTCATCAGCATTATAACACCCATAAGGACTACAAATATTTTAATTTAGAGGGAGCAGTGTGAAAGATTATATTGTAGAAATTAAAATTAAAAGGCAAAGGCAAAGACAATTCTTTCAAGGGGCAATTAGACCCCTTGATATAATGCCACCGAAGGAACTTACTAAGTGCTTATATCCTTGGTGGGGTGCATTCTATGATGTAGAAATTGTGAAAGAATACATTGCTGAAGTTGTATGGATAGGATACTTAGACCCAGATAATATCCTAAAGTACAAACAGCTGCCTCTTTCAAAGATGACTGATCAGCATCATGAATTAGCTTCTAACTTAAGAGAACAACTTCATGTAATACTTCAAAAGGAAAATATATGTTATTTAATTGCTTTGGATGAATCAACTGATGCTACTTGTTCATTCAGGTTATAACAGAAGATTTTCTTTGCTACAAAGTTTCTTTCATCACTCTTGTAAACTGAACATGGGGAATAAATATCTTCAACAACTTTTAAGATAAATATTGTGAAGTTGGATAGAATTTGGTATATTTAATGAGTTTATGTACAGATGGTGCATCTTTCATGACAGGAAAACATGAAGGATTCTTTGCACAGCTACTAAACGTATTAATAGATCCAGTTGCTCTCATTTCTTTTTTTGTTTTTTGGTTTTTGTTTTTTTTTTTTTTTTTGAGAACAGCTCACTGTGTGACACTCAGTAGAGTACTATGGCATCACAGCTCACAGCAACCTCAGACTCTTGGCTCAAGCGATTCTCTCACCTCAGCCTCCCAAATAGCTGGAACTACAGGCACCTGCCAAAGTGCCCATCTATTTTTAGAGATGAGGTCTCACTCTGTCTCATGCTGGTCTCAAACTCGTGAGCTCAGACAATCCACCTGCCTTGGCATCTCAGAAAAATTTCAATGCTAAAGCTACTATTTTAAGTGACACTTTGCAACAAGTTGTAAATATTAACTATATTTGTGCAGATGCAGCATGGCCCGGTCCACTTAGTACATTGCTCAAGTTGAAGGATGAGGTATTCAGTGTGGATTTGCTGTGTCATTCTAAAGTCCATTAACAGTGCAGAAAGAAGTGTTAACCAAAGTTTTATCTCTGTGAGAATAGAGTTATATTTTATTAAGAATATAACCAGCAATGTGAATTATTGAATGAGCTCTATAGGTATGCAGTATTTTGGGGTGATATCACATCAAATCAAATTTCTTGAATAGTCTTTGCAAGGTAAAAATAAGTCTATATATGATATGTGGCAAAACATTCCAACATTTCAAAAAAATGCTACCTTTTTTTATTGTTTGGGATTCACCAAGGGTACAATGAATTAATACACTGATTGTGGTTGTTAGGTAAAGTCCCTCTTGTAATTGTGTCCAGCCCCCAAGAGATGTGCCATACACTGTGACCCCCTCATTCACCTCCATCCTCTCCTCTCCCCAATTCCTCATTCCCCAACCCCATCCCTTGTATTGGATCATCTACTGCCTTCATATTAGAATTGAGTACATCGGATTCTTCCTTCTCCATTCTTGTGATGCTTTACTAAGAAGAATGTTTTCCATCTCCGTTCAGGTTAATACAAAAGATGTAAAGTCTCCATCTTTTTTAGTGGCTGAATAGTGTTCCATGGTATAGACATACCATAGTATTAATCCATTCCTGGGTTGGTGAGCATTTAGGTTGTTTCCACGTTTTGGCAATTGTAAATTGAGCCGCCATAAACAGTCTAGTGCATGATAAAATGATTTTTTTTCTTCTGGGTAGATGTCTAAATGCTATCTTTTCTATAAACACTTCTTTTTCCAAAGGAAATTTCAGATGGACATTTCCTCAGTTAGCAAAGATGTCTGATTAGCAGGATGATATATGTGAATCGTTTGAAGAATACGCAGCTGTTACAGACCTCTTAATTGAAGAATACAATGAAAGGTTCACTGACTTTGAGAATCATGACTCAGACTTGCATTTCAACCTCACCTAATTAATAGCTCCAAGTCACCTACAGAATTGGATGAAGATCTCAGTAGATGACCTTTAAAAGTCATTGATGCTAAGAAAGACCTAACTGAAATATCGAAGAATGTAGTTGAATACCCACACCTTCAGCAATATGCTCCAAAAGTGCTTTTTTGTTTGTTTTGCTTTTCAACCACTTATTGCTATAAATTTGCATTCTTCTACCAAACTCAGATCAAAATGTCCTTATTAGATACCCATCTAGAAATTGAAACTGTGGACCTTCATGCTACAACCAAATATTCAAATGTTTTTCAGCCAGAAGTAGATGGAAAAAAGTCATTAAATGGTTAGTTAACTTTAAAGTTAACAGTATTAAAAATCAATATTTTTTGGAAATGATTAAGTACATAGTAGTTAGATTTCTATAAAATAATGTACATTTTGGTACATCTAATTCAGATTTCTCGAAAGTGGCCTTATGTGACTATAGCTAAATTAACGTGACCTTTCAATATGAAAAGGCTCCCATTCCTGCTTTAGGAGGTTGAAGTTTATAGGGGTAGAACATTGTTTTAAAATGTAGGGTTTTTTTTATTTTTGCCATCATAAAATTTAAGTGCTGCATATACAGTGACATGTTTTTCTCGTCTGGATACTATGACATGATTGTCTATGGGAAATAATTTTTGAATCAAAGAGAGGCATGTTTGTCTTCTAAATATTTTCTTGTCTCTGTTTCTGTTCTCATTGAAAACAGTGATGGGTAAGTTAGAATGCTAGATGATAACTGGAGCTTGGAAATAGAACATACATTTTTGTACCTTTGACTAAAATAGTCTTCAAAATAATCAGTATTTTGTATGTTTGCATGGCATTAAATAGAATTGGTGTTTTACTGTAAATATAGATACAGTCCTAATGGTTGGGGATTTCTTATTTCTTTTTCTTTTTGGGTGTGGTGGGGAAGGGGGAGGTTATTACATACAAAGATAGATTGGATTATTCCATATTTATCAGCTTTTCTATAATTATAAATAATTTTTTAGGAGTGATTCTTTAAAGTATCTATTGCTATTTTAGATTTTGATAGAAGTTACCAGATTGCTTCACAGAAGGGGTATAGCAATATCAAATGCCTGAAATTGCATATATACTGCAGCCGCCCTTACCAGTATGTGAACATTGCTGTGTTTATTTTTGTTGTTTATTTTATTTTAATATTTTTGTCAGTTTTTGTTCTGATCACTATATTCTCCTTAAAACCTCTCTGTTGAGAACTCATTTGATTTCCTTGTTTTAACTCATCTTTTTCTACATTTGCAACTTTGGCTTGGAAAAAAGCATCCAGATCTATGTGTACTATATATAGATAGTATCCATCTATAGCTCCCTAAAGATCCTGGCACTGGAGTTAGACAGACTCAGGTTCAGATGATAGTTCAGCCACAGAAAGCGCTTCATCTCCGTGTACCACACGGTCTGTTTCCTTCATCTTTAACGTGAAAGGGAGGAATGGTGAAAAGAGTAAAGGAAGGCAGGCAGGCGGCCTGCATCCTGGTGCTGCTACCTACCATTTGAAGTTCTTTGAATTATTATGATGATTATGAAGTTACTATGTTGTAAATGGGAGGTGAAATCTGTGAATCATGTCTATTGCAACTTATGTACGCATACATTAGGAAGAATACCAATTATTTTGATCTAATTACTTTATATCAGTGATTGTTCTCTTTTTTTTTTTCTGCAGTATTCCAACCTTCATACTATACTTTCTCTCTAAAATAAGAAATGACAACATTTCTAAGTTGTTGGGATAAGAGAACAATGGTAACAAGATTCATTTCGTTCAGGTCAGAAAGGAAAATATAATTTTCTGAGTTATAAGCTCTGTCTTTCTTCTCTTTGTAAACAGTTCTTTAACATTCACTGTGCATCAGGCAGTGTGGAAATCACAGGAACAAATTTTGCTCAAAAGGCATATTTTGTTCATAGAAGGTTTTATTTAGCCTTGCTTTTTTTAGTGATTCCCTTTGTTTTAGAACAAAGAGCAGCAGCTCACACAATGGGGAAGATTTGGGGGAGGAGGATGAGGGTTTAGGCAGAGAGAGATATTTGAAGGGGGGGGCAGAGAGAGACCTGAGGTGGAGTTATACAGGAATTAGTATGCCTTCTAGCTGATTCACTGGAAACTCACTTTGGTAACTTATTCATAGTTTTTTAGAAATTGAAAGCCTATTTTAGCCACTGATCTTAAGTACAGGCTTCTGACTGCAGGACCAGGTGCATTTTAATCATTTTGTTTCTTGAAGGCAGGCAAGAAAGGAAATTTTATTAACCCAGTAGAGGTATTAACATAGACAGCCTGGACATAGCAATTAAGAGAAAAAGGAGATAGGAAGCAAATCCTGCCTCAAAGAAGCATCCCTGAATTTTGACTTGCCTAGTTTAGGTAGTTAAGCTGCAGAGTCTTATGTTCTTTCCTACCTTTAGCCTACACTTCCTTCTATTCCTAAAAATAGAGTTGAGAAATAACTGACTCTAATATTGTCATCTATTTAATTATAAAATAGACAAAGACTATTGTCCTAAGACAAAGTTGTGGCATTTTTTTTTTGTATTACCTTTAATAGGATAGTAAGATCTAATATATCCCATAGGACTGTGTGGTCTTGATGTTTAAAAAACGAAATGGTAGGGTATTAGTTCATTTAGTCTGATTAAAAAAAATTTATTCAGTGCCTAGTTTTATACCTTCTGAGTGTTTATAATGTATTGTTAAATAAGATCATATTCTAACAGAATTTATGACAATAAGTTTTGCATAAAATTAGAATGAGTTTTCCTGTCAAAGACATTAAGTCCCATAAATGATAGATCCCATAGAGGGTATTAGTCTGTCTAGAGAGACTTAATATTTATTAGGTGCATAGAATATCCCAACAAGAGTGAAAAGTATTTATAAACTAGATTTGGCTCTTTATGTTTTTGTTTTCTCATAAGCTATGCTTTTTGCATGTACTTGAGATGTCAGCATAGATATGACCTCTAGTAAATGCTCCCAGCTGCTGGAAGAAGACTCCTTCCTCTGGTCTACCCCACCTTGCACAGGTTCTCCAGTGCATTGTCCATGTGTATTGTGTGCTTTGGCAGGCTTCCTGACACACTGGGCCTCATAGGAGCTAGGACTGCCTCTGTCTGTTGAATGAATGTAGACCCTTAAATTTAAATGTAAACCAATCTTTCTATGAGCACTAGGTCAAGTGAAAGAAGATCAAATTTAGCTTTATTATGTGCTAAATTTGAAAAGAACTATTAAAAGGATGCAAAGTCAGAACTAGTTATGAAATTTAAGAAAATGAAATTACTAAATTTAAAACACTAGAGGCTAAGCAAAGACAATGTATCAAGAGCAGTAGTCATTCTTTTTTTTTGATGAGATAGAGTCTCACTTTCTCACCCTTGTTAGAGTGCTATGGCTTTGTAAATCACAGCTCACAGCTCATAGCAACCTCTAAATCTTGGGCACAAACTATCCTCTTGCCTCTGCTGGAACTACCAATACCCACCACAATGCCTGGCTATATTTTTAAAGACGGGGTCTCACTCTTGCTCAGGCAGGTCTCCACCTCCTAAGCTCAAGTACTCCACCTGCCTTGGCCTCCCAGAGTGCTGGGATCCTAGGTGTGACCACTGCTCCCAGCCCTAGTAGTCATTCTTATTAAAGTTAGCACAAAAGAAATTTGGCAGCATTGCAATGAATCTGTAGTTCTGTATTTTAAAAACTTGTGTACTATATTTAGACTGACTTAAATAGGTTCTGGAATAAAGGAAATAGAATGACATTTAACAAGAAAAGCCTGGCCATAAAATGTGAACATTTGTATTGTCAGGGAGATTAGGAACCAGTGACACTCTGAGTTAGAAGTATGTGCTGTAGCTGCTCTCATGTTGAGAATGGTGTGTCTGTGTGCACGCATGTCCCAGTGCGGGTGTGCTCTGCTGTGATTGTGGAAGGACAGAGTGGGAAGGGAGAAGAGAAAGCAAGATGATGACAAGTAAGGTGATATGAATAGACATACTGCAATAGTTTGTCTTTTTATACAAAGCCATGAAAATTGACTATAAAGAAACTTTATTGGTTCCCTTTTTGACTGTAACTTGGTACTTAAACACATTCAGGAAACGACCACTCAGCTTTGTACAGAAGACGGAAGAGAACGGGAGAGGAGGCCAGCAGCATGGGGGGACCTTGTGCTGGCTGATTCCTGGTTTTAGTAGGTGTGATCTTTCCAACTGTATGGAAGGAGCCAGGAAGGGCTTCAAGGGCCTAGAATATTTAAAGATATTTTGTGTGTGTTTCAATAAAACTTTATTTGTGCTCATCAAACTTTGAATTTTATATCATTTTCACTGGCCATAAAATATTTCTTCTTTAATTTTTTTTCATATACATGTGTTCATTAGGTTTCCATTTTTTGCCGTCACAAAATTAAAAAGGCTTAAAATTTAATAGCAATAACAATGTTTAAGATAAGGCCTACAAACAAAAACCTCATAAAGAATGAACGAAGATAAATACATTCAGAAAGAAATCAGACGATTGCTGCATTGAAATATTAAGCAATAATAATAATAATGCAAGGAAAGTAACATTCACATTGTCAAGTAAGAGTATGTCTATTATAGAATGCTTTGAGTCTGAGGTTCAGTATGGAGCTATCAGTTAAATTCTTCTTATTTTTTTTCAAAGTCTCAAAAAATAGACAACTAATACTTATAAACAAAAGTAAAAGATAATATAGTGGACGTTCAAACTATATGTACTTACCTAAATCTTACTTCATGTGTTCTATTTTACTTCAGTTATAAAGTAATAAATGATTTTCTTTAACTGGCAATATGTGGCTATTTTCATATATATACTAGAAAATACACATTCACAGTGTGGCTTGTTGCCAAAGCCTATCATGTTATGATTGGCATCTAAGACATTTTTCTGCAAATAGAAGGCATTCACAATTGGTTGATTAAACATGTTTCCCTAAAAAGGAATTCATATGCTAGGAGGAATGTTTCTCATGGATCAATCATTTTTAAATTTGGAAAAGACTTGGCAGGTTCTTCGGATGGATTTGAAAAGTCAGATTGATTCTCTTTAATGTCAGGTACTTGAAGACACTTTTAGTTAGGGAGATAAACAAATTGTGTTCAAGGTTTTGCCTTCCTTCAACTTTTCTTTTTTTATTATTTTACACAGAAATTTTTATTGAGCAGAAGAAGGACGTGGTGAGAATGGCACTTGTTTTGCAATCAGTACTCCTGGGTTCTCATTGTGGGGTCTTGAGCTGTGTAATGTTGGGCTAGTGGGCTAAGATGAGATGGTTAAACTAGCACCATTGACCTCTTGGTTCTTTCAGCTCTAAAATAGTAGTTCTGTTAGAGTAACCATAAACAAGTCTTTTGAGGATATGGGATAAATATTAAACATCATTGATAAGAATTTTTGCAGTGGATTTCTCTGAATGTAAAACTAAGAGTGTGGCCAAATAGAAGAAATTGATATAATGGCTGTGTGACTTAAAACTCCTGAATGAGTTCGGGGACGAGATGTGCTTTTCTGGGGACTTTTTGCTGTCCCACAATTACTCTGAATCACTGAATGATAGGTTTGACTCCAGCAGTTCTTGGTAAACCTTTTCGGACACAGCAGGAGCCTTAGTGCTGCTCCCCAACAGCACAAACCTTTGTGTTTCCTTGTTACTATAGGAACCTTAGGGCAGCAGCACTGGAGTAACCGAGGAAAGCCTGAACACAGTCAGAAAAATAGGAAGATACTGTTTCATTCTGTGTGTCCTTCCTATTCACGAAGCAGCATCATTTGAATATACTATCGTCTCCCATCTCCGTCACTTTAGAGACAGGGCAGATGTCAGAAAGGGTATGAGTATGAGATTTGTTAAACACCGTAAAAGGTCTGTTTATGTGTCTGACTTAAATAATACTTAAATCAGAATTAAAATGATGATAGATAAATATATCTGTCTCCAGGGAGTATTAGCTTTATTTAGGCAGCCCCTTTTAATGTTGGATTTTTAATATTGAACTTTTCTTCCCTGTCAATGTTTTAATATCTCCAGCCTTCTATTACCTTTGAACAGCTTACATTATTCACAGGACAAACCTGTTTAGCAATCTTTTAGCTTTCTATAACTGTCTTCTTTAAATTTTATTCTGCTCTTGGTTATCACCGGTTATTTTGAAGTTGTTGGGAGCAATAAAATAATTATAACTGCCCCAGATGAAATTCTTTAGACAGTCTACATTTCAGGTGTAATTCCTATCCTGAAAAAGTTCAATATTTCCACAGACATTTATGAAAATTCCATCATGTGCCCAAACCCTATTATGTCTTGGAGATGAAAAGATGCTTAAGCCGTGCTTCCACTCTGGGAATACCTGGGGAGTTACTCACAAAATAAGATCATTTCAGAATGATGGCATAAGAAGATAAAGGTGGGGTGGGGAAAATCTGATAAATGCATCTGTCTTGGTCACGACTTTCCTTGATATACCTAGAAGCGTTCCTTTGCTTCTCACATTCCCGGTCATTAACAGTCCCTGGGAGAACTATTCTTTCCATCAGGACCTTTGTGCACTTGGGTCCAAGGCCATGTTCTGTGCTTAGCTCCCAGATCTCCACCTGGGAACTTCTAGAACTTCTTCTGCATATGTGGATGTCTTGGTCACAGAGCAATTACTAAATTGATGGATGTGAGCAGCAGCATCAATGACTGTGGGTCATGGGGCTGTCAGAAAGACTCACTAGGGAATAATCAGATTGGACTGGGCACCAGGAGTCATCAGTAGTAACAATAGCATCTTTTGGCTGTTCCCATGGGTGTGTAGTGGTGCTGGCTTGGGAACTACAATTTAGAGTTCTGTGGGTGTGAGTAAATAAAGTTGTGGTTGGATTCAGAACAAGTTTATTGAATTCTAAGTGTCTTGGGACCTCCCTTCTACAGCAGAGAAAGAGATCAGAATCCTACATCAGACACAGCTGAATTTGAAAAAGGAAACAAAGCATTAGGTTATATAAACACATATATAGATCACTTAACTTTGGAGGTTGTATATAAAACCCTTTGACTAGTCATTTATTGATTTTTGAAAAGACAGAACATTAGCCGTTTTGCCTATTTAACTGAAAAGATTAATTATTAGGCACAGACTAATTTTAAATTAATAAAATTATTTTGACAAATACAGTCTCTTTATTACTCCTGTCTTCAATAAAGGAAACAATGGAATCATTGTTTTTTTCTTATTTTCTGAGTATTTAGAGTTTCATATTTACTGATTATTATAAGCTTGGCTTGAAAAATACTTAACTGCAGAAGACAGAATTGGCAAAGGAAGAATAAATGGGTTAAAAGTACTGCCTAGGAAAATCACATACTGAAAACAGGAGGTGTGCTCTTTTAATAAATTCAGGGACACCAGGTGCAGACACATTACAAAGATAAGCTGGAACAACCTTGAGGTTCAACCAAAAGGAGAGATAAGAATGACCTCTGGATAAATGAAAAGATAGTGTAGGAGAAAATGAACCCAGTATCTTCAGAAAAGTTCCCTGAGGCCATAACTACAGAAACTGGGATCTAAATGATTGGATTCCACCACTTTTAAAAAAAGACTGCCCACGCCGTATGCATTAGTGGTGGAAAAATTAGACTCTTGCCCGAGTGTCCATCAGTGTGTATGAGTGTGGAAACCTGATGTGTTTTTTATGCACGATTAACCCTTGTCTTCCTGCCCATCCTTTGGCAAATAAGGATGCACTGTTTTTAAGTGAGATGAAAATGTCAAGTCTTGATTTACAGTGAACATGCAAAAAAGAGGCAGCTCTCTTATGAGAGGAAGGCTTTGCTTTTGGACTTGAAAATTCTTTAATGGTTTAAATTCGACCTCTGCTAGTGACCCAGATCCTGGATCTATAAGAAGGTCTGTTTTTTCAATTGTGAATTAAGATAATATCTGCATGTGTATGTGTGAGAGAGAGATAAATTATTCCCATGCTTTGTTAGATAATACTTTTGTTTTAGAATAGATCTAATTTTTTAAAAATTGTAGAATATTATGGAGGTTCATATATTCTGGTTACACGAATTGTTTTTGTACAGTTTGAGTTGAATTTGTAAATGTACCCATTGAGATCAACAGAAACATGATAATAATACAGATCTAATATTGTCCAATATGACTTATCCTTTTATTCATACTTACAGTGGTCACAAATAGTGGCATAAGATTGACACATTATTTTTAAGTAAAGTCCACACTTTATTCAGATATCCTTAGTTGTTATCTAATGTCCATTTTCTGTTTCAGGATCCCATCCAGGATATGGTATATGTATTTAGTTGTGTCTCCTCAGCTTCCTTTTTGCTGTGATAATATTTTCTCAAATTTTTCTTGTTTTTGATGGTCTTGACTGTTTTTAATGTACCACTTCAGAATGTTTATTTATTTATTCAACCATCAACCTATTTATCTATTTTCTTTATTATCTTTACATTTTTATTTTGATAAAGTGCATGCCAGCATATGCATTCAAAAATTAAACATTTTAAAACACCAGTTTCATTAAATGATTGCCATTTAGCTAGTTTGTATGTGACAAATATTTTTTCATCTTTTAAAATTTTATTACTGACTGGAATTTCACTGATTGATATAGCACAACTTATTTTATCCATTCACCCATTGAAGGTTATTCCCATTTGGGGCTAATATACATAAATCTTCTATGGACATTTGTGTACATGTCTCTGTAGAGGCAGTGCTTTGTTTTTTTTCTCTTGGATGAATTCCTAAGAACGGAATGGCTAGATTGTACAGTAAATGTACATTTAACTTTTTAAGAACTTGTCAATTTTCCAAAGTGCTGGTCCCATTTACATTCCTACCAGCAGTGTATGAGAGTTCTAGATCTACAGCTTTCTTGCCAACTCTTTAATCAATCTTTTTCATTTTAGCTACTAGAAAGTAGGTATGTAGTATTACCTCACTGTGATCTTACTCCATAATGCCTGATGGCCAGTGATGCTGAGCATCTTTCCATGTTCTTATTCCCACCTGTCTATATTTTTTGATAAAGTATCAGTTTACATCCTTTGCCCATCATTATTGGGTAGGTTGTTTTCTTATTATTCACTTTTGGGAATTCAGCCCCTTAATTTTAACATACATAATTAAACTAAACTAAATGATAAATCAATCAATATGTTTTATCTCTCACCTAAACACAGCTCAGACCTAGCCCTGCCCTGTGCTAGGTTGTTGCTGGTTAGTATGGTTAGTATGGTAGTTAGTTAGTATGGTTAACTGCTGGTTAGTATGGTAGTCCCACTCAGTTTCTGTATGACCTTCTGTTTCCCTATATCCTTTCCGCCCGTCCATCCACCCATCTTCTAACCTCTCAATTTTCTCCTTTTGGAACTCCAGTCAGAAACCTATGGCCTTCAAAATTTGTCCTCCTTGTCTCATAGTTACTCTGTCATGTTTTCCATTTCTTTAGATACCTGTGTTGCTTTCTGGGAAATTTACTCACAGCTACTTTAGTACTCCCTGGTCTTTCTAGAGCTGTGATCAGGCATTTATTTGACTTCTGTCTTTTAAGTTTTTAATTTAATTAAAATTATTATTTTTTAAATTTTAGAATATCATGGGGGTACAAATGTTTTGGTTACATAAATTGCTTTTGTACTATTTGAGTCAAAGTTATAGGCGTACTGTCACACAGACGGTGTGCACTGTGCCCCACAGGTGTGAATTTATCCCTCCCTCCTGCTCTGACCTATTAGAATTTGGTGAGTATTATTTCCATGTGTGCACATAAGGGCTAATTGGTTAGTTCTAATTTAATAGTGAGAACATGAGGTGTTTGTTTTTCCATTCTTATGATACTTCACTTAGAAGATGAAGTGGATGGTCTCCAGTTCCATCTGGGTTGTTACCAAGATATTAGTTTGCCATTTTTTTAAGGCCGAGTACCACTCATGATATACATATACCACGTTTTGTTAATCCACTCATGTTTTGATGGGCAGTTGGGTTGTTTCCACATCTTCACAGTTGTGAATTGTGCTGCTATAAACATTTGAGTGCAGGTGTCCTTTTCATGAAGTGCCCATTTTGCCTTTGGGTGCATATCCAGTGGTAGGGTTGCTGGATCAAATGGCAGACCTATTTTTCGTTTTTTTGCGGAATATCCATACTATTTTCTGTAGCAGTTGTAGTTTACAGTCCCACCAGCAGCATGTGGGTTTTCCTGTCTCTCTGTATCCACGCCAGCATTTGTTGTATTGAGAATTTTTGATAAAAAACATTATCAAAGGAATAAAGTGATACCTCATTGTGGTTATGATGTGCATTTCCCCAAGGATTTATGGATTTTTTTTTATGTTGTTGGTTGTTAGTTTATCTTCTTTGCAAAGTTTGTGCTCATGTCTTTTCCCCACTTTTTAATGGGATTATTTGCTTTTTTCTTACTGATTTGCTTGAGCTTTTTGTAGATTCTGGTAATCAGCCCTTTATCAGATATATAGCATGGAAATATTTTCTCCCATTCTGTAGGTGGTCTTTTTGCTGGAATGATTGTTTCCGTGGATGTGCAGAAGCTTTTTAATTTGCTAAAGTCCCTTTTATTTATTTGTGTTGTTGCTGTGATTGCTGTTTAGCTAGTTTGTAGGTGACAAAAATAAATTACATTTATAATGTGAATCTAATCCTGAAAAACTGCTAGATCAGGCTTTCCTTTTTTCTTTTTCTTTTAAATTATGTATTGAAAAATTATAGCTGTGTATATTTATGGGGTGTATAAAGTGATATTTATAATTTTTTAATAAGGTGTGGAATGATTAAATCCAGCTAAGCTTTGAAACATATTGGTCAGATATTTTTGTGAAACGTCCCTCAGTAGAGATTTATCTGATGTTTTTCTCGTGATTAGACTAGGTTTTAGGTTTAGGGGAGGAAGACCACTGAAAAACGGTGCCATTTTCATCATATAACAACAAGGGTACACAGTATCAGCATGCCCTATCACTGTTGATGCTTATCTTAATCATTTGGCTGAAGGAGCGTTTTTTAGTTTTCTCCACTGTAAGATTACTCTTTTTTCTGTCTTCCCATATGATACTCTTTATGTCACTATGTGCAACTCACACTTAAGGAGATTTATGTTCTATTCTTAAGATAGAGAAGCCTAGAACACCTAGAGAAATAGAACACATATTTATGAAGGCTATAATAAGGGCTAAATGAGAAAGTGTATATGAAAGACTTGGAAAAATACATAGTATTATGTAAATAAATATTATTAATGATAATTATTACAGTGAGTGTCAAGTGCATTCTGTGTGTCTTTTTTAACCAGCACATCTGCAAATAACTGGTGACTATTTCAGAAAGTTGGGGGAATAGATGGAGAGAAAGAAAGGAGAATTTTAATTAAGGCAGCAACACTCTTCCTAAAGAATTGCCCTATCAGACTTTTCATTTCCACTATTTACTAGGTATGTGAGTTAATCCCAAAGATGTGTTCATTTATTTTTCAAACCTACTACTCATGTAATATTTTTTTCCTAGTCTATTTGGCTTGAGTCAAATAAATCAAGTTATCCAATGTGAATTATTCTTTATTTCCTACATTAGTGCTTTCAATTTGATGAAAGTATTAAGGCTGGATATTCTGAGAATAATTTTAAGTTGATTTAATTTTTTTAGGCACTTATAAATGTTTTGAAAATATAACAATTCTGGGAAACAATTTAAATTACTGCAATTCTGTTCAATTCTGTTCAATTTCCTTATTTTAACTATTAAATGGCAGCAAAAATACCTTTATTTTCCTGAAATTTTCTTATAAAAAATACTATTTAATTTCATTGTTACCTGGAGTTTGATTTTGGAAACTTTACATATATTTTTATTTATGTTTATTTTTACAAATACCAGAAAATAGTTTAAAGATGAAGTAAATAAAATGTATTTGATATTCAAACACTGAAATTGTAGGCAATAATGAAGATCTTTCTATTAACTGTAATGATTGAGAAATCAGTTGGAGAGCTGTGATTGTCCATTAAAATAATGAGCATCATGAGCTAGAACCAGCATGTGTGGAAGGGGAACTAGTGCAATGCACCACAGGGAAATTTGTGCAAACATCAGAAGGTCATAAAAACTAAAGAATTATGAAAACTACACTGCAGAATTACAGACACTGAGGGCTACTTTGGTAAATTTTAGGGCCTTGTTAACGACACTCATATATGTTTAACATGAATTTTAAGAGATGAAATATTTTCAGCATTTATGAATCAGCCTTTTGTGTATTTTATATAAAACAGTTATTGTTGATTATTTGGGGTCATTACCCTACAAAACAATCTGGATTCAATAGATCCCTTTATGCTTTCCCAGGGAAAATAAGTTGATTCCAGTGGAAAGGAAAATTGCTCATATTTGATTGTGTGGTTAGTCTCACATTTAAACTTGTATGGCCTTTTCTTTTTTTCTTTTCTTTTCTTTTTTTTTTTTTTTTTTGAGACAGATTCTCAATCTGTGGCCCTGGGTATAATGCTTCAGTATCATGATCGCTTACAGCAACCTCAAACTCTTGGGCTCAAGCAATTTTCTTACCTCAGTTTTTCTATTTTTAGTAGAGACAGGGTCTCACTCTTGCTCAGGCTGGTCTCGAACTCCTGAGCTCAAGCAGTCTTCCCACCTCGGCCTCCTAGAGTGCTAGGATGCTAGGATTACAGGCGTGAGCCACCATGTACAGTTTCTTTTTTGGTCTTTTTTAAGCAAGTATGAAAAGTTTGGAAGTTTCTCTTTTCTTATTGTTAGCACTTCAATAGAGGAAATATTTAGAGTATCAAATGATTGAAATTGAAATCTAACAAAAACATGATTATTCCCACGCCGAATAGAGCTTAAAAATGATTATAGCTTTATGAATTGTGTTGTATGGAAGAGCTTCATATGGAGTTTTCAGTGTTTCTGTTTAAAAACTACTGAGTCGCAATGATTTCTGGGAATTGAATCATGAAAATGGAATAGAAATTGTGGAGCCAAAAAGGAGCATTGTGGGTAAGATACTTGGTATATTTTACAAATGCGATAGGAGTTCTCTCCATGTGCAGCATATTTTGAATGGCTGGAAATAGTATAAGCTACTGATAAAAATGAAGATAAGATAGCTGGGAAGATGAATTTTTGCTTGTATAACTATTAATGTTTGCTAAAAGTGCTAAAATAAAAGATGTAAAGTATTTTATGAACACTATATAAAATGCTTATGGAAAAGCAGACAACAAGTTTAAAAAATGTTGAAATTGATTTCCTAGCTAGGCTCTCTTGCTTTGGGATATTAGAATCACACTTAGTTGGACACAGTTCCATCTTATGCCTATACTTGGGTTCCTTTTTTTCATAGATTTTCTATATCTTGGCAACTCTAACTTTATGGTGTAGGGTTCCGCAACCACTGAAGTTTTTACTTGCTTTCTATAACCACCATTTGGAGGAAGTGTTGGCTGAGAAAGGGAGAATGATGCTCCCAAGAACTATTTGTATAGCGGGGGCAGGGCCTTCTTGGGGTTCGGCCAACAGGAGGTAGCTGCTGTTACAGGTCACTCCAAATAAAAGGCCCCTCCCTGCATAAGGACATGGTGAAGTTTCCCCAAGAGTCAGAAAAGTAGACAACGTCTTTAAAGATTAGGAGCTGTACTTCTTTGGGCTGGGGAAGTGATATGAGCATAGTTTAATATCAGAAGGGTCTTACTACCCTTGCAGCATTACTCTGCCCTGTTCAGCCATGCACCAGGCTTCTGCACCTAAAAGACAGTTAATGTTCCAGGCACCCCACTGGATTGCTTTTTTTAAAAAAAAAATCAGAACCGATTGTGTTCATTTTTGAGTTTTTCCTTAAACCTCCTTCCGTCCCTATCAGATACAATTCTTCTCTGTCCTCCTTCACCCTCATCAGGAATTTTGAAGGCATTTTGAACCTTGGCTCCCCTATACCTCTTGTAGTTTTATTCTCTTTTCTGGGTAGGTATACCCTATTGCCTCTCATGAAGGTTATTAGCTTCAGGCATCTCTGAGGAAGTATGAACTTTGATTCATCCCTGGCAGGCTAATTTAAAGAGTTATGTTGATGAAAGGGCTTTTTTGGTTTCTTTATAGATTAAATAATAACTTTTCCCTAAAATTAAAAAATCACAGATTAAATTTAATGAAAAGATTTAAGTCTTGAATATTATCCATAGCAATATGACCTGTTTTATAATCAGAAAACACAAGTATAAGCATTCTTTTAAAATATGTCCAACACCCTCCAAGCAACAAGAGTCTTCTCACCAGCTCCACCTATACGACAGCTCCTTTTTTCTAGTTCCTGCTTTCAGCAAGTCCTTCTGGGAATATTGTGATGATAAAATATATGAGACATTTCTGACCTCAGAGACCCAGAATGGAAATGCCAGAAGCACTGGAAACCATGACGACTTAATCCGAGAGGTTCTAGTGATGGAGCTTCTTCAGTAAAGAAGCGTGGGTGGTACCTCTGGGAAATTCTCCCTTTGGTGAGGACCTTGGTTTTTGTTTCTTATGCCTCTGTCATTTTTGTTTGTTGTTTGTTTTGAGTCTCACTTGTTGCCCTGAGTAGAGTGCTGTGACATCATAGCTCACAGCAATCTCAAACTCTCGGGCTTGAGCCATCCTCATTCCTCAGCCTCCTAAGTAGCTGGGACTACAAGTGTGCACCACTGTGCCTGGCTAGTTTTTCTATTTTTTTGTAGAGATGGGATCTAGCTCTTGTCAGGCTGGTCTCGAACTCCTGAGCAGTGTTTCTGCCTGGTACATCTCTGATAGTTTTCTTTACATTTTCCATTCAGTTATTCTTCCCTGATTCCCCCTGAGAACACTTCTCAATGTATAGTGTTGGCTGGCCAATTCATTCCTTGCCCTAAACCATTTTGCTCTTCAGTCTGTTGAATTATTTATTTATTTAAAACGTAGTCTCACCATGTTGCCCTCAATAGAGTGATGTGGCGCCACAGCTCACAGCAACCTCCAACTCTCGGGCTTAAGTGATTCTCTTGCCTCAACCTTTCAAATAGCCTCCCACAATGCCCAGCTATTTTTTTGTTGCAGTTGTTCTTGCTATTTAGCAGGCACAGGCTGTGCTTGCCCCACCAAGTCTGGTGTATGTGGCTGGCGCCCTGTTCACTGAACTATAGGCAGCGAGCCTGAAATCATTATTTTTTATTATTTCACTATTATATTCTTTATCTCCAGTTGTTTATATCTTCTTGTGCTTTATTACATTTCCAAAGTTATTTATCTCTTTATTGAAACTCAATTATTCAAGTAATGCCTAGATCCATTAATTTTGCATTCTACGGTATAGCTGGTTTACTGCACTGTTTCTTTTATAGAGATCATGCTATAGGTGAGTAGAATCTTCATACATTGCTAGCTAATGAAAGTCCAGCCTCAATTTTGTGTTTCCCAATCTTTGGGAGTTGTGGGTGTGTGTGTGGGGGGTCACTTCAACATGCAAGGTGATGTAATCTGGGGAGCTTTTAAAAGTATTTCTTTCCCCAATTCTAATTCAGTTTCTTTGGTATGGGGCCCAAGATTGAGTATTTTTAAAAATTGTTTTGGTAATGTCTTGTGTATCTGCATTTGAGAGTCTTATAGGCTTAACCATTGTGGTGAAAGATGGTAGGGGAGGAAACGGCTGGGGAAAGCAGGTACCCCTGTGCTGTTATACGCTCACATGACTTTATTTTTATAGCTTGGAGCAGAGATGAAGTGATTAAAAATCAGCACAAAGCAATGTGGGGGGAAAATACCACTACTCCCATATCCATGACTAGCCTCTTCTCTGGACTGCTCAACCTAGAGATGTTGCAGGGATTTCCCACCTTTATGTTATCAGTCTCTGCTTCATGCGTGTTTGCTAGATCGGCAGGAAACATTCTTATTAAGAACCATGACAGTTCATTCTCTAGGTAAATTTTCTAGACTGTTAGCCTTTTCTAGGGAATAAAGAATGCCCAGGACAGCTGGAATATCACTAGAACGGATTTGTATGTATCAACACTTTGTTATACTCTCTGGATGCTTTGTCACATGCTTCTGAAAACTAACATAATGGTTACAATTTATATTATTTAGAGAGTTAACAGAATTCTCAAATGACAAGATTGAAAGTGCTAGACAGTCGAAATGTTCATGTGACATATTTAAACTTGAATGATTCCAATGGAATTTTGTTAGAAACCTTAAAAAGTTAAGAAAAGTTATCCTGCTATATGAAAAACTATTTTGAATATATTTTAAACATTTTATGAAGATATAACATAATCTTAGTGAATATCATTGACTATGTCCTTGCACTGAATGACTTTGTACTTCTTGGAGCTGTTTAGTATTTTTATCATTCGTTATTTGGTTATTCTTATTTCTCATGGCCTTTAGAAGAGCTGATTTCTCTGATTTACTACTTTATTCCCTAATAGTTTAAATAAAGGAATACTTAATTTACTTAGAGTCACATAGTAAAATGTAAATACACTCAAAGTAAGAATTTGATGATATGATGAATAAAATTCAATGTAAAATTATTTGAAATTTATTTTCTAGCTCCTCAGATATAATATATGTCATATTCTTATTTTAGGATTATGTCTGAACAGTTGAATTTGCTGGATTTTAATGGCTACTGGATAAAAGAGAGATTATCTTTATTAAATAGAATAAATAGAATCACATAATTTTTTTTTTTTTTTTTTTTTTTGCATTTTTTGGCAAGGGCTGAGTTTGAACCCACCACCTCTGGCATATGAGGACAGCGCCCTACTCCTGTGAGCCGCAGGTGCCGCCCCAGAATCACATAATTTTTGATGTGATTATTTTTCTTAAGCAACAATAGACTTAAATTCATTCTCTCATTCAGCACCAAATACCATGCTTTTTAAAAAATCTAGCACATTGCTAGTTCTTTAATATATATTATTCTTGATCCTTTATACATTTTCATAAGCATTTTACAAGATCTGACAGTTTCACAAACTTGCCACTGTATGTTTACTTTGGAAGGACTGTACAAACAACTCAGTAAGGGTTGATAACCTTGGTATATCAGTGTCTCACAGCTGTATTTGTTGACAGGTGGTGGTGTCTTGTGGAATGGTATTCATTATTGTTATTGTGTGCTTTTTATGTGCTTTCATGAGAATGTCAGAGCTTCAATTAGAGCAACAAATAAACATTTATAAATTTCTTGGTAAATTTGGCAAGAGTGGAAGTTAAATTAAGGACATATTATTCTGAATTTATGGATAACACCATGAAGAAACAGCAGTGTACAAATAGATTAAGCTTTTTTTTCTAAGGGGAAGAAAGTGTCACTGATGAAGAGAGGTAGGATGGGCCAATAATGAGCAGAACTGACAAAAAAAAGTCTAGTCGTGTATCAGGATTATTAGGTGACTGTGAGTAGTGTAGCAGACCCAAGCAAACATATGTAAAGAAACAAGAAAATCTTTGCATGAGAAACTTGTGTGCAAAAGGAGCTCATCAATTAACAAAAGCAAAGAAGACTGAATGTTTGCCAAGACATTTTGGAGAGAGCTTGGCTTGGTCATTCACATCTATAATCCTAGCACTCTGGGAGGCTAAAGTGGGTGGATTACCTGAGCTCATGGGTTTGAGACCGGCCTGAGCAAGAGTAAGACCCTATCTCTAAAAATAGGGGGATGTTGTGGAGGGTGCCTATAGTCCCAGCTACTCAGGAGGCTGAGATAAGAGAAACGCTTGAGGTGAAGAATTTGAGGTTGCTGTGAGCTGTGATACCACAGCACCCTACTGAGGGCAACAAAGTGAGACTTGGTCTAAAACAAACACACACACACACACATAGAAGAGAAACGACAGTGTTTTGTGCCATGTTTATATGGCTGATGAAACGTAGATGTACCAATACCATCCAGAAACAAAGTGCCAAAGCGTATGATGCAAGTCAGCCAATTCTCCATGACCAAAGATGTTCCCTCAGTCGAAGAGTCCAATATTGGCAACCTTTTTGATATCAGAGAGACTGTTCATGATGAATTTGTACCAACTGGACAAAAATTAACCCAGCTTACTGTTTGGAAGTCTTGAAAAGGCTATGTAAAAAAGTTAGACAAACACAATCTGAACTTTTTGCCAGCAACTCAAGGCTCTTGCATCATGACAATGCACCAGCTTACATGGCACTGTCTAAGGGAGTTTTTAGCTCATAAACAAACAATTGTATTGGAACTTCCTCCCTATTCACCTGATCTGGTCCTAGATGACTATTTTCCCCCAAATGTAAAGGAATTATTGAAAGGAAGATGTTTTGATGACATTCAGTATACTCAGGGTAATATGACATGAGCTCTGATGGTCATTCCAGCAAAGAGTTCCAAGATGCTTTGAAGTGTGGACTAGGCACTGACATCACTGTGTAGCTTCCCAAAAAGAGTACAGTGAAGGTGACGGTAATGATATTCAGCAATGAGGTATGTGGCACTTTTTCTAGGATGAGTTTGTGAACTTAGTTGTCAGACCTTATATGCTAAAGTTTGACTAAGTAGTGTGTATCATTCAACATATTTTTATAGGAATTATCTGTATGAACAGATGATATGCCACTAAACTGATGTCTTCTTTTCTGTTATCTTAGTAGTTGATGTGAGATTGCTACACAATTAGTCTTCAGGGTGACTGGAATGATGGCTTTTCTGCTCATCATTTTTCCTGCCACACAGAAACATTTATACACTAATTCTTTAGGTGTGCTGCATGTTTCTGAATGCCTGCAGTTGTACTGGAAATGACCAAATTATTGATGGATTCCATATTCTGGATATAATGGGTGGTTAAAAAAATGCGGTCTATAATTTGACAGGTCAAATAATTGAATAATATTAAATAAGAATATTAAAATATATTCCTATAAATGTGATCTCCTAATGAAAATATATATCTTCATAATGTCCTTACTTTTATTAGAGCTGTGCTCCATTACACTGAAAAAAAAAAAAAAAAGCAAACCAGGGATAGTTTTCTTAGCCACTTGATTAAAACCAGTCATTGCCATAGTCTGTGATGTTTTCTGTAATGCATGACTTGCACAAGAAAACTTATTTATTTGTATTATGAAATATGATGTTTGGCAATTACACCTTCTGATAGGATGATACCCAGAGAAAAATTAAATGTACCATTAAATGTTAAGTATATTTTCACTGAAAATGGCCAACTTACCCTCTGAGTACTCAAAATTTTGGCAGATTAGTTATAAATACTCTTTCAGTCAGAATAGATTGCTTTTGGCAGGTGCTTATCAGAAAGATCCCTTAAAGTGTAATCTGACTTTGAAGTCTTTTACATTCTATGTATTGTCAAAGGCAGGGAAATAGTAGACCTAGAAGACTGAGAGTGGTGGCATAAAGTAGCCCATGATACATGACTTTTTCACATTTTTTTCTTAGACAAGGTAAATGATGAAAACAATAGTTGTTGTTATGTATGATAATGAACCCACTATACCACATGTAATTTAAGGAAACTATATTGTCATAGTGGACATTTTCTATGTAGAAAAGTTGAATTGAATTTTATTTTTCCTCTTGGCTGGGGAATATTGTGTTAAAACTGAATGTAATCAGTCTATTTATGTTGGTGCCAACACTAAGGAATCAGGCTGGACAATGGATTGTGAGCTCAAAGCTCGCAGGACATGGGCCTTCCCATACATGTCAGGGAATAGGCCCCAGCAACCTGCACAGCTGCTATTTATTGAGAACACACACCCCTCTCCCAAGCCTCGCCCCCTTCACTAGAGTTCCACAGCTGATCAATTTCCTGCCAAAGTCTGATTATTAAAGTCCAGTAACTGCCACTTTGTTTCTGCAAGCCCTCTGTCCTAATCAATCACCACTTTGTCTCTTCCAACCTGCTGTCCAAGTTCTTACATATCTTTCTACATAGGTCGCTAGGTAAGTTGTTACATAAGCAGCCTCATATCCTATTACATAGGTTGCTACATATTTATGACCAAAATTGATTATTCTGTCACCTAAAAGTCATCTCCCTATTAAAGTAAAAGGTGACCTCTCAGAGTATGCTAATCAGAACTTCACAGTTGCTTATCTAATAAAAGAAGGATTCTTCCCATTTATAGGACACTGTTCATGCAACACTTCTTCCTGTCAGTAAAAATGATATGTTGCTTAATATGTTTTTTTAGTTACATTTTAGATGTGCTACAAAGTTATTGCTTAACAGAGTGGTTCATCTTGTTTTTCAGGAGTGTTGATGGTGTTTTTATCCCTTCAGGCTACTGTAGTTACCACTTCCTGGTTTAAAGATGGCACCTTACTTTGTGTTATCACATGGTGGAAGTGGTGAGAGATTTCATGGGTTTCATTTATAAGGGCACGAATCTCTTTCAAAAGGACTCTGCCCTGACAACCTAATCACCTTTCCAAGGCCCCACACCTCCAAATATATGAATTTTAGGAGAACAGAAAGACTCGGATCATAACAGATTGTTTATATGTTATATCTATGTATCTAAATAGATTTTTCTGCTATTAATATTATAATACTATCTTTGTTATTTTAGGCTTCAAGTGAAGCTACTTCATCTTTCTGGCCTTTCTTGACCTTTATTTAGCAGTCATCAACAGAGATTGGATTTGGAGATTTTAACTTAGTCTGTGTTTTCTTCTTTTTACCCTGTAATCTTGATACTGGAATTTTGTTTTCAGTAGGTTCTTGGTCTCCGTGATTTGAGGAATAAATTCATGGACCACAGATCAGTGGTAAGACAGGATTTATTACAGAAAAGAATACAGAAACACCAAAGCTTCTGGCAGGGAAAGAAAACCCAAGTCAGGAGAGAAAAGCACTTTCTCTGTCGCTCTCCCCGGGCTCTTTGATGAGAGATATATATAGGTACATGAGTTCCTTGTATATGAGGCCAGGAAATGAATGGATACAGTCCTTTCCACTGGGGCAAAGTGAATGAATGTATTAATGAATGGACAGTCTTTTCTGCTGGGGCAAGGTAAATGAATGCATTAATGAATGGACAGTCCATTCGTGGAATTGAGGCCTAGGAAACTTACATGAACTTGACCTAGGCATAGGAAATGGGGGTTCTGTATTCAGTCATAAGTGCAAAGGGAAGGAGACTCCACGGCCCGGTGTCTCCCTAGTAGTTGTCCAGCCCCTTTGGCTGTTGGAGCCTCAAGTGGGGGTGGGAGGCCCCCACCTTGCCTACCCTCCAACTTGCTGGTTCATCTGCCGGCTGCCGCAGCACCAACACCACCAAGGCAGAGGCTGAGCTGGCTGGGGCGCCACCTGTCCTGTATCAATATCCTGAGTTATTTTCCAGCGTTTGACTTATGAAGAAAGGGATACATTAACAGAGAAATGCTTTCTTTCTTTTTTTTTTTCTCATACTTCTTTTAGAAGAGAACAAATGCACCTTAAATTGAACTTATAACTATTCATATGTTTTTAATAGAATTGATTCAATAAGACATCTGTGAAGGGTTAATAAATACAGCTTTATAGTATTTATTTACAAAATGGTGCTTTATGTTCTCCACTTTGGGAATGCCTGTCACAGTCCTCTAAAGTCATACCTTGATATTGTCAGACTTCCTTTGCCATCTGTTCCCCCATCATTGCTTGATGCCTTTGAACACCACTTCTGTGGAACAGCTGAAATTTGCAGCCACTTGGGCTTGTAGTGATGCCAAAAACAACAGTCCTATTGGTTCCTTGACCTTATCGTTTTGGTGGACTCTGTTGAGAATCTTTTAGGTCTTTTTTTTTCTGATACAGATTGGTGACCCTGTATTCCTCCAGTGAAACTTGACACCATTCCAACTTTTCCTTCTTCCTTTAAGGCAGTTCCCCTGGTAGAGTGTTTGACTTTGTCTTTACAAAAGGAACTGCCTGGAAAAGCCTTGCTCGGCTGCCAAAACATCATAATGCTGTCGATTGCCTGTCTGAGAGTGCATCCATATGACTGCCAAATTCATGTCTGATATTTTAGGAAGCCCTAAGGTCATATACTTACGCCTTTCAAAATTTTAAAAATCTTAATGGTGGGGAGTAGCTTGTTTAGTTATTGGTACCCAACTAAGAAGGACCATCTATATGAAAAACTATGATATGAAAACTTAGATATGTACCTATCTTTAACCAGAAGAATTTCTATTCTAATATTTGTGTATTGAGAGTTACACCTTTCATGCATAATTAGAAAAGCAGGAAACTTAAGGGTTGAGAAAAGAGAGGTCCCATAAAACGTATGGCAAAGGCAGAATAGACTTTTCGAATTAAAAACTTAAGGAAAAAAAAAACCAGAATTGAAATAACATCAGTTTGGGTCTTGCCCACCATTCCTGTCCCACTCCAGTTGCTGTGTATTGCTATGAACAAAAGGAGTCGACAGGTGTTTCCTTATAGCTGAGGACATAGATTTGGTCCTAGACATCTTGCCAGTCTTGGAAACACAATCTCTAAGGATTGAGTAGATATCTGAGCAACATTTCTTGCAACTAGGAGGAATTCAGTAGTAGCACAAATATGTTTCAAACCTTTCTGTGATAAATAATTTTGTTCATGTCTGTGACAGTCATGAAGATAAAGAGAGATGTGATAGCAGGGTAGGTAAGCCAAGACTCCCAGCCACAGTACTTGTTCAAATTTTTGATGTGACTTGTACCAACTGTGTGACTTTAGGCAAGCTTCTTAACCTCTCTGGGTTTGGACTTTGTTACATTATAATGAAGGAGGTCTGACAATTAAATTCACAAACTTGCCACATTGCCCTTACATTGGCAGCACTATACAAACAATTTGATAAGTGTTCATAACCTTGGTATATCAGCGTCTTACAGTTGTGTTTGTGTCAATGTGTAGTGGTGTCTTGCTGTGTGGTGTTCAGTATTGTTATTGCATGTGTTTTGTGCTGTCATGAGAATGTTACAACTGGAATTAGAGGAAAGAACAAACACTAAATTTCTTGTTAAACTTGACAAGAAATGGAAGTGAAATCAGGAACATCTTAGTCCAATTTATGTGGATAACTCCATGCAGAAAATGCAGTGTATACATGGATTAAACATTTTTCTGAGGGGAGAGAAAGTGTCACTCATGGTGAGAGGGCAGAGCAGCTAGCAATGAACAGAACTGGTGAAAACATTGCAAAAAAGTCTTTGAATTGTGCATCAAAATTGGATTGTCAACTGTGAGAAGCATAAAAGACCAAGTGAACAGAGGTAGAGAAACAGGAAAGTCTTGGCATGAGAAAAGAGTGTGTAAAAATGGTCCTGAAGGAGCTCACCAGTGAACAAAAGCAGTCTTTTGGAGAGGGAAAATGGTGTTTTCGGCTATGTTATCACTAGTGATGAAACACGGGGGAACCGATACGACTGGAACAAAGCCTCAATGTGCACAATTCTCCATGACCAAAATGTTCTGTCAGTGTAAATGGAGTCCAAATGATGTCACTAACCTTTTTTGATATCAGAGGGATTGTTCTCTATGGATTTGTGCCAACTGGACAAAGAGTTAACCAAATTTACTATTTGGAAGTGCTGAAAAGACTGTGAAAAAATTAGATGAAAATAGTCTGAACTTTTTGCCAACTACTCACGGCTCCTATATCATGACGATGCACCAGCTCACATGACTCTGTCTGTGAGGGAGATTTTCGCCAGTAAACAAATAACTGTCTTGGAACACCCTCCTTACTCACCTCATCTGGCCAATGACTTCTTTTTGTTACCTAAAGATAAGGGAAATCTTGAAAGGAAGACGTTGTGATGAGATTCAGGACGTCAAGGGTAATGTGGTGTCTGCTTTGGTGGCCATTCCAGAAAAAGAGTTCCAAAATGACTTTGAATGGCAGAGCAGGCACTGATATCAGTGCCTCACTTCCCAAGGGGAGAGCTTTGAAGGTGACAGGGAGCAGGAAGGTATGTAGCACTTTCTCTTACATGAGTTCCTGAACTTAATTGTTGGACCTCTTATGGCCTAATGGTTAGTTAGGATCAATTTAGATAATAACTATAAAGTACTGGAGTGCTTGGTACGTAAAAAGCGCTCAGTGAATGTTTGATTAATAAATCATTGGAGAAACTATGATACCTATGATGAAAGAGATGATGTGCCAAGTGGAAAATTGGACCTATTTTTAACATTTGGCCTTAAACTACTCCTCTTCAAATAGTTTTGGGAACTTCACTCTAGAGTTTGATATCGATGCTTTTTAGTTACATTTGAGATGTTTTTTAAGTCATAGAACTTATTTTTGAAAGTTCACAAAATAATAGCATTATCTTACAGTTTTACATGTCCCAGTTAATGAAAGTTCTTTGAAGTAGGTAAGGCAGTTATACAATACAAAAGAGAAAAGTGGGTCTCCTGAGGAGTCTGCCTTTGTAGTTGTGATTTGTTAGAATCCAGTGCTTGCTTCAAACTGAAGAATCAATGCTGATTAAAGTGGTAATCAAGTATTGCCTTGAGCAAAGGAAATATCATCAACTTAATTCTAAAGGTTCTTGACTAGGATTTTTTACTAGTTAAATTAAAAAGAAATCCACTTTCGTTATTTTTACCTTTAATAAAAAACAATTCTGGTAGCTAATTTACCTTTGTAAAATACTAAATTGCAGCTGTCTTTTTCTTTTATACTTCCTTCTCAATTAGCATTTTGACCAAATGAATGGCTAAAAGAGGGAAATTCTAACAACCCAGAGCTTCATATTATCTCCCACGGGCAACCCGAGGACTGTTACCTAAAAAGCAGTTTATTATTCATCTCTTTGGAGCAGTTGCCCAAATGAAAAAATGGTGTCATACATTATATTAACATGCAGCATTAGAGATCCCTGCTTACTAAACAATTCTGAGCTCCAGTGAAGGATTCGGCCTTCTTCCAACTATTAACGTAAAAAACTTATGTACATCAGCAGAAAGAAAGTATTTAATGCAACTCTATAATAAAGTTGAGGATTCTTGCCAAATACGGCTTTTTAAAAGCTTCTACTATCTCACTCTGTCCTCGTCCGGAGTCTGCTGCTACATTTTCTGAGTGAAATCATGCCGACTAGAAACAAAATTAGGAGTACATATGTGCCAGGAATTAAATACTTTTAGTCTCAAAAATGGCCAGGGCTACTGCCACCGTCATGTGCACATGGAGCCTTGGAGGCTCTGAAGTGAGGACCAGGGCTTGGTTTTGTCTAGTGCATTAATACTTTGCGGGGTCTCTTTCCGTCTACTTTCCCTGTGGTTTTCTTGGATAAGTGGAAGTGAGAGCAACATACAATATTTGGCCTCATTAAGTCGTGCCAAACAGAATGATTCTTACTGGCATTTAATCCAAATTCCAAACCTTGAGAAAGATATATGACCTTGGAAATATTTTTGAGCTTTCTATTCTGAAACTTGCTGACAACTATAACTTTAATTTGGGGTACCATATTCAAGCCTGAAATTGAAGCTGGGAGGAGGATAATAGCTTAATAAAGGGACTGAGAATTCACATGCTTGAAAACCTGAGAACTTGAAAAAACATGCTTGCAACTTAGTACATTTAACTGTGGCTTCTGAGATTATAGAGTATTTGTTTACAGATGGGTTAAGGGCATGTAGGTTTATCATTGCTTTCCAACCAAATGACTGTCTACTCATCTTAATGCCATTTAAGAAAAAAAAAAAACCTGGGTAATATATGGTAAGAAATAACTCTCTTTTCTGACTTTTTCCCCCACCAAAGTAGAGATGTGAAGATTAACACCAGCTAACCTAGAGTCATATACCAGCTAACCCTGAGAAGGATAAGGAGCAAAATTTTCCAACCATTTAAATTGTGGTTGTCCCAGACGTCTATTATTCTGATTACAACTGCTTATGACAGAGTTCTGCTACAATTAAAATCTCAGAATACTGTCTTTAGAATGGACTCAAACAATCAGTTTCAGATTACATGTGGTGTTCAGAGGGATAGTTCACTGTGGCTGGGTGGAAGTTACCCCGACAACTCAATGACATTGCATTTCTGTGGTACTGTCCCCTCGACAGTTTATGAGAGCTTGGTCTCAAGTCTTCTGAACAGGCTTGGTGGACAGAGTTTCTTTGTATTACTATGTTTGCAGAAGGAAAACATACTTAACTTTATTGCAAAGTATCATTTGGCTTAAAATAGCTTCCCTTCCACTATAATCTTTGTCTGGAAGTGTCTTAAACGTTTATTGTGGGTAAGGCCTAACTTTTTGACAACGGATACAGAAATTCTGCCTGTAGAATTTTTACTACAAAATGAAACCCACAAATTTTAGGAAACATAGAAAAAGTAACAAAGTGATAAATCGAGATGTTTGCATGTTTAAATACTATTACCTAGTACTGTGCACTCTTTTCAGCCCCCCCTTAAGGGTGTTTATTATTATATGTGTTTATTTAATACTATCTTAAGGGAGTAAAAGAAAAAAAGAAAAGTATGTTTTATCTCATCTCAAGGTCTTCATATGAGCTGTCTCTTTATATACATGCTTTTTCTATTCAAGAAGTAAAATATCATGTATGTTGCCCTATGGTAGGCGTCCTTAAGCTACGGCCACGGGCCACATGCAGCCCACCTAAGACATTTATCCTGCCCGCTGGGTGTTTTTGCCACCGCTGCCTGTCCTGCTTAGCAGCCGACTCACCCTGGGGCCCACAGTCCGGCCCTCCAATGGTCTGAGGGACAGAGAACTGGCTCCCTGTTTAAAAAGTTTGAGGACCCCTGCCATATCGCTTAGATGAATACATTTCTTAATATCTCATTTAGACTGAGAAGCTTAAAGACTTCCAATAGGTCCAGTAAAATTTAGCTTAATTCTTCAACTCCTAAGATTAAGATCGCAAAAAAATATTTATTTAAAATGTCATCTTTGAGATACCTATAGTCATGTAAATCATATTGCCCTTGGTATCTTTTCATATCTTTCTAACTAAAAGTAGTACTTAGTGATAAAACTTTTCTAAACATTACAATTATCATATTGAGTTATAATATAACTGAAGGATCCAGCCTGTTATTAATGGTTGGTAAGCATTTCTTTACCTGGGAATTAAGTTTATTTTACCTCCAGCGTGATCTTATTTACCACATTTTGCTAACAGTAGTTTTTCTTACAACATATACGTAAAAAAAATGCAAGGAATTTTTTGAGTTTTTTTGTTGTTTTTATTAAATCATAACAGTGTATGTGCACAGTTATGGGGTTGCATTTATGGGGTTCAGGGTACTGATTTGATATACAATGCGAAATCCTTACATTGAACTGATTAACACATCCATCACAATTATACTGTTTTCTTAATAGTTTTGAAATGTACCATTACATCATGCACATTAGGTGAGGTTCCCCCCACATACCCTCCTCCTTCCACCTCCCCCCTCACCTGTGCTCTCTCTCCCCTTCCCTTCTACTTTCTGAACAAATCCATGTTGGTGTTTTGAAGGAAATACAAGGTGTGTTATAATGCCTTCAAAAAAGCATACTGTGCACAAACCAGGTAGAAACCTTACCTTGACCTCACATTGTCATTAGCCTGGCAGAGTCCTGAAATTCATTAGGCCCTCAGTGAACTAACAGGATGTATTTCTTTAAAATTCTATTTTCAATGAAAAAAAGGTAACTAGTGAAAAATGGGGAAGCAAATTTCATTACCATTGATTCTTTCATGAACATAGGAATGTAGTAAGGAGAAGTAATTTTTTCTTAAGCACATGTTTTCAAGATAACTTCAGATGAATCATTTTTCACATAACCTACACTTCTCAACTGACAATTATATCCCTGGGATTATACGTCTTTTCTCTTATTAACTGTTCTTAAGGCACATGAACAATTTCTTTAATGACAAATATTTGTGTTAATAAATGTTTATTTCAGATTGGTTAGTGTGCTAGTTATTAAATAGCCTCCATGTAAGCAGAATAGTGGCTACTACGTGGCAGGTACTCAGTAAGTCTGTATGAAAGTAGGACTGACTGACTCAATGAATGACTGAATGAATGAGTGTAACTGAGTCAAGCCAAACATGAGCTCTCCAGTATGGAGATAAGAGCACTTTTTTCCTATGTTCAGGGCATGAACAATCTATAAACTTAGAAAATTCCTATAAACTTCATAAACTTTATCAAATGTCTTTATTTTTAAGAAAGGATTCTATTTGTTGATATTTTTGTTCCATATTAGAAAGTATATTTATTTAATATTATCTCTATGTAATTGAATTCTTATACTTAGATTCTGTGCTTGAAAATTGTCATTTTTGCGATCAACTGGAGATACAAACTTTTTCCTTCTTTTAAAGAAATTAAGTTATACTGTCATATCCTCATAACAGAATTAAGTTGCAGAATGTATAAGTTTTTCACTGGAATTTAAACATAATTCATTGGTTCACTTATGAATTCGTGAATTAATGTATTTGTTGAATACCTATAAACTTTGAGTCCATTATACCAAGGCAGAGAAAAAAATGTCCCTCTCAAAGGGGACATCAGAGCATTTGAGAATGATCTCAAAATATTTGGTCTTGAAGGGGAGAAAATAGCATTGGTTGAGGAGCTCATGCTCTGGCAGGGCGTCCTGGGAGCAGTTAGCAGAAGACTCACACCCAAATGAGGGAATACTAGAGCTTTTCTGCAGGAGTTGATGCTTTAGCTGAGTTTTTAGAAGAAAACTTTAAAGTGTTTATAATGGAACAAGGATGGTGGGTTGATAAAAAGAAGAAAGAGGATCCATGATAATATAGAGGTAAAAAAAGATATACTAATTTGATATGGCTGATGATAGCGCATGTATGTCAGGAAGGCTCAGATGTACAGCACATATTTTTTATGATAGAAAGAGGAGAAAGGAGAGCCCAGAAATAAATCCATACATTTATATAGCCACCTCATATTCAACAGAGATACCACATGAGAAGAAAGGACAGTCTTTTTTTTTTTTTGAGACACAGTCTCACTTTGTCATGCTTGGTAGAGTACTATGACATCACAGCAACCTCATATTCTTGGGCTCAAGCAATTCTCTTGCTTCAGCCTCCCATGTAGCTGGGATTATAGATGCTGGCCACAATGCCTGGCTATTTTTTAGAGACAGGGTTTTGTTCTAGCTCAGGCTGGTCTTGAAACCCTGAACTCAGGCAATCTGCCTGGCTCAGCCTCCCAGAGTGCTGGATTACAGACGTGAGCCACTGTGCTCAGCAAGGACAGTCTTTCAATAAATAAGGCTGGAAAAAGCAGATACCCATGTGAAGAAGAATGATACTAGATCTGTCCCACACCATATACCCAAATCACCTCAGAATGGATTAAAGACTTAAATGTAAGACCTGAAACCATGAAACTAGTAGAAAAAACGTAAGGAAAATGCTCCTGGATATTGGCCTGGGCAAAGATTATTTTCATTAATTTTATTTTTTTAAGAGATATGGTTCACTTTGTTGCCTGGACATGAGGCTAAGTGGCATTATCATGTCTCATTGCAACCTTAAACTTCTGGCACTAGATGATCCCCTGTCTCAGCCTCCTGTATAGCTAGGTCTACAGGTGCATACCACCACACCTGGCAATTGTTTTTAATTTTTTTCTGGAGACAGGGTCTTGCCATGTTGCTCAGGCTGGTCTTGAACTCCTGACTTCAAGTGATCCTCCAGCCTCAGCCCCCCAAATGCTAGGATCATAGGTGTGAGTCAGCATACCTGGGCTGGGTCAAAGATTATATTGCTAAAACCTCAAAAATACAGACCACATACACAAAAAATAAGTGAGTGTATTATGTCAAGCTAAAACACTTCTATACAACAAAGGAAACAATCAATAGAGTGAAAAGACACCTGTGGAGGAGGAGAAAATACTTGCAAACTAGTCATCCAAGGGACTAATATCCAGAATACACACGGAACTCAATCCACTCAACAGGAAGAAAACAGCCCAGTTAAAAAAATGGGCAAATGATTTAAACCAGTGGTTCTCAACCTTCCTAATGCCACGACCCTTTAATACAATTCCTCATGTTATGGTGAACCCCAACCATAAAATTATTTTCACTGCTACTTCATAACTGTAATTTAGCTACTGTTATGAATCATAATGTAAATATCTGATATGCAGGAGACCCCTAAAGGAGTTGTGACCCACAGGTTGAGAACCGCTGTTCTAAATGGACCCTTCTCAGAAAACATAAATGGCTAAAATGTATCCTCCAAAAAAGAGAATGTTCAGCATCACCATTCATCAGGGGAATACAAATCAAAACTACAGTGAGATACTACCTCGCCAAGTTAGAATGGGTGTTATAACTACAGGAAATAAATAAAAAATTCTGATGAGAATGTGGCAAAAAGGGAATGTGCATTGCTGGGGAGGATGTAAATTAGTATAGCCAGTGCGGAAAACAGTGCGGAGGTTCCTCAAAAATTAAAAATAGAACTACCATATGATCCACCAATCTAATCACTACTAGCTGAGTGTGGAAAGGAAAGGAAACCAGTACGTCAAAGGGATATCTGTATGCCCGTGCTGCTTCTACCACTGTTGCTAATAATCAAGATACGGAATCTACCTACGGAATCTACCTGTCCATCAGTGGATAGAGAAAATGTGGCATTTATACGATAGAATATGATTCAGCCACAGAAAAGAATGAAAACCTCTTCTTCATGGCAACCTGGATGAGACTAGAGGGCATTACGTGAAGCAGAACAGGCACAAAGACAAACTTTGCGTATTCTTAGTCACACGTGGAAACTCAACAGAGTGATCTCACGGAAGTAGACAAATGGTGATAACTAGAGGGTGGGAAGGGGAGTGGCGAGTTTGGAGTTTGTCCTGTCATCTTTACGTTAATTAATGCCTTAGTTTTCTCTGAGCTGTGTTGCTCATGGTGACTAATAAACATGTGTGCAGTAAGCCTACGAATCATTTCCAGTGGCATGTGATTGGTCATAGCAAAGTCACCCACTGAAGGTAGGAAGGCATTCGTTTTCAATCTTTGAGATCAAGTGCACACATAAATATAAATAACAATAATAGCTTTAACGTCTTTAACAAATACTTCACTCTGTGTACATGCCGTACGTAATATACAGTTTAGAAGAGCTGAAATTCAGGCACGTGAATTGGAATCACACCTACTGCTAGCTTTGTGACTCTGAGCAAAACATGTAGTGTCTGTATCTTTGTTTCATCACCTGTAAAATAAGGTAGTTGAACAAAAGGGTGCTTTTCACCTCTAAAATTCCTACCAGAATTTTCATAAAAAAGTTTTATGCAAGATGGTTTTATCAGTAAAAGGGGGATACTAAAGTACAGGAGAATTATCAATTACCAGTCAGATGTTTATATGGCAGCGGTTCTCAGCCTGTGGGTCACGACCCCTTTGGGGGTCTCCTGCACATCAGATATTTACATTACGATTCATAACAGTAGCAAAATTACAGTTATGAAGTAGCAACGAAAATAATTTCATGGTGGTCACCACAACATGAGCAACTGTATTCAAAGGTGACAGCATTAGGAAGCTTGAGAACCACTGTATGGCAATTTAAGATGAATTTATATAAGACTTTGAGCAGTTAGTGAGATAAATTTTTCTTTTGTAAAAGTGGGGATATTTATTAGCAGGCCTGACTTGCCCACATCACAGAAATCATGAAGTACCCTATGGAGATATGACTTTATTTTTGTTACTACTAATGCTAATTCGGCCTCCAGTACTACATAGTGTGAGACATCTTGAAGAGGTTAGCTGACAAGTCAGTGTGGGAACAGGCGAGATCCGTGGTGGCCCAGATCTGAAACGTGCATCTTGGAAGGAGAGAGAAGGTAAATAGCCCCAGTCCTAGGGTCAGTTTTAACTGCTCAATATTCATTTTAGGTGGGACCTTCTTCTGTCGGGATTATTGCCACCAGCAGCTCATGTCACCAGCAGTTATCAGTTAATGGATTCCTACTGCATGTCAGATGCTATACTGAGAAGCACATTGCATTTAAACCCCACAAAATCTCACCACAGTACAGATGTGAGGTCTTATCACTAACTTGTTATTAATAGTAGATTCAGATTTCATTCAAGAGTGTCAGACTCCAAAACAGGTGCTCCCCCCCTGCACCAGCCGGCCTCCTGACAGTCCTGTGAGGCGCCCTCTGCTTCATGCACTCTCTGCATACTTTCCACCTCCAACCTCCATCTGCACACACAGATTTTTACTTTATGAAACCCCTTCTGTTTCCAATAAATCACTGCTTTCAAGATAAAAAAAGTTGGGTTTGCTTTACTGCTAGGACTTTCCTGCTAAGAAATCCAGTGATTTGACTGAAGATCCCTATGCTTATCTGCTAAAAGGAATGCTCTAGTTTCCTGACTTGACTGCACGGGTTTTGAAAATCACATATATGAAACACTTTTTTTTTTTTTAAAGTCATTTTGTCATAAAATAATCTTTATTCTGACACCTATCTTGTTATTAGTCTGGTGTTGCAGAGTCTTAACGTTTTGGGGCCAATACAGAATCTTTCAAAAAGTTGAAAAAGCAAGGAATTCTCTTTGCAAAAAGAAAGAAACTCATATAAACATAGAATTTTCACGCAGTTTGAGGAAGTTGGATGGCTTGAAGCTTTTCCTGAGGTCACGGGTTAACAACACCTCGTCCACGATGGAGCTTTATTTATCCATTACTTAGGTAGTGCTGTAAATGGATTATTATATTTTTAAAAAGACATTTAAACAGCGAATGAGTAAGTGGAATAAAGGGCAGTATATACTTCGGGATTTTGCAAGGCCACTAAGCACCTTTTTCCCATCAGTCCCTGACCTTTCTTGATTGCCCTTCTTTACAGCAGGTCAGCTTTACTGAGTCACTATAGTTAAAAAGCCCAGCCCTAATTGTGTCCATAAGTAAAGGTCATGCCTAACCCTGAATTTGCTATATTTATCCTAATATCTCTTGAAGGAAACAAAAGATCTCCTGCAGTTAAGGACTAGTCAAGGAGGAAAAGTTAGTTAAGTTTTTAAATCGGATAGCAGTCATTGATTTTAAAATAATGGCTGGGGAGACCCATGACACTGTATGTGATTAGATCAGAAAGAGCTTGGGTACATCGTTCTAAAGCAAGACCTCTGTATGGAATGGGAGGCTAAGAAAAGTAATTGTGGTCCACAGATTTGGATGACATCATACTCTCGCCAAAGTACTTCTGTTATGAAATTCTCAGGAAAACACAAATATTGCTTTTTAGAGCTGTCACATACCCGAGTTCTGGCTTATCTTTTAGGTGAAATTAGGGTTGCAAAATGACAAACTCAGATGAATAAACATCTTGATTTGCTCAAATGACTTTCTAAATTATATATCTACTATTTGGTAATATGGGTAGACCTCCACTTTATGTTGTTTTGTTAAGGATAAGTGATTTAGGATTTTCCACCTCTGAAAAATGAGCATAAATCTATGTTTTGGAGAGATTATAGCATACACTTAATGAAATGCTGATTTAATCATTCATTGCAAGCTTCCTTTTAAAAAAAAATCTTCAATTGGATAACATTATTCTCAAAAGGCTGAATTTAGCTCCTTGAAGCTGTACATAATATATGTCAGTTTGCATATTTGGCAAAAAAAATAGAATTATCACAGTGAAATAACTAGATTTGGCACTAACTTCAGGGGCCTTTCAAGTAAAGTAATGAATAAAACTGGAAAACTCAGTGCTTTTGTATGCTGTACATCAAATATTTGTTCAAACAAAGTTTGCTATATGAGAAGTTCCCCCTTTATGGACAATTTGTGTCCTGAATTTTTTTTTTTTAAATCTGTTTCATTCATCACTGTTCAGCATTTATTTCAACCTTGATTTGTACAGACGATGTACTGGCAGCTTTGGTCATTGAAAGGAGAAGAAAGCTTAGTCCCTGACAGTAAGGCGCTCAACTTCCACAGCAGACGTGGTCATCTGTCTGTAGAATGTGCCCTTGAAGCAAGAGAAGGAGACTGGGTGTCTGGTTAGAGGCATCGGAGCAGCAGCATGTTAGAGGCAGCACTTGGGTCTGACGGTCAAGGAACTGAATTTGATCAGGGGAGTGCAGGATGGGAAGGACATCTGGGGTCAATCAAAGGAGAAACCCAGAAGCAGAAGGACAGGACATGATGGGGAGGCTTCTGGGAAGGGCAGGCTCTCCAGTGCGACCTCAGTATGGATTGCCTGTGGGAGAGTGTCATGTCCAAAACTAGAAAGCCAGGCGGGGCTGTAAAGAGGAAGAGCTCAGGTTTTTTTTTTACTTAGAAGCTCATGGTTTACGTGATTGCAAATTTAAAAACCTTTTATTTGGGAAAGGGTGTCATTAGAATAGTAATATCCGGCATTTGTTGAATGCTTCATATATGCTAGGACTCAGGGGTCCTCAAACTTTTTAAACAGGGGACCAGTTTACTGTCCCTCAGACTGTTGGAGGGCTAGACTGCGGGCCTGGGACAAGTCGGCAGCTAAGCAGGACAGGCAGTGGTGGCAGAAATACCCGGCAGGCCAGATAAATGTCCTTGGCGGGCCATAGTTTGAGGATGACTGTCTAGGTACTCTGCCAAGAATTTTCATATATTAGTTCATTCTAGTGGCAAATTCAAAAATAGGTAATTATTATCACTGTTCAACAGATGAATGATCTTTGGCTTAGAGGCATTAAATAAGTTGCTCAAAGTGACATATAAGTAACATAAGCAGTGCCAAAGCCAGAATTCAAAACTTGATCTCCTTTACTCTAGTGTCTAACTTCTTATCCACTATACGTGATGTGACTCAGGCTTAGGAAGTACATATGTGAAGGTTTTGTGTTTTAAACTCACCAGAAGTAAGAATTGCCAGTCTTATCACTGAGTCTACACTGCTTTAACTGATGCTTCATATAGCAGTTACTAAAAACAAAAGTCAACTCATAGTGAAAGCCCATTTGTTATTTATATTAAAACTATTTGATTCATTTTACTGTGTGAGATAAGTGTTACTGACTTGTGTTGTCTCTGTGGCCAGGAAAAATATTGTCTGAAAAGCAATCATATATTTAACATCAGCTGTATAGAGGATTTGAGTGGTTTCTCTAAAGATTAAATATATTTAGAAACATTAGATCATGACTGTGACCCTGCATGTGTGAAGAGCCTCCCAGTTAGAACCTTGTGTGGATCACTCTGACTATAATCCAATTCTTTAAGAGGACATGTGGCATTATGCAGATATATCCTAATATATAATATTAAAAATTTGACAAATCTGTATGTAATCTGTTCAACACGTAATAAGTATAGTTCTGTCAAAATTGGAAACCGGCTGGTTTTACATAAGCTAAGAAGTGCATCTTTTTTCTGGGTCCCTGACTCATTGAAAGATTGCTTCTGTTTTCCATCCATCACGTGGCATTTTCTCTGTAGAAAGCAATTGTTAAGTCAATGCAATTGAAAACATAAAGCCAAATTTCTCACCAAATCACTTTGAAATCCAAGATGAAAGCTATTTCAGAACTTTAACTTGGCATGAAACATCCACCAAGTTTTAAATTGGTGATGGGACCACCTCTTTATTTGCCCATATGCGAACTTTGATCCTCATAGATGAAAGACTTGTGGAGTAAATGCACAATAACCTTGTCCATTTCTTGTCCACTCCATTCCCTCTTTTTATAGTTTGATGTGTGTGTAGTAAAACCCACTCAGAATTAAAAATACCTTGATGAAGGAAGTATCAGCACGGTGTTGTGTTAGAATCTCGAATGTTTCAGTTGATTTTGGATATGATGATAAATCAGAACATGATATTTTCAAGGTCATAACCTAAAAATTCATACCTATTCATATGACCCACATATGCATGTGTCTATATGTGTGTGTATACATATGTGTGTGTGTATATACACATATACAACACATTTAGAAATACTTGGGATAAAATTGTTATTTTTTAAATGGCCACATCCTATTGCAGGACTTGTTTTTAAATTTAACTTATTTTAAATAAAGAAGCTAGAATAGTTTTAGTGAAGTTGACATTTTTAGGTACAGAAGAGAGAGAAACTGCCAAGGATATTTTCACAGGTGCTATTTTGGTTGTAGAAGACTGGGAAACCTTTAATATTTATAAGCTGGTTGCTCAGGTCACTTCTCAGTGACCTTTCTTGGTGCTCAAGACCTTTGGTTGGAGAGAAGAGCTTCATGGCTTAGATGCGCCGTGTGTTCTAGTGGTTTTACTCTTGGCTACCGTCAGACTTTCTTTTCTAGTGTGTATGAAACGTGTCCTCTTTGGCACCTTCTTGTGCTGACGCTGAACTTTCTGCCTAAGGATGGCAGGTAAAGGGAAAGTGACTAATTTTGGATTCTACTTTCAATTAATTTTAGAGAAGATACATAATATAAAGCTGACAAAATGAATTGCAGCACACACTGGAAATCTCATACTGAATAAAGAGTACTAGTTCTATGTCTGTATTTAGTTGTGCGGAGTTGGGTAAACCCCTCTCATTACCATGAATCACTGGAGAATCTACTCATTCTCTCTGGTCTAGGTTGATTCCCCTTGACTTTCTCAAATCCATCATGAGTACACAAAGATGAAAAAGGATATTTTATTTTTTTTTGTTATTTTTTATGTATATCTTAATGATATTTTATTTTATTTTGTGTGTGTTAAGACATTTATATTCTACATTTAGAAAGATTCACATGTACCCTTATAAGATGAACCAATTGGTTTCAAGACAGTATTATAAATATTTCAAGCAAAACATCTAAATTATGCTTACTGAAGCCCTTCTCTGTGTTGGTTATATATATACCCTAGTTCAATTCAGCAAAATTTTTAGATGGAAGGTTTTAGTCCCCTTTTTACCAATAAGAGTACTAAGACCTGGGTGAGTTATATGACCTGGTATATCTGCTCAGGTAGTAAATGCCAGAGATCTTTCACTACATGTTTGGAATGACTTGATACCTGAGTGTTAAAAGTTTGCAATACAGTTAATTTCGTATGACTCTCAGAGTAACCGTGAATATAGGTACACAGGTGGTAAATTCACAAATAAGAAAAACTCTATAGCCTGTTTATGCAGCGTACAAAAGAATGCCTACCTCACTTAATAAATATGATCACATTTCAAAGAATACGTTAGTGTTGTTGCTCTTTATCATTGCTGTTCCTTTAAAATGCGGACTTTGAATAGCTTATATATGGTCTGACTTTCTAACCCCCACACCATACAATGGCTTGTTATATATCACGAATCAATATAATAAAGGGAACTTAAATATGAGCTAATTTCTATTGCATTTTTATTTCTTCAACAAAAAAAATTGATCTGGTGACTAGCAATAAGTATTTAGACTTAGACTTAGTTTAAAATCTAAGTCTAGGTTCTCTGGACTTTGACTTGTGATGCCTAAACAAGAAAACTTCACACACTCAAATTTTCATGTTACCTCCCCATTAGAGGTATATCTGTGTGGCCTGCTCCAGAGTTATCTTTTGAGAAATTAGTCCTTAACTATATTTTATTTACCCTAATCAATTAAAATGGTTTGTCTGGGGTGGCACCTGTGGCTCAAGAAGTAGGGTGCCGGCCCCATATGCCGAGGGTGGTGGGTTCAAACCCAGCCCCAGCCAAAAAAAAAAAAATGGTTTGTCTGTATTGGTCATAAGGTAATGGGTTTCTAGGGGTTCCCTGTGTGGTCCTCAGAGTGTTAGGATCAGGATCACCTGAATCACTCATACAGGGATGCAGCACAAAAATACAGAATTTTAAAAAGGCCCTCTTTCTGGTAATTCTAAGGCACAATAAAATTTGAGAACGCTTGTCCCAAGGGTATGCCAAAATGATGATGGACATTACAGTTCTTTCTGTGTTGTGTGACACTAAATTTCCATATAATATTTCTGACTTGCTGGTAGCATTTTGTTACTGAATACTAATTCTGTTGAGAAAGGGGTATGAATTTTGCCAGGATACTTTTATGCAAGGAAGAAAGATACAACTACTGTCTCAAAGACAGATGCATCAGACAAACAATTAAAATCTATCAGCTCTGTTAACTACATTCTGTATTTTCCATTTCCCTATATTCTTTAAATACAAATGTATTCCTTTAGCCAATTAGACTTGGATGCATACATCCATAGGCTATTTATTTCTCTTGTTATTCACCTCAACTGGTCTTTAAATTTAGCAGTGCTACTTTTAATATATTCAAGAACATTCTTCTTTTTTTTTTTTTTCAAAACAGTTACTAGGTAATTAGATCATTACTGTGGGGGCTTAACTGATCAGATACCTCCAGATTGTCTAATAGAATATGTTTTGTATAGATAAATGTCACTAAAAGATTGCTTTGACCTGGCATTTCTCATAAATAAAAACCAAATTTAACGAAACAAACATTACTTACCTTATAAAGTCTTACCCTGGCTAAGATTTCACTGTAATTTGATGATAACCTGTTTTTTCTGCCCTCTTATCTTTGTTTAACCCATATAGAGTTTTGAGAGCATAGCCTGTTTTTCTGTATTGTTCTGTTTTCTGTTGGATCTTACTTAGTCATGGTTTAGTTTTCCCCAGCGTATATGTTCTCGCAGAATGCTGTCATCTAATAGAATTGTTAACTATTATTTTTTCACGTGGAAAAAGAGTTCCGTACATATATTCTAGAAAACTCAGAATATATGCAGAATATTACTTTTTATCATATAACTCATGTATTAATGATCCTATTATTTATCTTTGCATTTTTCATAGTTGTAACCATGGTATGTGTTCAGTGTTACATAGTGTTTCTTATAAACATTTTTATACTTTTGAAGTACTGTTTTTAACTGTAATTGTATCAACTTCACAATAACCTAGTAAGAATATTCTATAGCTTATTTAATAGTTGCCTCTTGATGGTATATGTGCCTATTTCAAGCCATATCCATGGGCAAAATGATGACCATTTTAAACCTGAGTCTAAAGAACACCTTTGTATATCAGCATATTATGCATTTTTTTGGCTTTAAGATAGATTCTCAGGGCGTGATGCCTGTAGCTCAGTGAGTAGGGTGCCAGCCACATACACAGAAACTGGCCAGTTTGAACCTGGCCTGGGCCTGCTAACCAACAATGACAACTGCAGCCAAAAACTAGCCAGGCATTGTGGTGGGTACCTGTAGTCTCAGTTACTTGAGAGGCTGAGGCAAGAGAATTGCTTAAGCCCAAGAGTTGAGGTGGCTCTGAGCTGTGACTCTACGGCACTCTACCAAGGGTGACATAGTGAGACTCTGTTTCAAAAAAAAAAAAAATAGATTCTCAGATGTGAATTTATACTATTTAATTTTATAAACATATAAATAAAAATTGCTTTTATTGTGGCACCTGGAAGCAACTGTATATTATATTGCTCCAAATGCTTTTTTTGACAATCACTTTTATTATAGTTGACACCATCTGTATTTTAATATTTTTCTATTGATATTTCACATAAGCATGTTATGTAAGAATTTATGGAAATCACTTTAATGCTTATGTAGTATTCCAATTTTAACAAGTACCAGTATTTAATCATTTTCATTGTTTTATAGTTAATTAAGTACCAGTATTTAATCATTTTAATTGCCTTACAGTTAATTATTTTGAAGTCTGTTAAAATAATTATGAAAATTTCTATAGAAATATACATTGTAGTTCTCTCTTTTTCTTATAATAATCTGCTAGAACTTTATCTAAGGACAAGAACATAAATTAAAGCTCTTGATCCAGAATGCCAAAATTGTTTCCACAATGGTTTGCCAATTTACACTATTAGCAGTGTGTGAGAATGCTTGATTCAGTACTTCTTGTTTAGCATAGAGGATTATAATATTTTAATCACTCCTAAGTTTATAGGAGAAAATAGTATATTGTTTTAATTTGCATTTCTTTTGGGGCGGCACCTGTGGCTCAAAGGAGTAGGGCGCTGGCCCCATATGCCAGAGGTGGTGGATTCATAACCCAGCCCCGGCCAAAAACTGCCAAAAAAAAAAATGCAAAAAAATATTTGCATTTCTTTGATCAGTTGTGTTTGAAAAATTTCCTCCTTCTAGGAATCTTCTCTACGTAGTTATTGCCCGACTCTAAACTGTAGTTGTATAGCTTTCCATTTGCTGTTAATGATATTAACCCTTTGTCTGTTAAAGACATTTTAAAAAAACATGACAATTTTTTTTAAGTTCTTTGGTATTTTTAGGAATGTGCTCTTCACAGTTAACCAGAGTGATTGCTGAACTCCAGATGAGAAGAGCCTGTTTATGAAGGAAATTGTAGGTCAGGAAGCAGAAATTAAATTTTACTTTATAGATACTTGAGCATCTTTCAATTCATTTGAGCCACACCAGAAAATTCCACAAGTCTTATACATTAGAAAGAACAAACAATCTCGCAGAAAGGATAGCAGAGGAGGGCCATGAGTGAAGGAGGAACTGTCCACTTCGAAAGTTCATCTACTGTGTGTGTAGAAAAGTGAGACCCATCAGGGCACATATCAGGCACGACTGACAGATCTGTGTCAGATTTTGGTGATAGGCTTCATTTTACCTCCAGAAATTTCTTATAACTGTAATTTTTGGTACTTCTTTTTGTGTTTGGGAGTTTTATATTGGACATAGTACAATCTAACTCCTGTGGGAATTTTTCATTCCTAAATTTTTACCAAGGAAATTCCCTCCATGGCAAATTATGTAGTATGCATTCAGCATTCCTTTCTAAAAATGGAATTGGTTGTTTTATATTTGAGCCTTTAAATCTCCTGGAATTAATTGTTCCATATGTGTGCTGTAGGAATTTAAATTATTTTCTTTTTACTCTAAGAGCTCACCAATAGTGCCTGAAAGCAGAAATCCTTGAAAGTGCTTTTGTGAGACAAGCTGCGATCTGACAGGCCACACTTCGTTATTATTTGTGTTAATTTTCTTGTCCAGCTACTTGAAAGGAAGTTGTATTTTTTACAAAATAGAGCTAACTGATTTGTTCAATCTCTGTAAATTACTTTCCTGTGTTTGTAGCTAGGAGGACAAAGAATCAGCATGAACTGCATGTTGAACCTCCAGTTATTTTCCTGTTCTCATACATTTACATGACAACTTTATTTCTAAGAAAAGGAAGAAAGAAATCATTAACAGTGAGATCTTTGGTCATTTCTTGCTTTAACCTGTCTCAGGATACAAAGTTCTATGGAAGGTGTTTGTGAGGGACTTGGTTGGAGGCTGTGCTGACCAGAATCGAAGCCCTGTACAAGTGAAACCAGCAGTAAAGACCCTGGCCAGATCTCTTAGACCTGTCCTGCCAAGACAGGGGGACATGATTGGCTTTGGACAGTGAGAAGGAGCCTGTGAGAAACCCATAATTTTTGAGAAAAGCAAATACCATGTAGAAAGAATTAGGAGCGGGAAACATGATCTATGTGAGAATAACTGGAAAACTTGACTTAACACATGATTTAAATAAAGAAAAACATATACATGCCTCTTGATAGAAAAGCTCATGTTAAATACCTTAGAACTTGAGAATGAGTCTGTTACAATTAGAAAACACGAGTTGAAATCCTGTGATAGACATGTTTTGGGGAAATAATGTATATCCCTAAATATGTACATTGATATTCTTATTAAGTTGGCAGTAATATTTACCCCAAAGGTTTGTAAAGCATTTAGAATGTAGCCTAGAAAAATAGCAAGTTTTCAATATGTCATTGATGTTTTATGACGGTAATTCTACAAAAAAATTAATGAATCTATTCAGTTTACTTAGAGTCAAAATCCAGAAGCTGAAATGGGGAAGAGAGCACAGATTTGACAAAGTAATTTTCAATTTCACTGTAGTAAACATAAAGAGAGTATGTTTTAACTTTTAAGTAATGTATATACACACGCACATGCAGAGATGTAGGTGTGTAGGTGTGGCTTTTGTATGGGCGTGTTTATATGTGTGTGCGTGGATCACTGAATATTCAAAGATAAAAAACTTCAGAGCTAGTACATTGAAATGATCATCGTATCTATGGCAAGGGGGAAGTAGTTTTCTTATACTTTTTTCTCTAATGAATGTGTTTTTATGTGTTCATATATCTCATTATTCTCAGATAAAGATTGTTATAATTACTTAAAAATATTTTCAGTAATTGTAAAGAAGCATTTCTACAGGTAATAGCTAACCCCTAAATCCTAATAATTATGGTAATATGTTCTTCTTAATTTAGATAAACTGATAAACTGGATAGATTTTGAAAGTGAAATATGGACCAGCAGCAATCTGTATATATTTTAATATGCCATGGAAACATTCTATGTGGCGAGTTAAGTTTTTATTTGAACTAAATAATGTTAGTGTGAGCTGTTCTGTTTTCTTTCTCAGTGAATTTGTATCCATTTCCTACAGCATAAAATATCTTGTGGATATTTTACATTAAAGCTAGTGAAATTGTAAATTATATGGTTTCAGATTTTCTTTTTTATTCAAAAGCGATCTTTTATGCCTCAATGTAAAATGAAAGTATTTCAAATATTTAAACAGATGGTGCTTGTTCATAAATGATTTGAGGTGTTAGTCTGGATTTATTTCACACCTCTCTCAGGAAACAGCAAAAAGGATCAGAGGGTAATCTAATCTTCTATGCCAGAGACTTTTTAAAATTGTGTTCAGAGATGTTAATGGGCATTCTGGAGAAAATACATAAATTAAAGGTTGTGTGGTCAAATAGGTTGGGAAAGGCTGTCTGCTTTCATCCTCTCTTGTTGATTTTTAAGTTCACATTGGAGTTTTCTGAAAGAAACCTGTTGTTTTATTCAGTGTTTACCATCTATATGGATATAGAATGGAGTTTTCTGAAAGAAACCTGTTGTTTAATTCAGTGTTTACCATCTATATGGATATAGAATTCTTTTTTTAAATTTTTTCATACATAGTCTATTAAAGTATCAATGAAAATAAGAGTTTACAGGAATTCGAGTCACAATTTAAGTAATGATGTACTGAATTCTTCAGTTTAAGCATAGTAACTGTTTTCCAGGTTAAAATAGTTGTTTCTAGTATTTTTGCATGGTCAATTCATTCTGATCATTCCAAAAATAAGAGTAAAAAACAGGTAGTAAATAGTAGTTGGGGATGCAGTCATGAAAACACTGCCTGGTACTGCTGGGTCCTGAGGCTTTCTGGTTAAGTTTCTTCTGAAATCAATAATCTGATTGCAAGGTAGTCACATGTGTACACAGCTCACCCAGTCTGCATGCTATTTTTTTTTTAATTTTAAAAAGTTAAGAGTAGCTATTACACATTAGAAATAAGGTGTGCACTTCCAAATCAGTAAAGAGAAACAATTGATAGATAACTTTATCTATCTATCTTTACTTACATGTTTTTATTTGTGTTTTACCTTTTTATTTTTTTTAACCTGATCAGTGTTTTTAATTGGGGATTAATATGTGGGCCAAATGATTAGGTTATAATGTTTGTGTCTGTTGGGTAAGGTCCTATTATAGTTGTGCCCTTCACCCACGAGACGTGTTATATACCCTTATACTGTGCCCATTAAGTGAGAACACACCAGTCCCCCTCCCTCTTCCCTTCCTCAGCCTGCCTCCTCCCCCACCCCAACTGGAACTGAATTGAGTTTTTTGCTTGTGTGGATGTGTGTTAGTTTGTCTACTGGCTTCATATTAGTATTGAATACATTGGATACTTGCTTTTTCATTCTTATGATACTTTACTAAAGAGAATGTTTTCCCTTTAATAGGGAGGGAGAGTAATTGGTGGGACTCACCTACAGTGCATCTTACAAGGGTACATGTGAAATTTACTAGGTGTAGAATATAAATGTCTTAACACAATAACTAAGACAATGCTGTGAAGGCTATGTTGACCAGTTTGATGAAAGCATTTCAAATTGTATGTAAAACCAGCACATTGTACCCCATGATTGCATTAATGTACAGAGCTATGATTTAATTTAAAAAATTAATTAAAGAAAAACAACGTTTTCCAACTCTATCCACGTTAATACAAAAGATGTAAAGTCTCCATCTTTTTTATGGCTGAAAAGTATTCCGTGGTACCATATACCACAGTTTATTAAACCTTTCATGGGTTGATGGGCACTTGGGTTGTTTCTGCATCTTGGCAATTATGAATTGAGCTGTAATAAACACTCTAGTGCAAATGTCCTTACAATAAAATAGTTTTTCTTCTGGATAGATGCCTACAAATGGGATTGTGGGATCAAATGGAAGGTCTATTTTGAGTTCTTTGAAGATTCTCCATACTTCTTTCCAAAAAGGCTATATTACTTTGCATTCCCACCAGTAGCATAAAAGTGTTCCCCCTCTTCACATCCATGCCACTATCTGCAACTTTGGGACTTTGTGATGTGGGCTATTCTCAGTGGAGTAGGGGATATCTCAAGGTGGTCTTGATCTGCATTTCTCCAAAGATTAGAGTGATGAGCATTTTTCAAGTGTTTGTTAGGCATTCATCTGTCTTCCCGAGAGAAGGTTCTGTTCATGTCTCTTACCCAGTGATAGATGGGATTTTTTGTACTTTTTTTGTTGTTTAATTTGAGTTCTCTATAGATTCTAGTTATCAACTCTTTGTCAGATTAGTATTATGCAAATATATTTCCCATTCTGTAGCATTTCATTTGCTTTAATTCTTGTATCCTTGGCTGTATATAAGTTTTTTAGCTTAATTAAGTCCCATTTGTTTATCTTTGTTATTGTTGTGATGACTAATGGAATCTTCTTTAAAAAATCTTTCTCCAAGCAGGTACCATCAAGAGTTTTTCCTGTGCTTTCTTCTAGGAATTTTATCATTTAATGTCTAAGATTTACATCTTTTATCTATTGTAAGTCAATTTTTGTAAGTGGTGAGAGGTACAGGTCTAGTTTCAGTCTTTTACATGTTATCCAGTTCCCTCAGCACCATCTATTGAATAGGGATTATTTTCCCCAGTGTATGCCAGTCTAATTGATCCTGCTATGACCTTTAGATAGTCATTTGTTTTCTAATTTAGTCGAGTTTCAGGAGGGAACAACATATATATAAATATACTCTGTTGCGAAGTTTATCCAGAAATTCTTAATATCCTTTGTGAACATATATAAAAAAAATAGTTTTATAAGTAGTGAAAAATAGTTTGGGTGGAGAGAGCCACTTTGGTGACAGCATCCACTCCATAATAACTTCTCCAAAGTGATTTTATTCATTTTGTTGATACCCCAGGGGATTCTGACAGATAAATATGTTTCTAAGAAGTAAGGATCTTTCAACATCTAATGAAGAAAGGAGTATCAATGGCTGATAATACACATGCTTATGGTATACAACACTACTTACGAAGTATTTATATTAAAAAAAATCACACACATATAATCTGAATGTGAACAGTTCTCTAGATCTACTAATTATCAGGATACGTAGGGGTCCAGGGAACATGATAAATAACACTGTGGAGACGCAATCAACAGAGTATAGACATATAGACAGGGGAATCTCTGTAGAAAAATATAGTTCCTTCAACAAAAATATCAAGAGAAAATAAAAGGGAAACTTGGGAAACTTATAAAATACAATTCACAATTCTAAAGGCATAATAATCACAAATGCAGAATTTATTTGGATTCCAGTGAAAGTAAGCCCCCAAAATGTATATATAAAGCAATTGAGGAAATATGGAAACTTTCTGGGTATATTTGAAGAAATTTAAAAAATTATGGTGAATTTTTTAGGTATGACAATGATAGGTGATTTTAATATATTAAAAGATACTGAAGTAAAGTATTAGTGAAATGATACCATGCTTATGATGTCTTAGATTTACTTCAAAATAAACTAGGTAGAAAATGAGTCCCATATGGATGAAATAAGACTGTGAATGTATTGACAAGTGCCTGGAGGTAGTGTGGCTGCAGTAAGTTCATTCACCATTCTCTCTACTTTTGTTTTTGAAATTTTTCACAAGAAGAAGTTTTAAAAAATTGAGAAGAGTGCTTTGACTCCCTTTAAAAGATAAATGTGTATTCTTCTAAAAGATTCAATTCAGAATCAAAGCTCTTAGAATTCAAAACAAGAGCATGTCATTAAATATGCCAGTGTACAATTTGGAACACAAAGCTTTGCACTTGAAGTTACAGTGTCTGCACTCAGATAAGCATACTCATTAGAATAAGATATTGAAATATTACTAAATCATGCCGGAATATTTTGAGGTTTTTTTTAAATTAGTGCATATTGCCCATTGTATAAAATATAGCTAAGTGGCTATTGGTCCTATAGCCTCGTGTGTCTCTGTGTTTTTTAGGGCATCAGAGGGCTGTATGAATCCGCAAAAAGAATGAGACACTGATCCCAAAAGGCTGTTTTACAGATAAAATTCTCATGGGTGAATAAAGCATGAGCTCTCCAGTGCTCAAGATCTCATGCAGAGGAAAAGCCAAAGTCCTTACAGCAGCCCACGTGGTCTGGCATTTCTTGGCTCTCTGAAACTTTTTTGACTTCATGTTCTATTGCTTTCCCTTCTCTTACTCCATTCCAGCTCCAAAGGCATGCTCTCGCTTTGCCTTTAGGACTGTTGTTGCCTTTGCATGGGAGGCTCATAATTATCATCACTAATTATGCTGTCAGTCCAGTACCATGTTCAAAGTCTGCCTCATGTGCAACACCCCCTCCTCCAGTCCATTTAGTGTATCATGTGCTTAGTGAGACTGTGCTTGGCTAGCATGTCACTCATTTGCCCTTCCCAATCCTCTTCATGTTCTTGCGTTATTTTTCCTTAGGGCTCTCATCCCCATGTCATATTCTATATATTTACCTTTTGTAGTCATCATGTTCTTTTATTGATTATTAAATTTCTCACCTCACCAGAATGAAAACTATATGAGGCATAAGATGCTTGTGTCTTTTATGGGCTGTTCTAATCCCAGAGATATTTGCTCATAGTCAACGCTTCATTAATATTCAGTGACTTGATTGAATGAATGATCTGACAACTGTGGACTACACATGAAAAATTTTAGATAGTTTTTAAGAGCTTCTAAAATGTAGGAATCATAAAATATTTCAGTCCTTTTCTGTAGTATATACTTTGGATGTTACTTTAATGTCATGTTATGAACTTTGCCTGATGTGCAGTGCCACTCTTGAGCATGAGTACAAACACAAGGGCACTCTGTCAATTTGAAAGATTTTTGATATTAGAGCATTATAAATATTGGTTAGATTTGGTGGATGTTTTCAATTGATGACATTTTTATGTTATCTAATTTCTTCTGCTTTATTGAAGTAATTGATGAATAAAAATTATATATATTTAAGGTATACAGTATTTTGTATATATTGTGAAGTAACTACTACCATCAAGTTAATTAACATTTCCACCACTTAACATACTTACCATTTTTTATGTGTGGTTATAACACTTATTGTCTGGGCATATTTTAAGTATATAATATACTATGACTACAGTCTGTAGGGTGTATATTAGATCTAAGTATAGATCTAAGATATATCTCAAGAACTTACTCATAATACAATTGAAAGCTGGTACCCTTTGACCAAATGCCCCAGTTTGCCTGACATTTTTCCTTTATTTTAAATGAGATCAGTCAGATACAGTATGACCCCAGAGTTATATAAGTCTGTGGACCACACTTTGAAGACCACTTCTCTAAGATTATATATTGTGTTTTGTGATAAAATAAATTTTTATTCTTCTATGAAAATGATTTTCAGGTGCCACAAATGTGTGTAAAATCACAAAAAATAATTGTGCACATGCGTGAGTATTATCTGATGGCCTTAGTAAAAGAGATCAATATGGTATATAGAGATCCCATATTGCTACTTTTTTTCCTATTCATGAATAAACCAAAGTTAGTATATACATAGTACATTAGTCATCCAAGTTTGTCAGGATCCTGGCAGGGAAAAAATGGCACACTCCAAAGTGTTTAAAAAAAAAAAAAAAAAAAAAAAAAAAATCAATGGACAATTTCCTGAGATTTAGGGACAGTTCAAGGAGCCTACAGGGGGTGGTAAAGTGAATACATTGAGATTAGGGATAGCCAGAAGTCATTACTATTCATAGGACTAGGAGGGCATGGAAGGTAATTCAGTTAGAGAGCTTGTAAGATCCGATGTTATGGAAAAGTACTGTCCAAGAAACGTGGACCCATGGGGGAAGGCAGTGATGGTAGTGGAGCAAGCATTAACAGCTCAACCTCTTCTTCGTTTTGTCCTCTTCTGTCTATGGACAGAGCTTCTTACTGGCTCAATCCAACTGGATGTCAGTAGCAAAGAAGCCGTGGGGATGTGGTCCATGGAGGTCAGCCTCTACAGCCTCTGCAGAGCTGAGGCGGATAAGCAGATCTGGGGAGGACAAATAGAAGCTAAAACAAATAGCGTCTTCAAAAAGTGTTTTCAGACTCTGTTGATGCCAGTTACTTTAAAACTATCTGTTTCCTATTTGTTTGATAAGGAAATTTATCTCTGATTTATAAACTGTGGGTTCCTTTTCAGGTTTAAGGATTAGAATGGTAGTTCATTCACTGAATCAGTCCAAATGAATTCTTCCCACTCATTCTAATTTCTCTTCAAGTGTTTGGAAGGTTCTCTAATGATTATCACATTGGCAGAAAATAGGGAGATGAATCAGGAATAGAGGCAAGGGATATATTGGAAGGTCATTACTATTTTTTTTTTTTTTTTTTTTAGTTTAAAAAGACTGAGGTTCTTGCCCGGTATGGTGGCTCTCGCCTGTAATCCTAGCACTCTGGGAGGCTGAGACAGGTGGATTGCTTGAGCTCATGAGTTTGAGACCAGCCTGAGCAAAAGTGAAACCCCTGTTTCTAAAAGAAAAAAACAAATAGCAGGGCATTGTGGCTGGTGCCTGTACTCCCCACTGCTTGGGAGACTGAGGCAAGAGGATCATTTGAGCTCAAGATTTGAGGTTGCTGTGAGCTGTAACATCACAGAACTCTACCCAGGGTGACAAAGTGAGACTCTGTCTCAAGGAAAAAAAAAAAAAAAAGTGGTGGTGGTGGGGTTGAGGTCCTTGTCAGAGTATACGAAATTTCAATTAGACACCAGGAATAAGTTCAAGAGATCTATTGTATAACGTGGTGACTGTTGTTAATAACAATATATTTTAGACTTGAAAATTGCTAAGAAAGTAAATTTGTACTGTTCTCACTAGAAATAACTGATAAACACGTGAGAGAATGCACATATGTTAATTGCCTTGATTTAGCCATTCCAGCCATTTAGCATAAATATATTTCAGAACATCATGTGGTATACAATAAATAATATGCAACATTTGTCAATTTAAAAAATGATGAAAAATATGAGAGAAATTTTAAATGTTGAAGTTCTAATCTGAGCCGGAGGATGGAGAAATAAGACATGTGTCTGAGATGTATTAGCTGTGCTCAGCAGTCAGATGTGTAGATAGGTTGATTAGTGGAGAAAGATAATGGGAAAGGGTTTTAGATGATATTCTGATTTGGACTTTATGGATTAGACAGTATCATTTACCGACGTAAATAATATAAGACTGGGCCATGTTTTGCCTGCGTTGGGAGACAGACAAGCTTTGAGGCAAGGTAAATTTTAAACCTGACAAATGTGAGTTCCCTGTGGAGACACCACTTCTCACTGGAGAATGTGAGAAGTTATTTCTGGAGTTCTGGAGAGAGGGCTCAGCTGGGTCACACATGGAGTAGCCATCAGCAGTTAGGGACTAGAGACATTACTGTCACTGCTGTTGTTGTCACTGTTTTTGTTAGCCACCTCTGTATATTGAAAACCACAACATGTCAGGTCCTTGCTAGAATCAAAGAGGGTCAGTAACTCGAACTTTTAGGAGGCAGTGAGTTCTGTCATGGAGAGAGCTTGGACCCGGCAGATCCAAGGATGATCATTTCTGAGGGAGTGGGAAGGAAGAAGCATCAGGAAACAGAAAGAGAAAGAAGAATCTGATTTCTTTTCCCCAAAATTTATATGTCCTGTTAATGTTCATTATTTTAAGTGATGACTTCTTTTTTTCTAGATTGCTTCTTCTTTGGTCTATAATTAGCAGTTTAAAGCTAAAGCTAACATTTCGCCGCAAGGCCCTAGGATCAGAAAGCTCATGGTGAAAATAGCATTTAGCATTAGGACTAGAAAACATTTGTGCTTTGTAAAAGTCAATCCTGTGATTGTTATAATTAATCTTTTAATTGAACATTTTTCTATGTGTGCTCTGAGTTTTAGGAAATTCAGAGAAGTCACGTATATGGCATTTATATAAGACAGTAGAGCGGATATAATCTACATTAATTCTGCCACAAGCATCACTTATTGGCTATTCTTTTCCTCTTATATGCCAACATTGTCTCATATTCTTCTTGAATATATAGTCCGTGAGCAGAATTAACTATTGCATGAGGTGGAATTTTAAAATGAACCAAATTGTAATTATGTAACTCTGTTTTGTAGAGCAGTTTTTCTCCTTCTCAAACATCTTGGGATGACGAGGTTGACCCACTTCAAATTTTAATTTGCAGTATTTGTCAAGGCAGAATGACACGTTAAATTAAACACAAATGAGTAACAAATAAGAGTCAGTGTAAAAGATCTCCATGTGATGTTTACTGGATTAATAGTTTAATGATATTGCTGCAGAATTATAGAACTCATTATGTTTGTTTAATCAGTACAAGCTTAGGCCCTCAAATCCATTTAAAGTGCACTGTTTTAAGCAGTGGAAAATTTTTGGCATATCATGTGTTATATCAAAAAAAAAATTACTTTTGACCAAACTTTGCCTCTGAATTTTCATACTTACTAAGTCTTTTTAAACTGTAACCATAAAAAAGTTAAATAATATGGTAGTTTATTTTCTACTTTAACAATTTGCCTACAATTTCAGTCCCAGGAAGTAACCATTTTTAGAAATGTATTTTGGAAACATTTTGAAAAATTTGTATGTACCTGCAAGTATAATATATAGGTATGTGTATGCATATGGGCTTTCGCTTAGCCAATATTTTGTGTGCATTCATCCTATTAGTTCATATGGATCCATCTGATTCTTCTCTTAGATTATATAATATTCTATTATAATAATCAATGAGTAGAAAACAAGCATTATGGTACAGAGAAGATATAATTCAAAGCACCCATTTCTAAAAACATTGAAATCTCAAAGAGGCTGATGAGATGCTCATTAGTAATAATATAATAGCAGAAGAATGATTTTTCTTTGTTTTGTTTTGTGGTTTCTTTAAAATGGAGGTAGTGATCGTGGATATTTTTATCTAGAGACTTAATGTATCTGTTACCTAAAGTTATCATGTGTTCTTTCAATATTTTGTGAATACTATTTTGCTAAATAAATACTTATAGCATGAACCAAGGGGTAATTTTTATCTACTGTTGTTAAGGTGTTTTGTGCTGTTCCCTTGTTAAACATTCTTGTAGGGATTATTGTATTGAATTGTCATCACAACCTTGTGAAGTATCAGTATCATTATCTTCATTTCAAAGATATAGAAACTAAGACTCAGAAGTGCCATATACTTTGCTCAAGATCATGATTTGTAGGTATCTTAACCAGGCCCTTAACTTGTGTCCTCCACACAAGTTGCTACCATAGACTCAAGAGCTGTGCCCATGTCCACAACACATTATCATTTCTCATATGATCTTTAAGTACTCAACAAGCCATCCGTAGACTAAATGCTGTGGGAGGCTAGAAAAAGAGATAAGGAAATGTAGAGGCTTCACGAAAGACTAGGACTTGATTGGTCAAGGCCTGTTGGTATGTGTAGCACAGTGAGGATGTGAGGCCGGTGTGAGCACAGTTGAAGCCCAGTGACCCATAAACTGCCAGTTTGAACAATGTCCAAGTAGTAGAGTTGTCTTTAGAGAGAACCAAGATTGCAGAGGTAAATGTGTATGAATTTTTGGAGTTTGCTAAGTGCAGGATAAAGGATTTTTAAACCACTTCAGTAAGTAAATGATAGCAATCATAGCAATCATAGTGCCTTGAGCAGGAAAGTTAAATAAAGGAAATGATATTTTAGGATACTTAATCTGTTCACACTAAGTAGGGAAGGTCAAAATTGAAAGAAGGTAGAGCCAAGGAAATGAATTATACAATTAGAAAAGTGTTGCAATATACAAGAATAAGTAAAAGAGAGCCTGGCGTAGGGACGTGACCTTGAAGATAGAAAGGGAGCAGAGGAAAATTTTTATAATCTCCAGGGATTTGAATTGTTTTTAAATGCTTTTTAACTTGTTTCACCTCCCCAAAATCTACACAGTGAATCATGGATGCCCTATCCATGTGTATCTGTAACACCTTTATAAGCTTCGACCAGAACACCTGCTTGTGTCTTTGACAGCTAGACTATGAACTTGATGACGGACTACCTAGCATTCTGTTCCATCTATATACACAAAACATGAATAAGGTAACAATTACTACCACTAATAGTAATTTTCCCATAGGTTGTAGTTTACAGAGTTTGTCTGCTACCTCTAAAATGTCTCATGAAATCATTTACTTGTCCATTTCCCCAACTACTGCTAGACATTTGCTTCCTAACTGATCCCTCTTGTGACTATATTCCCTCCAACTCATTACCCACACAGCAGTTAAGAATGATGCTTTTTCTACGACAAATCTGACCATATCACTTAAAGGCTGAAACCCTTCTCTGATTTCTGTACTACCCTTACACATACAAAACCCTACAAATCATTGATATCTCATTATGTGACTTTCTTTCCTAGTCTTTCTCCTTAAACTGTGAGTGGCTTTTAGTATCTCAAAAACACACAGCTCTTTTAGGCTCTTCCAGTTATTTGTTGCTATGAAACAATCTTAACCCACCCAAACCTCAGTGAATTAAAACAACAGCAGCATTTATTGTGCTCAACAATTTTTCATTTAAGCAAGAGTAACCAAGGGCAGCTTGTCTCTGCTAGTACTACTCAAAGGTCGGAAGCTGGAAACTTCTGAAGTCCTGCTATTCTCTTGTCTGGCTGTTGATACTTGCCTAATTAGCTACTGTGGCTTGAGCTTCCTCATAATATGGTGGATGGGTTTCCAAAGTGAATCTCCTAAAAGAGAGAGACAGAAGTTGCTACCACTTTTTCTCAGCTAGCCTCTAAGGTTATACGGCATTGCTTCTACCACATTCTGTTAATCAAAAGCAAATAGTTAGACCAGCCCATATAGAAGGGGAGGCCAAAATTGTACTCCTTTTATAAGATAAGCCCCACATGATTTATGTACATGTTTTGAAATCCCCACCATCATATCTCAGCATTTCTACCTGTCTGTATCTCTCTTTAGAAGGAACTTCTCTCTTCTCTTTGCTTTCATTTATATTTCAAATTTGAGCTGAATTTATCAAATATCCCTTCTTACCTTGCAAGTCTAAATTGGGTCTATAATTAGACTTCAAAAACATCCTATATTCTCTTTAAAGCACTTATCACAACTTGAACTTATATATCCATTTGGAGATACTTTATTAATATTTGTCTTCTTTATCCATCAATCTGTAAGTTCCGTGAGACCAAAGACTAATTCTGTATTGTTCACTGTTGTGACCTGAAGGCCTAGCCCAGAGCTGGAACATAATAGGTTTTTAGTAATGTTTCGTTGAACAAGTTCACCGTCAGGGAGAGGGTTTTTGTTTATAAGTACCTTCTCCTTTAGAGGAACCTAAAATACCCCTTCTTGCTTTAATTAATTTCCACTCATTAATCCTAAAGCATATTATGTTAAAAACACAGTTCTTATTTTTATCTTATCTTATCTTAATTATAATATGTTAAATTATCTCAACCTTCATCCTATGCTAGTCTCCTAAAAAAAAAAAAAATCTAAGTTTCACATTTTCAAGAACAATATAGCCTTTGGGAAGATAATGTTGTCAAGATTTTGAAGCACCAGATTGTCCCTAGAGAGAAAGAACTGATTTCCAGTTGGAATATTATGCCTTCATTTTTGTTTTAAATATTCTTTTACTGTTCAGTCACTCTTCTGGAGTTATATCAGGATAATCTGCACCATTAATTCTCTGATATCAAAACTAACTTCAAAGTTAATTTGAGCTTCCAAAATATCAATATACTGATAGATCAGCACAAACTTTCTATCACTCAGTGAAGACCAGGATGAAATAGCAGATCATCTCTACATTGCCTTCAGAGGGTTATGCTACATTCAAAAGTTTTACTTTTAGAGAACTGTAATAATTTTCGGTCTTATGAGAGCTGTTTACTCTTCCAGTCTTATTGGTAACACACACATAGGTCTGCGGAGCAGATAGGCAACATTTATCATGTGCTTATCATTTTTTTTTGTTTGTTTGTATTTAATTTTATTCTTCCAGCAAAATGGCTCACCTGCTCACTGATGAGATTCAACTATGTGAAACAGGACAGCGGATTTCTGACATAGTACGGCCTATGTAGATCATACAGGCCATAATTGTATACAAGAAAGGCTGGGCTTATTGCCCACTCTTCTGGATTTTGTGACAGTTTTTAAAAGCAAGACCCATTTCAGAGTCACACTGACAGTTGTATCCTTGGATATTTGTTCTGTAGCCCTGTGCAAGTGGATTAACCCTTCTCAACTTGTTTTCTCATTTTTTTTTTTTTTAAAAGACACAGAGTCCTGCTTTGTCACCGTTGGTAGAGTGCCATCATTTCACAGCTCACAGCAACCTCCAGCTCTTGGGCTTAGGCGGTCCTCTTGCCTCAGCCTCCCGAGTAGCTAAGAATACAGGCGCCCACCATATTTCCTCATTTGTAAAATGATGATAATACTATCAATCTCACAGGCTTATTGTGGTAATTATATAAGCTAATGTATTAAGGAGATTAGCTCAACGTCTGGCTTAATAAATGTTAGCTCTTTATGTATTGTTTATATTGAATATCATTACTTTCCAGAAAGCAGTTTGCAAGTATTAAAAAAATTCTACATTGATTTCTTCTCAGGGTATGGGGATGGCAGGTAGAATCTAGAAAGATAAAGATAAAAACCACTAAGTGCCCTCCCAATAGCAATCTAAATTATCATCTCATATTTTGCCTTACTCCATATTTCCTAGAGCTGGCCTAGAGGGCCCTGGAAAGTGACTAACCTTTAGTGATGAACTAACATTTGCTATTAACCATCACTAGACTCCTCATTTGGAGCCAACCGCTGTATATACAGTGTGTGGGAATGGTCAATGATTGATTTGGAAATCCATTGGGCAAAAGATGTGAAAATGTTATTTGTGGCTTCATTGTAGCATCAGCTGGGCATTACGACGTGGATTCTCCCCCCACACTGAAGCCAGTCCTCACAGTGCTATTACTCAAGCTGAGAGAATGTGCCAGGAACTGTTCTGGCTGTTGGGACTATAGCTTTGAATGAAATAGATACAGATCAAGAACAAATCCATAAATAAAGCAACCATGTGGTGCTCATGATAAGTGCAGCATGGGACATAAACAGGGGGCTGGATGGTGTGGATGGTGGTGGTGAGGTACAGTTGGGGAAGGCCTCTTTGAAGAAGTCTAACTTCTGGATTTTAAAGGTTGAGGAGAAAAGTGTTTTTGTATTTTTTACTTAGGAAACTAAATGAAGTACCCTGAGGCACAACGGAATTTAGCTCGGTCCAAGAACAGAAAAAAAGAAAATGGGAGGTGCCTGTGGCTCAAAGAAGTAGGGCGCCAGCCCCACATACTGGAGGTGGTGGGTTCAAACTCGGCCCCAGCCAAAAAATTGCAAAAAAAAAAGAAAATGTACTTGGAATATCAAGGCATGGCACTATGAGAAGTTAAAGAGTTAACAATCATTGGGCCTGGACATGTAGACCATAGTTAGGAGTTTGGATTTAGAGTATGTCACTGGGAAACTATGTAAGGGTTATAATCAAATCAGTGATGCATCTTGGTCTACATATTAAAAAAGACAACTCATAACACTTCCAGCATGCGTGTTAGGATAGGTATTATTAACAAACAAACACACAAATGAAAAAGCAATCAAAATAAGAAGCACTGAGGAGGATGTGGAAAACTTGGAACCTTTGTTCATAACTGGCAGAATGTAAAGTGGTGAAGTCTCTGTGGAAAATCATTATGGCAGTTGCTCAAAAATTAAACATAGAATTGCCATATGTTCCAGAAGTTCCACTACTGGATATGTACCCAAAAGAATTGAATGCAAGACTTAGAAAAGATATTTGTACATCCATTTTTACAGAAGCAGCATTCTCAATAGCCAAAAGATAGGGACAAGTCAAATGTTCATTGTCTTAGTCAATTTAAGCAGCTGTAACAAAGTTCTATGCACTGTGTGGTTTATAAACAGTAGCAATTTATTTTCCACAGTTCTGGAAGCTGGAAATCTCAGATCAGGGTGACAACATGTGGGGTTCTGGTGAGAACTCTTCTTCAAGCTGCAGATTGCCGACTTCTCACATGATGGAGAGAGGGCTGGAGAGCTCTCTGCTTTCCTTTAACAACAGCATCTCCTTCATGAGAGCGCCTGCCTTATGACCTAATTGCCTTCCAAGACCCCACTTCCTAATTCTATCACACCGTGGGTTAGGATTTCAACATATGAATGTTGGAAGGACACAGACATTTAGTCCGTAACATTCATCAGGGGATCAATGGGTAAACGGAATGTAATACATACATATCATGAGATGTTATTTTGTCTTAAGAAATGTTATACACTACCACTGTAACATGGAAGAAACTTGAAAACATTATCTTAAATGAAATACGGCAGATAAAAAGGTCAAGTATTATATGATCCACTTACATAAGATATTTAGAGTAGTCAGTCTGTAGAGACAGAGTATACTGACAGAGTTGACCCTGAATGGTGCAGAGATTGGGGGCACCAGTCCCCTGAACAGTGGGAAGTCAAAGTACAACTTTTCATTCTCCCTAAACTTAACTACTAACAGCCTACTGTTTACCAGAAGTCTTACCAATGACATAAACAATTGTTAACACATTATATGTATGTGTTATGTACTATATTTTACAATTTAGGCAATTGTCAACAGCCTACTGTTTACCAAAAGTCTTACCAATAACATAAACAATGATTAACACATTATATGTATGTGTTATGTGCTATATTTTACAAACTATAATGTATAATATATATGTATTATGTACTATATTTTACAAAAAAGTAAACAAAAGAAAAGAAAATGTCATTAATAAAATCTTAAGGAGGAGAAAATGTAGTTACTCTGATACTTACTAAGTGGAAGTGGATCATCATGAATGTCTTCATCCTCATTGTCTTCACCTTGAATTGGCAGAAGAGGAGGGGAAGGGAAGGGGTTGGTCTTACCCTCTCAATGGTGGCAGATTTGGAGGAGGGGGAGGCAGGAAAGGTAGGCATACTCATTATAACTTTACAGAATGCTATGCAATTTTTTTTTTTTTTGTCTTTTCATACCTCTAAAAATGTTCTACATGCTACCAATCCTTCCTCTATTTTCTTTAGTTTCAGTGTCCATACCGTAAGGGTTCATGTGTCAAAAGCAGTCTCAAATACTCACAACCTTTCTGCCAGATTGTCTGGTGTTAATGTTTTCTGGCTCCTGCTACATCTTTCTCATCCTCTGGCCCTGATTCAGAAGCACTCATCTCTATCAAGTTGTCTCTGCTAATTCCTCTGGTGTGGTATCTATTAGCTCTTGAATTTCTCCAAGATCTATATCTTGAAACTGTTTGTTCCTCAGCTTTGTTGCCATATCCACAATCTCTTTCATGATTTCCTTGATTGACTCTGTTGGGAAACCTGTGAAGTCATGCACAACATCTGGACACAGTTTTCTCCAGCAGGAATTTAAATTGTTTGGGACTTGGCGGCTTTCTCGGCTCTTTCTATACCAGTGACGGCATCTTCAAGGGGCGTTCCTTCCAGACGTTCACAGTGTTCTCTCTATCGTGTCCCCTCTCAGGGTGCTGACAGTCCTTTCCATGTAGTTCCATGTGTGATGTTACTTAAAGGTCCTTATGACCCCCTCATCTAGAGACCTTGTGTTTGGGGCCATGTAGATCACTTCAACACCTGGGTGGCCAGGGCCATCGTCTAATATCAAAATAATATTAAAAAGTAGTCTCTGGCTGGCAAGGTATTCCCTAACTTCAGAGACAAAGCATCCATGGGATGAATACTGCACAAGGATTCTTGTTTTCCTGGCCTCCTTGTTGTACAACTGAAAGACTGGCAGCTGGTGTTTATCTTATCCTCTCAGGGCTTTAGGGTTAAACACATTATAAATAAGGGACGTTCTGATAACAAACTCTGCTCTATTTGCACAGAACAGGAGAGTTAGTCTATCACTACATCACTTCCTGCCTGAAATTCTGGAGCTCACTTCTCCTCCATTTTAATGCATGTTCTTCGTGGCATTTCCCCCCCTTAATATGGCATTCTCTTCTGCGCTGAAAACTGTTCAGGCAGATAGCCTTTTTCCTCAAAGCTCTTTCTCAGTGGCGTCTGGGAACTCACTGGCTGCCTCTTGGTCAGCAGAAGCTGCTGCTTCTGTTATCTTGATATTTTTTTAAGCCAAATCATTTTGTAAAATTTTCAAACCATCCCTTACTGGCATTGTATTCTTGCGATTTAGATTCTATACCTTCCTTTGGGCTTTAAGTTGTCGCATAGTGGTGGCTTCTCCTGTGATCAGATTAGCAGCTATAGCAGTGATTTTCAGCTGGTGTGCCGTGGCGTGCCAGGAGAGGATATTAGGTGTGACGCAAACATTTTTAAAGATCATTAATTAAATTATTTTCAAAAGAAGTTCAAAGCATAGTAAGTGTATTCTTTTTGTAGCTATATGAGTGATCTATAGCATATGAAGTGATCTATAGCATTTTTAAAGATCATTAATAGCTATGAGTGAGCTATAGCTATATGAGTGATCTATAACATATGAAGTGATCTATAGCATTTTTAAAGATCATTAATTAAATTATTTTCAAAAGAAGTTCAAAGCATAGTAAGTATATTCTTTTTTTTTTTTACTCTTTTCTTTTCGATCAACATAATTTAAGTGTGCTGTGTAAGTTTAACTATGGGTTCAAGTGTGCCTTGACATAAGAAAAGGTTGAAAAACACTATTCTGTAGGTAGGCCTCTCATATAGCACCCTTGTGAAAGCTAAATTTTTAATATAAAATAAAAAGATATTTTGCAAAAGTGCAATATTTTACACCTGCTGGCATAGCTGTGCCATGATTTTCCTTTTCTTCCTTCTTTTTTGGTTTTCTGTGATGGTCTTTATGCTGTCTGCATTATCTTGAAACGGTAGACTACCAGACAGATGTATAGACCTCAATCTACAGTACATTTCAAACAGTTCATCTTTTTCTTATAATCTCTTCACTTTTCTCTGTGTCTTACGAGCACTTCCAGCATCACTCGTGGCACTTTGTACGGGTCCCACAGTGTTATTCAGAGTTTCCAGCATCGTAATAAATATGATGAAAGATAACATGAGAAACCACGAGCCATCCCTTTTTACTGCAATAATATGATTTACTGAGAGATAAACTACTCAGATGGAGATGAGGAGCATCATGAGGCATTTTAAGCAGGTGATACTTGCAACACCTGAGCTCACCACCATGGCAAAAGATGACTTCAAAACTATTACACTTCCCTGGTCGAATGCAGCGTGATTTAATACTGCATCTTTGTTTACATTTCTCTTGACTGTGAATGATGCTATGTACAGTCTGTGTTGTGTCTGATACATTTTAACTTTTTGAAATAAATTCATGACTTTTTTGTGGTAGTAAATGATAAAATAGGCTACACACATTTCATGTGTCATGACATACCTACCTTTTTCTGAATTTTTCTCTATTTCTAGGCTACATAGTTCATCTGCTAGCTTTTTGGAAACTGTCACAATCTCCAGAAAATTTTCTAATACATTTATTGAAAATAACCTGTGGATAAGTGGACCCATTCAGTTCAAACTATTATTGTTCAAGAATTAACTGTAGTTACCAGATGCTAGAAAAAAGGAGTATTGGGGAGTAATTATTTAATGAGTACACTGTCCTCACAATATAAAAAAACCAATTTTAACTTAGAAAAATTAATATCAACATAGAGTTAGGTTCCTACAGCATATTTCTGGTCACAAAAACATCAGAGACTTCTAAATAAAGACTAAAACATTTGTAATATTAAACATTGAAATAAATGTAAGATATGTATACATTTAAGAAAAACTGATAAAAAAAGAAGTAGGATCATTAGCCAGCTTCTTCCAGTTCAGGGGCTTGGGTGGGCAGCTCAGGACACAAGAATCCATTCTGTGGATTGCCAGGTGCCTTCATACACACACTCACTTTCACCCAGACTGAACAATTTAGGCATGCCAATTCATCTAACATGGAAACTTTGGGGATATAGGAGGAAATCAGAGTATCTAAAGAAAACCCAGGCTTGAGGAGAATGTGCAGACTACTCATGGACAGTGTTTCTGGTCAGGAACTGATATTTTTTTCTCTTCAATGTTATAATGAAATGGCATTGAATGAAACAGCATTATTCAAGGATCTCTTGTATAGAATTCAGTTTGGGATGATGACAAGTTTTAGATGAGTGGTAGTGCTAATTCCACAATGATGTAAATGGTTTTAATGCTGTCAAACTGTACACTTGAAAATTAAATGTGGACTGCAAACTAATACAGCCTCTTTGCAAAGAAGTATGGAGAATCCTCAAAGAACTTCCATTGAAGTTTGAACTTCAAAATAGAATTTCCATTTGATCCCGCAATCCCATTACTAGGCATCTAACGGGGGGGGGTGCCTCATTTTACCATAAGAACATTTGCACTAGATTGTTTATTGCAGCTCAATTTACAGTCACCAAGTCATGGAAACAAACTAAGTGCTCATCAACCCAACAATAAATTAATAAACTGTGGTATATGCATACCATGAAATACTCTTCAGCCATAAAGAAGATGGAGACTTTACATCTTTTGTATTTACCTGGATGGTGTTGAAACACATTCTTCTTAGTAAAGTATCACAAGAATGGAAAAGCAAGTATCCAGTGTACTCAATACCAGATGAAGTCAGTAGACAAACACCCACACAAGAGAAAAAACACAGTTCAATTCACGTTGGGGAGAGGAGTGAGGAGAGAGGTGATAAAAGAGAAGGGAGGAGGATTGCTGTGTGCTCCCACCTAATGGGCACAATGTAAGGGTATATGGCACACCTCCTGGATAGGGGACACAACCACAACAGGGACTTCACCTAACAAATGCAAACATTGCAACCTAATCACTTGTACTCTCATATTAACTTGAAATTTTAAAAAAGTTAATTGTTAGAATGATAAATTTTAGGTGATATATACTTTACCACAATTTTAAAAAAAAGAAAGACAGCTGACAGTGGGGCAGAAAGAAAGTGTGGTAGAAATAGGAGAGCACAGCAGCCAGCGGGAGAATCTTAATGTTTCTGGTGGGAAATGATTGCTCCCTGGAAAAGGGGTGGCAGCAGAAATAAGAGTTTCCATTCAAGATAAAGTTGCAGCTCAGACATAATGATGGATTGGCTATGCATGATGAGGAAAAGAGGAGAAATGAAGGATGATTTCTGTGTTATTCTGGTTTTGCAGCAGTGTGATGTCAGAGTCTGGACATGTGGATGAGATCAGACTTAGAATCAAATCATTGTGTCACTGGTGCATGGGTGGTATTTCAGGGATTAAATTAGAAAAGATAAGCAAAGGAAGTGGGGATGCGACTGACCAGCAGCATTGAGAGACACTCTAAGAACAAAGTGCTGCAAAACAATTAATAACGTGACAAGAAAAGATGCCTCTAGCAAAGGTTTTAGGGTTTTTCAAACTGCAAAATTGATATGGCTGTAAGTGAAATATGCTTAAGTAGAATAAAGGATATTAATTGGGTTGGGCAATTGGATTGTGCAAGGCTGTTTTGCACTGGCAATTAGAGATGCTCTTGGACGTAGGAGTTAGTGTTATACCCAGAACATATGCAGCCACAGCTCTGTGCCCTTCTCATGATGTAAAGTGGGCTGTTTTATGAAAACTGAATACTCCGAGTTACTGTGGGTATGTTTTCAGATGGCCTGCCTTCTCATTTTCAAATGTGATTAGGGTCTCTGAGGATTTCCCAGGATTCAGACAAGCAGCTGAATGTCTTCCCTAAGAGGCAAGCTAGGTCCCAGGCAGAGCCATGTACGGGTGGCAGTCAGATCTCCGTTTGAATACTAATTCTTCATTTCTCTTACTATCACTGTGTCCTTGGGCAAGTTATTTAATCTTTGTGACGTTGTATTCTGTCATTACGGAGATTATAGTGCTTAACTTGAAGATTTATTATAAAGAGTAAAGATAATTCCTGGTACCTAGTGGGCAGTAAAGGCATCGTAGCAGCTGCTCTTCTTATCAAGACGTGTTGGGTGACACTGGAATTTCAAAATGACCAAACAATAGTTTCTATAGAGAAAAGTAACAAGGGAAGAATTTGAGCAAAGTCCTAAATGGCTTTGAAGGTATTCTAAGAAATTCTCTCTGTAGGATGTGGGGAGCTTCATTAGTGAAGGTTAAAAATAGAGATGCCTGGAATTTGTCATAGGATAGAATTTAATATATTGTCTTCTCATTTTCTGGGGAGAGTAATTGTGGTACATTGGAGAATATTTAAGGAAGGACCTTCCTTTTTAGAAATAAAGTCGTTTCTGTCACCTCTATGATCTTCGTATTTTTGACTGTACATTGTCATCAATTAATTTTTTTTAACATGTACCATCTTGTCTTTTATCATAGAAATTATAAATTATAGTCATGAACTGATATACTAAAATTATATAAATTATAAAACATATTCAAAATAGCAATCTTTAAGCGAACTAAAGATGAAATACCTTTTAAAACATTTTAATATTTTACTAATGAGTTATATTTACCTTGTTTTGCTCATATTAGAAATGTCTTTAATTATGTTTTGTGTGAGAGTTCTGTGACTACCAATGCTTCAGTCTTCTTTAAAATGTTGATTTAATGCTTTAAATACAGAAATTTCAAGATCAGTTTATTTCCATTTACCCTAAAACCAGGCATGGCCAAAAAGATACCAAACAAGGATACCATAAAAGTTGCTGGTTTACACCATGAGCTTCATTTTATAATCCTATTCATCAATTATGCAAAAGATTTTGGTAAAATGCAACTGGTAAATTATTATGGCATCTTCCTTGATGTCTGCCAATTGTTTCCAAAAACTAATCAAAAGGTGTTACATCTTTACATACATACATACATTTTTGTGGGGGGGAGACAGAGTCTTAAACTGTCACCCTGAGTAGAGTGCTGTGGCATCACAGCTCACAGCTACCTCAAACTCTTGAGCTTAAGTGATTCTCTTGCCTCAGCCTCCCAAGTAGCTGGGCCTACAGGCACCTGCCACGATGCCTGGCTATTTTTTTTTTTATGTTTTTTTGCAGTTGTCATTGTTGTTTTAGCTGTCACAGGTCGGGGTCGAACCCGCGAGCCTCAGGGTATGCGGTTGGTGCCCTACCCACTGAGCTATGGGCACCACCCACATCCTGATATTTACATTGAGGCTTAAAACCCACTGAAACTAATTTTTTTGGCAGGTTAATTTGCAGATAGACTATTCTCCTATTAGGATTTTCAAGTAGAGAATTATAGAGAGTTTGAATAGATCATGCGTTTTTATCTTTTTGAGCACAATGTCACATCAGAAACATTTCTAAGCATTCGTCTTTAAAATACTCTATATAACATGACTTCCCTTCAAAAGCAATTTTTTCTCTTGTGTTGCTAAATAACATCATTTTTATCTTGATAGGACAGATCAAAAGCTTTTATTATTTCTCATGTCCTTAAATAGCTATCTAGTTACATACTATTCACAACTACTTAACTTCACAGAAAAGGATGGCACTTCTGTTTTTTTTGTAAAAGAAAACATATAACTTAAGTTTGACAACTTTTAAGTTCCTTGCCATGATATAACCAGCAAACATCTATCTAGAATAAAATCTTTTCTTGATCACTCCCCATCATATTTTAAATAATTTTAAAATTTCTACTTTTCAAAATCATATAATCCATAAATCCATTTAACCAATACGTTGTCATGTATTGAAAACAAACTAATTGTTGATGGTGACAGTGTCGTCCTCTCCATACTGTGGAGCTCCGCATCCTCCCTCTGTACACCTGGTGGAATTTAGGTGACAATTCAGTGTATGAAGGCTGTTCGAGCACACACCACGGTCAGTCTGTATATTGAATAAAGTAACATTTGCTTCTTCTTATTTTAGTATTCCTCTATAGTTGTGTCTATGAATTCATGTGTGCATGCATACCTTACATAAAATGTTGTGGTAATTTGTACCTACATCTCAAGAGGATGGATATTTTGTATTACCACGTTGCAAACCTTACTTGAGATTCATTCATTTCTTCATGCATTTTTGGTGTTTAAGATTAAATCGGCTCCCAGAAAATACAGACAAATTTAGTCACTGATCCATGAGACTCAGCTTAAGTCACATGGAAATGCCTATGTTGCAATTCTCTTCACCTGGCTAGTGTAAACAGACCAGATTCCAGCAGATTCCGGTGGGATTTTATGGTTTTAGATTTGTGAGCTGATTGTGATGTCAGTAGAATTGTCAATGATTATTGTAAATAGTTCGTTGGTAATTATGTCTGCCTATTTAAGGATCATCAGGAATGTGGTATCATATCCATGCTTTCTATTGTGTACTGTTGGTTGTATTTATTTTTATCTTTTTAATTTTTTGTTTTGTTTTATTTGAAACAGTTTCACTTTGTTTCCTTGGTTAGAGTCCTGTGATGTCACAGCCCCTAGGAACCTCAAATTTGGGCTCAAGCAGTCCCCTTGCCTTAGCTTCCCAAGTAGTTGGGACTACAGGCACCCACCACGATGACCAGCTATATTTTTAGAGATAAGGTCTACCTCTTGCTGAAGCTGGTCTTGAACTCCTGAGCTCAAGCAATCCACCTCTTGGTCTCCTATAATTTTTTTGAATTTTTATGTATTTGTCTTGTTTTGTCACTCCATGTGTGTGCATGTCTGTGTGTGGGTAGCATACACACTATATATCCATTTTCATAAATCTCGACAATCGACTTAGGAAAAACCAGTAAAAATAGAGAAGGATGCAATATATCATAATCCCAGACAACTTTCTAGCATAATGACTGGCACGTGTTGGACGAGCATATGGGGGCACTGATATTTTTTAGCACTGGAGCTCAGCCATTACTGTTTAATAGGTTTGCCACCACTGCTAAGTAGAAAGTGCAGTTCACTTTTATGTAGAATGGAAAAAGTCTCTCCAGCCCTTACACCCTAGGATTTTAGTTTCTGTCTTAAATGAGATAGTTGCATGTTAAGGGGAATCATATGGTCATGGTGGTCATCACAACCTCACAACTTTTCCTAATAATGAAGCCGTTTTCCTCTCTCACTAAGTGAGAGAAGCCTCTTGATTGCTAAGATGTTTAGTGGAGTATCTTTTAGTCCATCCATTGTTTCATTTCCATTTTTAGAAACCATTTCACAGACAGTAAAATTCCAAGGGAGTTGAATTCTCTATGTGCAATTATATACACTGCTTCATTCATGGTGGTGATGGAATAGTGATTTAAAGCCCACTTAGATTTTTGAATGAAGAGAAAGGCTAATTTCTGCCTTGTAACTTATCCCATGAATTTTCAATTTGACCAATTTTGAATGACTACTCCAACATTAACTTAATTTTTTGGTTAATAGGTAGTTATAATTCATATTTATAGTTGCTTTTCAGACTAGAAAACGTAGGCCCTAAATCTGACTATTTTTCATAACCGGTGAATATATGGCATTTTAGGAAAAAAAAAGTCCTTCAGCTTTTTCCGACTTTGCTGATGAGATTACAAAATCGAGGAGTAATTACTTTTTAATTAATTTTAGTTTATAACAGGATTTGGCGACTGTATTTATAAGTCTCATACTGAAAAAATGACATTAACTTTTTCTAACAGAAAGTTTTCTATTAAAAATGCATTCTTTCAGTTTTATTTCATCAGAGAAAGTCAGTTACTTATTCCAGAATATATATTAAGCATTATAGATTTAAATATTTTATTAGTATGTTAAAATTTCATGTGATGCCAATAATTTTTAAAAATCATTTCCCAAAATAATAAAAATATTATATGATTATGTAAATGGAAGTATTTTTTACCAAATAAATACCATAAAATATGTTTTTAATCTTTTCCCTTTTCTTTTCATACTGAGTACTATACTTTGGATCAAATGATCACCAGGTACAAAGAATTCACATTTTCCCTGCCATATGTTAACCTGGATATGAACTGTACTTGAAATAACTTGAAATAACTCGTCTAGCCAGAAATTGATTTTGTGAACTAGCACAGTGATTTTTCAGGTTAGCTAAAATTCCAAATGCATCCTTCCTTATATTTCCCTTCAATCATTTCTACAAGTTTTAAAATATATCTCTCCCAGTTCTAACTCATTGAGTAGTTTAATCACTAATTTTTGTGGGCTTTTATTTTTTAAATGGAAGTATGTCTGGGCACCTTGCAATGATTCATAGTCATCATTTCAGTATCTTTTCTCTGTGTGTTAGGTCCTGTCACTAGGGAACTTTTAAAATTGCTCTTCCATTTGTGATTTACCCCCAGCAAATGAATAATAGTGTCTAGCTTTACATTAAGGCATTGATAAAATTATTAGCTTGAAGACTCAAGGAAATTATTTCTCTAGATTATAGCACTAGCCTGAAGGAATAAATAAGAATATATATTCTAAATATTTACTGCTTAGATGGGTATTAGTCATGAGAACTACTGCCTTCTACTTTTTATAACCATCTTTCAGGATATTGCTTAATATATGTAGGTGAATAGCTGAGTCAATTAGTGTAAGTTTTCACAGTATGCGTATATGAAATATTAGTAACAAAGACATTCTTTCTTTAATAGATTTTGCTGAAATTTTGTGTGCCTGCTTATTTATACCACAGTATAGTAAATGCAGTATCTATTGGCATAGCATTTACTATTTAATTGTTGGCCTTTACTGCTTGATACATCTTCTTGCTCTGCAGAGAACAGTGGTTTTCTGCTTATTCCTCCAACTGAAAGGTCACTAAGTGCAGGAAAGTGGTTTTGTCTATGAGAAGGCCAGATGTTCGAATGAGTTAGTAGCACAGGGAATATAATTCAAGGTTAGATTTTGTTGCTCCATTTCAGCTTCTGTAGTTGGTTGTTTTGGGGACAATAAGATGGGGCATGTCCCTAATAGTAAAAGGAGTCAAGTTTTGCTTTGAAGAGACTTGATTGTTGATATTTTTTTCAATGCTCTCATGCACACTTGTCAATTCAGTCAGCACCATAAAAGAAAACAAAAATCAGTCTGGGAGATTTGTCACACTTTCCTTGTTTGTTTTGGGATTTGGGGATTCTTCCCTGTGTCTTTCCTTGTGACTATGACTGTTTGAACCTCACCCATAGTTTTAGTCTTGCCCCATTCCAAGGACAAATCTTAAATTGAGTGGACCTGATTTTAAGGACTCAGGGAACATAGTAAGCCTCAAATAACATGACTTACTAAGTAAGAAATATGCTTGGGGCTTTACATATCCTCAATTAATCCTCACATGGACCTTAAAAATTAGATGATCTTTGCTCCAAATGCATATGTGAAGACATTATGTCTTAGGTATCTATACTGTGTATTTGAGAACATTGAAAAGCTCTCATCAAGACACGACCAATCTTGGGAGACAATTTAGTATTTTCAGTCATGCAAAAGAAGCACTATTTTAAAACAATGATTAAAACAAGGATATAATTCAAATAACGTATGAGGATGGATTTCTGTGGTATAATCTATAATACATAAAATATACTTGTATATGCATATCTGTGTATACTTATGGACACATCTATGTCTCAAAATGTATTTTTATGAACAGTGAAAAAGGTACAAAGATTATATGTTGGATAATAGAATATTAAGATTAAGGGATAAGGTATATTTTCAAATGTTGCTTTGTATTTAATTTGTATCAGAAAGGCTATTAACTATGAGATTTAGTAGAAAAGTTTCTTCTCTGTCTGACATGTCAATGTCATGATTTCTCTCCAGAAAACAAACTTAGACCATCTATATGTCAGATTTCCTCATATTTAACAATTAAACATAATTACTCACCTCTTAGTCATTTTTTAAAATTCTGATTTTGTCTAATAAAGAATATAATGTAAAATAAAACTGAAAGAAAAATCACAACTTATCTTTTCTATTATTCTAAATCGTTTGTTTTCAAGGCAAGATATAAATCAAATATGTATTTTCTAGAACATACCATTTTTTCATTATGCACTTAATATTTACATATTTTTATAATTCTATTTGTATATAAATCCTAGGGTTTATTATTATTGGCTTTCTCTGTGCGGTCCTTAAAAACGCAGTCGCTGGTAGCTTAGCACCCATGAGTAACCTAGCAACAAGTCAGCTCTCTAACAAGTAAGGAATAAATGCAAACAAACAAACTGTCATGGAAAAAATATTCAGCTTAAGAATATCGGTGCATACATGTTATTAAATATCAAGACTAATAAAAATCAGTCCCACCAATTTAAGATTTGTCTTTGGAATGGGGCAAGATATTGGTTACTTATCTATCTGATGTGGATTATAGTGAATCATCATAATTTTTGAGAAATTGCATGACAATAGGTATTAAATTTCATATTAAATAATGTTGCTTGCCTCTTTCATTCAGAAGAAAAAGTGGAATTTATTTCAGACTGTTAACTAGGTAACTGAATATATGTGTTTTCCTGGCAGCCTATTCATTACAGATTAGATGAAAAGAGTGTCTTGGCACGCTTTTTGCTACATGGCAAATGAGTTTACTAGATTGAGTTTCACCAATAACCCTTCTTGACAGTGATGCATTGCTCATCTCTTAACATTTTTAGCATACATGTTTTATTTTATTTTCAAGGAGTTGTGCTTATAGCATTATACTTTTGAGGGGGTCCATTATTGGAAATACCACAGCAAAACCACGCTTTGTGGTTCATATCTTAAGACTTTAATATAGTTGATACTGATTTATTTTTGGTGAAATTTCACTTCTATATTTGCTGGTTATTTTTACTAGGAAAATAATTCTCCTGTGTTGTAGTTGTAAAGTTGACAAGGGAAGAATATGCTAGTAGGAAAAAACTGTAATTTCATAGGATCATCATTTTTGTGATGAATAGACACCAGGAGGGTGGGAAACGCACACTGGTGAATACCTTCCGCTAAATCGCACAACTTCTGTTCTACACTGGGGCAGAATGACATGGCACTTATCAACATGATAAATAGCCCACTCACTTCAAGAACTTTTAGAGGCCTACCAAAATTTGAGGTAAAGGACAGCGGGATAACCGGATACAATTACAATGAATGCATAGTGTTGTAAACCCAGAAAACATCTGCTCCCTAGTGGCGATTTTATTTTCCCGGATGCCCTGAGTTTTGTGTTATTTTTATAATCCAACCCTAAATGACTCTGAATCATTGCTCCAGTCATGCTGATGAGATGAGTTCAAGGCTGACTTCTTTCTTTCACTGTCCTCCCCAGAGCCTTCTTCACAGGCAAAGGGGGTTAAAATTTGTGAGACCCTTAAAGGGAAGGCTAAACATACTTAATAAATAGTGGGATTCCACTGTCTGGGAAACGTTTGGTTACTTATCTGGTGTGGGTTATAGTGAATCACCTTAAATAAATGAAGAAAAATAAATTGTCGTCATGAAAAAGTCACAAAACCTTGTAGATACTTAGCAATTGGATAGATTGGTGGAATTTATACCCAAAATATCATGACAGAAAGATGCTACTTGACACAGCTGCAGTCCCTGGTCAATATCAGGAAAATGGCTTTTTAGACATACCATATGCACATTAACTGCCCCTTCCAGCATAGGAGTCTCAATGGAGTCATCATGTTGAAAAGTACATTGTCTACTTTAAATGGCTGAAATTTTAGAGGACAGGGACAAACTGACTTGTGTTTTTATTCAACATTTATTATAGTATGTTATGCACTAAAAGCTTGCAACAAATGATTGATCTTTTTAATTAGCATTGGTAGATATGTTATAAAAGTCCATAATGGCCACAGAAGCCATATTAAAATAAACTAAACTACATACTATGTTACAAAAAGATCAAACACTTAAATAATGTGTGCCCTTGTAGAGGAAATAAGGTTTGAAAAAATTGTTATAGACATAAATTAATTACCAGAAAAGTATTATTACATTGTAAGGATGAACTAAAAGGAACTGTGCTTATCATTGCAGGTTTGGTTACAAAAGTACGGCTACCTTCCACCAACTGACCCCAGAATGTCGGTGCTGCGCTCCGCAGAGACCATGCAGTCCGCCCTAGCTGCCATGCAGCAGTTCTATGGCATTAACATGACAGGAAAAGTGGACAGAAACACAATTGAGTAAGTAATGCCATCCATTACTCCTTTCCTTTCGGTCCTTCAGCTAAGCGAAGTAGTCCGAAGAACTATGTGTGGACTCCACCAACCTCAAATACAGTGATCTGTCTCATGAACTTTTCTTTGGAACTTAATGTGATTTAACTCCACTTCTCCGAAATTTCTTAAAATATTTAAGCCCCAACATCGAGTTTACACACCTGACTTTAACAACACATTTTCAAAATAGGAAGATATGAGCGAGAGTCAAAGTAAGGGGACAGTGGAAGCCACTACAAAAAAAGTGGCAATGAGTGACAGAGCTAGTTTGTGTGGCTGGAGAGCACAGCATAGATGTCCCCTCCCAAATATCTGTTAATTGGCTTTGCATCGGGTGCTTAAAATTGGCCGTAATGGAAATATTTATGCCACGTAAATTGAGAAACAACACAAATTCAGGCACTTGTTATGGATAAGAGGGGTAGTGTCAGAGAGCTGGTTGCTAACAGTTTATTGACTCCTCACTGATAACCATTCTTACTGGAAAGTTGCTACTTTCAATTTATTATTAACAAAGGGCTTGTTTTTACTTATATTTAATATTTGTTTCTTAATTGATTGGTTCGTCAATCATTTGTTCACTCATTTATTCAACCAGTAACTCTTACTGGGCACTTTGTAAAAGACACACGTACAGAATCCGAAAAGAAGTGTATAATCTCTTCATCCAAGAAACTCTGTTATCTGCATAGATATAGTCACAGATTATTTTACTATGGGCACACCAGAGTGAAGGGGGTTGTCATCACCAGATGGGGGGGTCTTGGAGCAAGGAATGAAGATGATTAACAAAGAGTCTGTGTTGGGGCCTGAGGGACTCTGGGAGGAGCCCTTCTGAGTAAGCGTCGGGTCCATATTTATTATCATAATACAGGAAGAAGTAGACAAAAGCTGCGTGTCTGATATTAGCACAGATTAGGGAGGATGTGGGGAAGGTCAGATAGAATGTCTCCACCTTTTGTTTTTGCAAAACCGCAGACCTTGAGCAACCTCTGCCTCCAGCATTAAGAGACCTTTGGAATCTAGAAAATCTTTACCATTGTAATTATTGCCACACTTCACTTATACATTTTCTTGTGGAGGCCAGTTTTCTGCTCTCCCGCACATTCACAACTCACATGCCATTCTTGTATTCTCCAGGTCTCTCAAGCAGGAAGCGAGTTTTATGCTGAAGATCAGGGCTCAGTTTTCCCTACACCATAGGTTTCATAATAGTATAAAACAGCATTACTGTTTCTGGACAGGAAAGTAGGAAATGATTAATGCTTTCAGTGGAGGGAAAATCATTGATGTTTTTAAGAGTCCTTGATATGCAAAAAGTGAAGCTGTTTTCATTGTACATTTGATCATTTATCAACCCTACACAATAGGGAAGACAAGGATATTTTAGTGTTTGTTTTTTTTTCCTGCTTTCTTAAATAAAGAACCTGAATGCCAAAAGCTAAGTGAAATCCACAGTAGTTGCAGAATTCACGCCTTTTGATGTTTAGCCAGAGCTAATTTCCCAGCTGTGTACCTCAAGAAACAATCCACAGAAGAACCTTCATAGTTGACCAGCTCCCTACATTCACCCCCTCTTTACATTGATCTAAATGTCACAGACCAGACATGCCCCACGTGTATGTGTCAGTACAGTAAACCTGGTTCCTTAGTCGACCACCTCCGTATGTCAGCCAGTTTGTTACAGTTCTTTGGGTGGGTAGCTTATGGAGGCTCTACTGTATTTATTTTTCCTTTTGAGCATTAAAGACCTAAAGTATCTGTATTCAAACATTGATGTTCTGACATACCAAACTAATATAAAATTTTGCCACTATATTTTGCTCTCTAATAGTGACAGTATGATGTTAGCCATAGAACTTCTGTTTCATCAAGACAGGAAAGCACGTAAGAAAGGCTTTGAGATTAAACTTCAAAGCAGTTGGGAAAAAACAGATATATTACCTTCCCTAGTACTCTTAAGAAATGCATAAATATCAACTTTGATCTACATCTTGGAAAACAGGAGTAAGCATAACACCTTCTGCCACAATTAGAAATTTGTTATCAATATTGGGAATAGAATTTTGATATTTTGGACCCCCTTTTCTCTGTTGAAATTTTCTCTTAGTAGTGTACTGTCAATATTTCACTTAAGTCATAACATGCCCCTGTCCTAAATAAATATGACTGTCAGTTAATAAGCAAGACCCTCCAGCATGCCGTCTGTTTTGTTGCCTTGTATGCATCGTAATAAGAATTCTACTTACACTGCACTCTTCCTCCTCCGCCTTAAACCGAGAGTTCTGCAGTTTTCTTATGCCCTACTGGGGAGCTGTTAGCTTCTCATTCATTTTCTTGGAAAATGTGGTGCCATTCTTAAAAGTACAAATAAATTTAGATTTGGGAAATTAATTACTTTAAATTGCTTGAACATCTAATTTGACTAGTGCCAGCATAAGGAAGTATTGAATACTTGGCCCCATATATGAAGGGTGGCGGGTTCAAACTGGCCCTGACCAAATTGCATACAAAAAAATAGCTAGGTGTTGTGGCAGGCACCTGTAGTCCCAGCTACTTGGGAGGCTGAGGTAAGAGAATCGCCTATGCCCAGAGTTGGAGGTTGCTGTGAGCTGTGATGCCCCGGCACTGTACCAAGTGCGACAAAGTGAAACTGTCTCTAAAAACAACAACAAAAAAGAAAGCATAGAGTCCTAGAAAGGGTGGCATCTGTATTTCCACCAGTTTTGAAAACCTCTGTTGATCATTGGAAAGCCTCAGAATGGAAACATTTGATTTCCTAAAACAGCTGAAAGAGGATTTTGTGAGCAGATTATAGAAGGGGAATGTTGGCAGGAATTATTTGGGCCCTTGATGTGGAAGGGATCTGAATAGTTTGTTGTTTTTGGCAAGAGTATGTAAGAAATGTAAAGGTGTAGAGGACACAGTTCTGTTTTGGGCATAGAGTGGCTCAGATTCCAGACCAAGAGAAAGGTTGGCATTAGTGGGTAGGAATTAAAGTAGTGTCTCTGTGATAGAGCATTATATTGGCCGCCATAATTTAAAACCAAAGGAGTAGTTTATTGCATGTTTTTTGTTTGGTTTGGTTTTGCTTAAACAAACCCTATTCTAGTTCAGTTTTTTTTCATTTTTTTGGTAAGGAATTGGTAATGCATCATTCTTTTTTTATTAATTTTTCATTAAAATCATAACTGTATACATCTATGGGATACAATGTGATGATTCAATACACAATATAGACTGCTTAAATCAAACTGATTAACAGAGCCATCACCTCACTTACTTTTTGTGGTAAGATATTTAAAATTTACTCTTAGTTATTTTCAAATATACCCTTGCATTGTGCAAATCAGATGATATCCCACCAAGTGCCCTCCTCCTTCCCACCAATTGCCCTCCCCTCATCCTCCTTTCCCCTTCCCCCTGCTAGACTACATTTGTGTTTTATCATTTGTATGAAAGTATAAGTGTTTATGTATTGGTTTCATAATAGTATTGAGTACATTGGATACTTTTTTTCCATTCATGAGATACTTTGCTAAGAAGAATGTGTTCCAACTCTATCCAGGTAAACATAAAAGATGTGAAGTCTCCATCTTTCTTTATGGCTGCATAGTGTTCCATGGTGTACGTCTACCACAGTTTGTTAATCCATTCATGTCATGAGTTGATGGGCATTTGGGTTGCTTCCATGACTTGGCAATTCTGAGTTGGGCTGAAATAAACATTCTGTTGCAAATATTTTTGTGGTAAAATGATTTTTGTTCTTTGGGGTAGATACCGAATATTGGAATTGTGGGATCAAATGGAAGGTCAACTTTTAGTTCTTTGAGATTCTCCATACTTCTTTCCATGAAGTTTGTACTAGTTTGCAACCCCACCAGCAGTGTAGAAGTGTTCCCTTCTCACCACATCCACAGCAACATCTGCTGTTTCAGGACTTTGTGATGTAGGCTAATCTTACTAGAGTTAGGGGATATCTCAATGTGGTTTTGATTTGCATTTCTCTGACAATTAAAGACAATGAGCATTTTTTCATGTGTTTGTTGACCATTCATTTGTCATCTTCAAAGAAGTTTCTGTTCAAGTCTCTTCCTGCATCTTTCATTTTAAACAGTGTTACACCTGGTGATTATTATTAGGTGAAACCACTGAAGCTCTGTTAAATGCTCCCCATCTCCACTTCCTAGCCTGCAGTGCCTCCTCTGCTCCCTGTCTGCTTGGAGACTTCATTGTCATTGTCACTGAACTAGAAACCGTGTGGCTTCATTTTTTTCATTCCTAATTCTTCACTGTTATATCACTACTCTGGAGATCCTGTTGCTCAGGGTATGCAGCTCAAACAGTACTATTTTTGGAAGTATAATCCCCATAATCAAGTTATTAAAGCAATCATCTGTGCTTTTGTAATCGCAAATGAATATGTGGTAACAATCCATTTGAAATCACATTCTGTTATTTTACATACTCAAATTATAAGGCATGAATTTTTATCTGAGCCCTTATTATATAAAATATAGACTATAGTTATAGACACAAACTATTCTTCAGTATTAATATGTTATCCATTTTCGGGTATTATAGACTCTTATCTAATTTTAGTCTCTCTTCATGATTAGTTGTTTTTAAATTAAATAATTATATCCTCTTTTGGCAGACTGGCATGGTGTATTCAGTCTGTAATTCTAGGATAATTAAAAGTAATGATGACAATTGTAGTAATCTCTATATTATGTTGAAGAAATTAACCATTTAAAGCAACAAATTAAGGTATTTATTACTTTAAGTGGTGTATTATATTGCTTTTATATGAATTAGCAATTGTGTCAGAGAAAAATACTTGCTGTCACAAAACGAGTTCATTGTCTTACGTTACAGGAAGTAACTTAAATTATGAATTAGTTAGCTAATATTTGTAAACAAGCTCAATGAATGTAATCATCTATTTTATATATAAAAAGTTTATATTTAGCAAGGAGAGAAAAATAGCAAGGTAATTAAAAATTTAGTCTAGTATGTTTTTACACTGTTAATAGTAATTTTTCATATTATCTCAGTATGTACACAAGCATCTATGTGAGCTGAAGGCTGCTTGAATTCATACGGATGAAATGCTTCTTAAAATAGTATATCTTTTTGATCCATCTATATGCATATATAATTAAATATATATTTATATATGTATAATTTAATATATTGGATTATTTGAGTGATTCTGCTTAATTTATTCAAACCATGCCCAGACAATTACCTTAAAGTTAATGTCAGACTAAATAAGTGGGTTTTTTTCCCAAAGAATTATTAGAAAATTATAATGGTCTTTGAACTCCTCATTTGATCATTGAAATATTTATTTAGATATATCAACAACCCCCCAGGTTTGGTGCTTAATGATTGATATAGTTCATGATTTTTATTATTTTATCTAAATTAGCAAGTGAATATTCTCTCTCTTTTTTCATTGGCTATGAAAGTTATATTCTTTAGTAATTAAAGCTCTTTTCATTTCTAAATATACCCATGGCACGCAAACACCGTCACATTCTGTAATAAGATGGGTCAGTTCTCATTTAGTTAGCAAATTAGGGATGGTCAGTAGCCAGTGAGCAGGGACTGTTTTTAGATTCCCATTCTGAAAGGTGAAAGGTGAAAGAATAGGAGATGGCATTACTGAACTTTGGTTCACATGGAGCATCAGGGTGGCTTCATATATTTCTTTTCTGTGCTCAAGTGTTTTAGTTCTTTGACTTTATAATTTCAGCCTTGTGAATGCCATGTGCATCTTTGCAGACAGTTAATGAGTTCGCAGAGAAAAGAAACTCTAGACCAGAGTAAGGGGTCACACATCAACATTTTAAACCATCTACATTAATTTACTTTTAAACATTTTCTCATGACCACTGGACTTGACTGCATAAATGTAGACAAAACTTAAGACCTTTTTAAGGGAATTAAAATAAGCATATTAAAATTTTCTAGAAGAATCTCTTAGGAACTACTATAAATAGTAAACATTACTTTTAATTAAAACATGGAGGAGGGAAACCTATTTAATATATTGTGCTACTGTATATCATCGAGTACTAATTGATAGAGCACAAAGTATATTTTGGGGTGTTATGTGGAGGTGTATGTACACAGAGCTGCTGTGTGGTAAGTCCACCTGCGAGGAGTGGCATTCCCATTGCAGCCTGTGGAAGTGCTTCTGAGGGCAGCACCAGGACGGGAACACCAGCTCTATCAGCTACACCTCCAAGGCACCTCTTGAAGTCATGTGGTGGGTGGTTGTATATGTTTATCATGAACGACCAACTTTTAAAAAAATATATTTTACTGAAGCTAAAGACCCTGTTTCATGCATAGTCTATATGTATGTATATACACACACACATATACATACATTGCAGACTTGTTTATTCATTTCTAGTTATTTCATTTACATAACACAGGGAATAGTGTGGCTGTTGGAATATCAAAGTACCAGGAAGATCCCGGTCTTGAATCATGTGAAAGGCTGCATGTTAACATACAGGACAGAGTAAGCTGAAAAACACTGGTCTGTGCATGAGACTACCACAAACACATGACTTCCTGATACTTGTAAGATAATTATTATAAGTAGAATTGTAAGTTAATAATTGCAGGTATTATCTTCTAGACACTATTCTAAGTGTTTCAAATAATTTAACCAATTTAATACCCGCAACTCAGGGAGAGAAGTAATATTATTATCTTCATGGTGTAGATGTGGAAACTGAGGCATAAAAAAATCTCCATTTTTCTTTTTTTTTTTTTTTTGAGACAGAGCCTCAAGCTGTCCCCCTGGGTAGAGTGCCATGGCATCACAGCTTACAGCAACCTCAACTCCTAGGCTCAAGTGAGTCTTTTGCCTCAGCCTCCTAAGTAGCTGGGACTACAGGTGCCCGCCACAACACCCGGCTATTTTTTGGTTGCAGCTGTCATTGTTGTTTGGCAGGCCCAGGCTGGATTCGAACCCGCCACCTTAGGTGTACGTGGCTGGCGCCTTAGCCATTTGAGCCACAGGCGCCGAGCCAAAATCTCCATTTTTCATAGCAAGAATCCTATGTACTAAATTCTCACATGAGGACAGTTGATGACCTAGTACACAGTGGGGTGTGGGGGAAGGGGAGAGCAGAGAGAGAGAAGGAGGGACAGAGGTGGGGGAAGGGGAGAGCAGAGAGAGGGAAAGGGGTCATGGTCTGTGACACACCTTATGGGAGTGGAACATGATTATAAGAGGGACTTTACCTAACAAATGCGATCAATGTAACCTGGTTCTTTGTCCCACCAATGAATCCCCAACAATTTAAAAAGAAAGAAACAATAACCTGAATATTGTCATAGGACAGTGAGTGGGCAGAGCTAGGTACAAAATCTACCATCTGGCTCCAGGTCCCTGCTTTCAACTTTGATACTCCTCTTAAGAATACTTATTTTAGGTAATATTTTTCTGTTTAAGTTGAGTTAATTTAAATGAGGATGTTAAGGATCTGCCCAACTTATTTTAAAATGTTTCAGGTTCCAAAAAATGAAACTAATATTGAAAATCAATACTATATTTATGAAAGTTGAGGCCATGCCATTATTTATACCTTGATAATTGTAAAAAGCTCTTCTCTTAGTTCACCCATGTTGCAGTGTCCTTGCCCATGTCCGTTCTCTTTGGTTTGCCAACTCAAATTCCTAGCAAATGAGTCCTTAAATGAAAAGCACACTTGGCCAAGTGTGGTGGTTCATGCTTGTTAATCCTAGCACTTTGGGAGCCAGAGGTGGGAGGATTGATTGAGGCCAGGAGTTCAAGACTAGCCTAAGCGAGAGCAAGACCCTGCCTCTACAAAAAAAGAAAAAGAAAAAGAAAAATTAGCCTATTGGTACAGACCTGTTGTACCAGCTACTGAGGAGGCTGAGGTAAGAGGATTGCTTGAACCCAAGAGTTTGAGGTTGCAGAGAGCTATAATGATGCCACCGCATTCTAGTATAAGGAACAGAGCAAGACCTTGCACCCCTCCCCCCCCAAAAAAAAGCAACCAACCAAAAGGAAAAAAAAAATACTCATATGACACACTGAGCAACAGTATTTTTACAAAACAAACACTGCCTGAAAATAAATTATTAAAAGGTGAAAAAGTTGTCACCTACAGTTTTCCCAGTTGCTAGTAGAATAAGCAAAGTATGTGTATGTGTGTGTGTATATGCACACATGTACACACATATTATGGTTACATTAATTCCTGCTTTTGTGTACAAGTATGCATGTGATTTATTGAATTGACGTTTGAATGCAACTAATATTGTGGTGCATAATAAATTCATATTGATCTAATAACAACTAGAAATTAACTAATGAAATTAACTGCCAGACTATACCTCAATAAAAACATTAACATTCCAATTTTCTAGTTAGTGTTAGCCAATGTTGGAAGGCTTTGATGTGTCCTGTTTAACATCACTCTTTATGTACATTAACAACTTCAAAAGTTATATAAGAAAGAATCTGCCTGCTTATGAAATTTAATAATACTTTAAGTATTTGGAGTTATATAAAAAGCCTGAAGACTGATTTAGCTCAGATACTTGGTATCATGTACAGTGGCAAGATATGCTTCAATCATATTTTTGATATTTTACAAATATCGATAAAGTCATCTTCCCTAATATTACCATGGACTGTGGAGCTGACCCTAACTAAACTTTTGTTCACATTGTCAGGAGTCATACTGTCTTGATATTTGTTTATAAACATTGCTGAAGTTAGCACTGAGTGTTCTCAACTTGACTAACCTTCCTTAAGAGTTCTTTGCATTCAGTTGTTCATTGGTATTAGATTATGTCTATATCTATATTACATTATTTTTATTCCTCACATGTAAATCATCTGCTTCATGATTTTGTTTTATATGAAAATGTCCACATAATCTCGATGCAATAAACATGTGTTTAAAGCGCAGAGTGGGAAAGAGTAACGAAGTCCTCAAGAATAAGGGATAGTGCGGTGATGGTTATGTGCAAAAGGATATGTCAGGGGCGGCGCTTGTGGCTCAAGGAGTAGGATGCCAGCCCCATATGCTGCGGGTGGGGGGTTCAAGCCTGGCCCTGACTAAAACTACAAAAAAAAAGAAAAAAGGATATGTGGCCTTAGTTTATTTGCTTCATGCTCCTTATTGGAGGCTTCACTGGGAACCACCTTCAATGCTGTGCTCTTTACCCGCCCTCACTCACAGGTCAGAGGCAGAAAGAAACACACACACAGAAATCAGAATACATGTTAACATACTTGCTAGACTGGGATGGTAACCTGTACCTATGTGAGATGAATATTGAACAATGATTAGGATTCTCAGGGTGAGCAGGGAGTAAAAGTTATTTCAGATAGAGGTCCCTGCATACAAGGACAGGAAGAGCTTTCAATCTGTGGAAACATTCTGTGGTGGCTCTTGAAAAGTAAGGGAACAGAGATTACCTAGTAAACCTGAATCAGATGGTTTCTTTTCTTTTCTTTTCTGTTCTTTTCTTTCTTTCCTTCCTTCCTTCCTATCTTCCTATCTTCCTTCCTTCCTTCCTATCTTCCTATCTTCCTTCCTTCCTTCCTTCCT
>NW_003852399.1:37253741-37288825 GCF_000181295.1 Otolemur garnettii
CTTCCTATCTTCCTTCCTTCCTTCCTATCTTCCTTCCTTCCTTCCTTCCTTCCTTCCTTCCTTCCTTCCTTCCTTCCTTCCTTCTTTCCTCCTTCATTCCTTTCTTCTCTCTTTGTTTCTTTTGGAGATTATACAATAAGTATTTTTTTTTTATTTTATTAAGTCATATATACATAGATCATAAATACATTTATGCCTTTGTGGGATTCAATGTGTTGATTTTTTGTACAAATTGGAGTGCTTACATCCAACTAATTAACGTAGATTGTTTCTATAAAGGCATTCCTTGCTGACATCTGTGAAGAGCACACCTTTGCTTTGGAACAATTTATTATTAGCAGTGATGAGAGTGAGAGATACAAGAAACACTTTAGGGACACAAGAGACTACATCATGATTAATTGGACCCAAGGAAAGAGTAGTGGTGAGGATGATGCCTGGATGTCTAGTGTGGACATTGGAAAGTGTTAAGGCTTTTAGCTAAAATTGGCATTGGATGAATTGGTGCAAATTTGAGGTAGGAAAATCATGATTCCTTCTATGGCATGTAATTGAGATGATGACAGTGTATCTAGATGGAGATGTGAGAGTGCTATCCTATTATATTGTAAATTTTTGGCCATGTTTGTCTTATCTGTATGCTGTAAGCTCAGTAAGGAAGGAGCTCTGGCCTTGTTTATCTTTGTATTCTTACTTTTTATTGTGTTTCCTAAGGTGTTGTAAAAGCTCAAAAATATTGTAAGATGAATTAGGATGAATGAGCAACTAAATGAACAAATAGTTGGAACACAGTTAAATAGCTATGTAAAGTCGACTAAAGCCTAAGAAATATGTAAGGAATTTAGCAGAGAAATCTTTTACCATAGGAATCTAACATGTATCCCTGAAAACTCTCTCCTTTGGAAGACGGACATACTTCACTGAGAAACTTTTATTGGCTTCAACATACATATGACTTGAAATGAAAATTTATACTAATAAATTTAATTTTAAACTACTGTCTTCATCTTTTAATTAACGCATATTGAAGAATATATTAATGCATTTTAGAGAATATACCGAATGCATTTTAGAAAATATACATTGCAGATATATTTTATCCTAAGAATAGCTAATTCTATTTTGTCAAATTTTATCCAACTATGCATTTCTAATTGTTTTTCTTTTCTCAATTCACTTCAGTATTTTCCATAGCTGAATGTAAGTATAAGCACACCTCACATTAAGTAAATATATTTATATTTCAGAATTATATATTATTTTCCAGTATTTTTCTTGAGATAAGGGTAAGTGCCTACCTGAAGAATATAATATTTTTGAGAATATAATTAACGAAATACCCATATATTAAAGCAACTTAAATCATCATAGGTACACCATTAATGCTTAATATTTGTTAGTTAAATCTGTATCTAGATGTTAAGGCATGCAATAAAAGTAAAGAATATTCATTAAACATCTCTGATATGGCAGGGATTTTATAAGGTACTGGGAGTATCTAGATCTCTTGCCCTTTAGGGACTTACACTCTAGCGATATACAGCTCAAATTTAGCGTGTTTAGCAATGCTTAATTAAAATTAAGAGATCTTCTGTCTTCTCTGCAGAGAGCCTAGATCCATAGGGATGGAGACCCTCCGAGGAGTTAGCATTTACAAGATGTCTCATTTGATTGGGATTTAATAAAAGGGAAAGGAGATTTTCTGAAGTAACTCTATAATGCTTTTAAACTGGAGTGGGATTTGTTAAATCTGATACCTACAATACTGGGGAAAGAATAAAAAAGCAGAAACTTTTAAAGTTTATTGGAAAGTGGCATCTTTCTTAATAAAATTCTTTTCTTCATGTTTCTTAATAAAAGTCTTTTCTTTGTAGGTTGACGTAATACACAAAATCAGATTAGTTGACTTTCCCTTGTAACATATAATATAAACTATTAATTTTCACAAAATAGACATATTTGAACAATCATCTTTGCTTTTTTTTTCATCTGAAAAGGGTAGGAATCATTAAGAATTTGGTGAAATATATCAAAAATTTATTCTTTCTTATATTCATTTTGTGAATCAGGTAGCACCATCAGGATTCTACCTTACCTTTGTAATTATTAAATTAAAGGGGTTAATAAAATTAAAGTCACTTTGTAAGTCAAAGAAAAACTATTAAAAAATATGAAAATCATTCTCCTTAGACAAGACTCAAAAATAGATAGCAAACCTGACAATGGTCAAACAAAATTATTTAGAAGAAAAGTTCAACTACTATATCTGTATAAGTATTAAAATTAATAAATTGAAAGCAGTATTTTTTAAATATAAACATCATAAACGTTAGTCTTAGGATACTAAACCTCATATTCATGAAAGTATTTTAAGTACTGAATTTTATTATATATCCAGAGCAAATGACTGATAAATGAAAATTATGATAATGATCAAGAGTAAAGCAAAAAGGTAGAAAATGCAAATGTTATTTGAACAAAGAATACACTGCTATGTATCTTCCTGACTTCTGAATCTTCTGTAACAGATTAAAATAATTGTTGAATATTAAAGGTGGAAGGCACCTGAGTCCCATTTTATGATTGACATGACAGACTAATGACCGACTCAAGGTTACATACCTTATTTAAAGTAGATTCTAGTTAGATGTTTTAGAGTACCTCAGTCTTCAGTTAGCTCAGAATGAATTAGAGAGAAGAAAAGTATCTAAAGAATCTGTGAACTACAGTAATGGCTTTGATCATTCAGGAAAAGGAAGTATGGTATCTACGTAGATTCAACTTACAAGACAATTGAATTATTTTCCCTTATGGTTTGTAGTTTCATCATGACTGTCTCATATTTTAACCTCTTCATTGATTTCCATTTAAATTGAATGATTCACGTTGCTGACAAATAATGAAAATGTACTGCTCTTTGCAGCTGGATGAAGAAGCCTCGATGTGGCGTCCCTGACCAGACAAGAGGTAGCTCCAAATTCCACATTCGTCGGAAGCGATACGCATTAACAGGACAGAAGTGGCAGCACAAACACATCACTTACAGGTATAAAAACAAGTGTTGAGTTTCCCTTTCTTTCCCCATTTTTCCCTTATATTTGTTTTGACACTTGGGTATCTTCTGCACATCGACTACACATAAACTATATATAGTGATGTAATGTTAATGTAAGAGATTTAGAATTGCAATTGAGAAGAGAATAAATTGTTCCTTGGGTGCCTTGTATGCGTTTTTTGAAACACTCGATATCTAAAACTATGTTTTCCAGTTTCTTGAATGACTGACAGTATTGTGAGGGGCTTTAAGATGTGTGTTCTACCATATTACATTTTGAACAAATATTCATAATCTAAAAACGGATTGAATAATGTATATACATAATGCCATTTAAATAAATGTTCTCTGAATTTATTGATTAGCTTTTAGGATCAGGATAACCATTTTATTTTTTTTTCTTTTTGATAATTATGCAAGAGAATTGCTACTTTTTTTTAACTTTTTGTTTTTTGAGACAGAGTCTGACTCTGTCACCCTAGGTAGAGTGCTGTGGCATCATAGATCACACCTACCTCAAACTCTTGGGCTTAATCAATTCTCTCATCTCAGCCTCACAAGTACCAGGGACTGTACGGCACCTGTTACAACACCCGGCTAGGATTGCTATTTATTTATTTATTTAATTGGTCTTCAATAACACAAAATATTTTCCAACCTACAGAGATAGTTGCTGGTATTGGAGTTCTGCACGTTTATTTGTTTATTGATTAAACAACTTCCTTTTGAGTCCCACTATGAACAAAGAACAGTGCTAGGTCCTGGGGACATTCTAATAAATAAAAAATAGGGACCCTGTTTGTCCTCATGGAATTCACAGTCATAAGGAGAAGTTGAACAGTTATAAATGTGATACTTCTTATGAAAAGAAAGAAACAGGATGCAAGAGAAATGTAAACTGGGTCATCCAATCCATTCTAGAAAACCAAGGGGAGATATCTATAAAGAAATGGTTTTTCACCTAAGACCTGTAAGAACAGAAAGAACTCATTAAATCAAGGGGCAGAGGAAGAGGAAAGGCGCTTTGGGAAAAGGGTATGATGTCAGGAAGCACCTCTATCAAATAACATGAGTAGGAGAGAGCGTTATAATTCCTATTCTATATGTAAATGATTTCATGTATGGTTAAATACAAAATTAAAGCCTCAATATATTATTTTTCTATTTACATAATTAGAGGATGCCATTTGAACTTATTTTGGTTATTTTGAGAACACTTCTTAGTGTTCTTTTATATTTTGTGCTCTCCTCTCAGATAGCTTGTTCCTGGATTATTGTCTTATGCTGCAGTTGTATCTGCAGATGAGAGAAATCAAAGATAAAGCTCCTTTAGGCCAGTCCCATGAAGTTGGCAGTCCCCACACCATCCTTTAAATTTGTTCAATGGATTTTTTATTTCACAAACTTGCTTCACCATTTCCATAATCTACACTTCAAAAAAATTGTTTAGAAAGCATTATCAATGTTTTAGTATAGAATAATTGATATTTTCCCAGTAACCATAATATTCATGTCTATTTTCCAGTAAGCCCTCTTTCTATAAATGAAATTAGTCACCAGACAGTGCTTAATGAGAGAAAAAAACTGATACATTTTGAGAGGCATTTATAGACTTTGATGAAGAATATACAAAAAGATTATTTTTCTGGCCAGATGGCAGAGTTAGAAAGCCTAAACTCTACTTCTGATTAGGTATGTGGATGAGATATATCAAAATATATTCAATAAATTAAAATATTTCTTAAAAAGCATTTTTGAGTGGAAACAAAAGGAAGAAATCTAAAAACTGAGTGTAGAGGGAAATCAAGATCTTTAGTAGATATGTGAGCATGCAGGTCAAGGGTAGGTCTTGAACTTGGTCTTCTTGACACTAATACAGAGTATTAAAAAGAAACTCTATATTGACCTTAACAGATACAGAAAAGTGGTCTAGGAAATTTACTGTGCATTTTTGCAGAAACAAGGTCTCTGTATTTTACTGTCTGAATATTTTACCCAGGCTGGTCTTAGAACCCCTGGCCTCAGGGTGATCCTCCTGCCTTAGCCTCCCAAATTGCTGTGGTCACAGGCGAGAGTTACTGTGATCAGCTGGATATGTAGGAATCAAAGCAAAGAAGGATAGTTTCTTAATCAGAAAAGCGGCATCTACAAAAATAAAAATATAGTTTTATTACATATTTCTTTTATAAGGTAAAGTGTTGGGAAAAAAATACCCGTAAGAAATAATAAATGCTTTCTGCCTCTACTTCTATTCACCATTGTTGCACAACTGCTTAGAAGACAAAGAAAAAGAAATAAAATGTATACAAATTTTCAAAGAAACAAAAATGTCATTAGTAACAGTTGATACAAATATCTATATGAAAAACTCAGAAGGAACTCCATATATATATATTTTTAGAAATAATTAAAAAATAAAGTTACATTAAAAATAGATTTTATTTACTGAGCAATTTCAGATTTACAGAAAAGTTGGGTTGATAGTACAGAGAGTTCTTATTTACCCACTCTTCCATCCCCTCTGTGCTCCCACCCCACACACATAGTTTCTGCTTATTAATATCTTTTGTTTGGTAGTTTAGTACATTTGTTAAAGTTGATGAACCAGTACTGATACATTATTATAATTACAGTCCATGGTTTACTCCAGGGTTCACTCATGGTGTTGTACAGTTCTGTGGGTTTTGCAAATGCGTAATGTCATTTACTCACCATTATCAGATCATACTGAATAGTTTCCCTGCTCTAAAAAGCCAGGGTTTGAAATATTCATCCATTCTGTCTTCTCCCAAAGCCCTGGCAACTGATTTTTTTAAACGTCTTCATAATTTTACCTTATCTAGAATGACATATAATTGGAACCACATAGAATGTAGCTTTTTCAGACTGGTTTGTTTCATGTAACAATATGCATTCAAGTTTCCTTCACATCTTTAATGACTTAGAAACTCATTTTTTAAAACTGGTGAGTCATTATCCATTGTATAGGTGGATCACAGTGATTTGTTTCTTCACCCGTTGAACCTATCTTGGTTGTTTCCAGTTTAAGGCACTCATGAGCGAGGTGGCTGGCATAAACACTGGTGTGCAGGTTTTTGTATAGGCGTAAATTTTCAACTCATTTGGATAAATACCAAGGATTGTGGTTGCTGATCAAATGGTAAGATTAGGATTAACTATGTAAGAAATTAACAAACTTTTTTCCAGAATGGCTATTCTATTTTGCATTATTACCAGCAATAAATTGTTCTACAATCTCCACAGCATGGGGTTTTATTGGTGTTTTCAATTGTAGCCATTCTAATAGCAGTTTATTGATAACTTGTTTTACTAAGATGAAACAATTATTATAAGGTAGTTATGTTGATTGAAATAAAACAATTATATTGATGTAAGTTGTTTTAATTTTAATTTTCTAATAGTATCATGCTGAGCACCTTTTCATATGTTTACGTGGCATCTACGTATCTTCTTTGTTTAGTTGTCTATTCAGAACTTTTGACAAATTTTTAATTGACTGCTTGTCATTAAGAGTTCTTTGTATATTCTGTATACAAGTCTTTTGCTAGTGATGTTTTCAAATATTTTCTCCCAGTCTGTGGCTTGATTTTTCATTGTCTTTATAATGTCTTTTGCTGAGTAAAAGTTTAATTTTAATAAAATTCAACTTATCATTTTTTTTTCTATATTTTCCTTTATCTTCCTGTACTGTTTTTTTGTTTCATATTAAAACATTTAAAAAACCCATTAAACCCAAGGGCACTAAGATTTTTTCCTGTGTTATCTTCTAGAAGTTTAAAACATTTATGTCTTGTGTTTGTGTAATTGATCCATTTTAAGTTAATTTTTAAAATATGTATCAAGTTAGTGTCTAGATTTATTTCTTTTGTTCTAGCATCCATGTTTGAAAATATCATTCTTCTCCATTCCATTGCTTTGCTCCTTTGTCAAAGACTCTTTTACTATATTTGTGTTAACTAATTCTGGGTGCTTTATTCTGTTTCATTGATTTATATATCTATTTCTGAGCCAGTGTCACACTGTTTTGTCTACTCTGACTTATAGTAAATCTTAGTATCAGGTCGTTTGAGCTATCTCTGTTACTCTTAAAAATTGTACTGGGTATTTGGAGTCTCTTGCCTTTCAAAAGAAACACTAGAATCAGTTTGTTGATACCAGAAAAGCCATGATTTGCTTGAATTGTACCTACAGATCAACTTGGGAAGAACTGACGTGTTAACAACATTGAGTCTCCAGTTCCATGAATAAGAACTTCTGTCATTTATTTAGATTGTCGACTTCTCTCATCAGGATTTTATACTTTTCCTCATATATATTTTGATAGATTTATTCCCATGTATTTGATTGTTCTGGTGCTAATTTAAATTTTTTTTATATGAAATTTGGATTGTTCATTGTTGGAATATGGAAAAACAGTTGACTTTTGTATATTAACCTTGTATCCAGCAGCTTTTTTAGAATCACTCCTTAGTCCAAGAGTTTTACTGTGGTTGTGAATTCTTTGGTATTTTATACATAGAGAATAATGTCATCTGAAAACAAAGACAGCTGTATATTTTTCTTCCTTTCCAATCTGACTAACTTTTATTTTATTTTCTTGTCCTATTGCTTACAATATAATGTTGAATAGGAGTGATGAGAACAGACATTATAGCTTTTTGCCCAATCTTGGGTGAAATACAGATAGTTCCTCACCATTAATATTTTGGAGGTTCTAAGTCTTTTTCTGGATGTCATTTATCAAGTTAAGAAAATTCCTCTGTATTCCTAATTTGCTAAAAGCTTTTATTGTAAATGGGTATTGAATTTTGGTAAATCCCTTCTCTGTATCCATTGATGTGATGATATAATTTTTCTTCTTTAACTTCTTGATGTGATATAGTAATTGATTTTTAAGTATTGAATCAGCCTGCATATCTGGGGAAAGTCTAACTTGGCATGATATATAACTCTTTTTATAGACTATTGGATTTAATTTGGTGACTTTTTGAGGATTTTTGCATTCATGTTAATAAATGATATATATCCATAGTTTTCCTTTCTTATGCTACATAATATCTTCATCTCATTTTGCTATTAAATAGAGGGATGTTGAAGTCTCCAACTATGTTAGTGTTTTGTGCATTTTTTTCTTGTAATTCTATCAAATTTTTCCTTATGTGTTTTGTTAGTTGGCTATCAGCTACATGAATATTAAGTATTATTATGTCTTCTTGGAAAATTATACCTTTATTATTATATAATGGCTCTCTTTATCCCTAATAATTTTTTTGCTACAAAATCTCTTTTGTCATAAATTAATATAGCTAATCCTAGATCTCTTTTGATTAATATGGACTATCTTTCCCCATCTCTTTGCTTTCTTTATTGATTTGTGTGCTTATATTTAATACTGGTTTCTTTAGAACACATTAAACGGTCTTATTTTTTGTTTTATTCTTTTTTGTTTAATCTACTCTATTTTTATTGCTGTACTTAGTATTCACATTTAAAGTGATTATTGATTTTGTTTGATTAATATCTACTGTATTTATAACATTGCTGTTATTGTTCTTTTTTGCTTGTTTCTGTTGTCCTCTCTTCCTCTGCCTTCTTTGGTTCTAATGGAGCATTTCATATGTTTGATTTTCTCATAGCATATCAATTATCTTTCATTTTAAAATTATTTTAGTTGTTGCCCTAAAGTTTGTGATATACATTTGCAACTAATAGAAGTCTGTTTTTCGATGACATTGTTCTACTCTCCAGGTATTACAGGTGCTTAGAATGTTTCTAATTTTACCATTCTGTCCTTTATAGCATTTCTTCCCTTTATTCATTTAATTAATCCCCTTCATTTCATTTATCCTTATGGTATAATCAGCCATTATATTGTTATATTATTCTTTTCAACAGTTATTATTAGATCATTAAAAAGAGGATAATAAAAAATTTTATTTTGACTTTATTCATTCTCTAATGATTCTTCTTTTTAAAAAACAGATCTGAATTTCTGATTGATGTTCTCTTTTCTGAATTATTTCTTTTAATTTTTTTTTTTGTAATGCAAGTCTACTGACAACAAGTCGTTCTAGCTTTTCTTTGCCAGAGAAAATCATTTTTCTACTTCATTTTTAAATCATCATTCCACTGGACACAGAATTCTAGGTTTGGTGGTTTCATTCATTGAATATTTTAAATGATTCACATCACTTTCCTCCTTGCTTGCATGGCTTTTGAAGAAAAGTCTGAAAGAATTAATATCCTTGTTCCTGTATAGATAAGGTATTTTATCCCCCTCTGGCTTCTTTTAAGGTTTTCTCTTTGTCTTTCTATAGTTTGAATAGATACATGTGAGTATAGATTTTTTTTCAATATTTATCCTGTTTCATGTTCTCTCAGTTTTCTAGACCTATCATGTGGTTTCTATTATTAATTTTGCGAAATTTCAGCGATTATCATGGTTATTTCTTTCGCTCTTCTCTGATAATCTCTCATTTTGTGTTTTTCTCACAGTTCTTAGATATTCTGTTTTGTCTTTAATTCTTTTTTCCTTTTGGGGGAGTTTCTATTGATATATCTTCAAGCCTACTGATTCTTTCCTTGCCCTGTTCAGCCTGAGATTCAGCATGATGAGTTTATTAAAGGCATCCATTTCTTTTACACTGTTCTTTTTTGAACATTTTCTTTTCATCATATCTTAGAGTTTCTGTCTCTCTGGCTATATTACCCATGTGTTTTCTTAATGTTGTTCATATTTTCCATTAGAACTTTTAGTATATTGATCAGTTATTTTAAATGTTGTATCTGATAATGTCAGTATTTCTGCCATATCTGAGTTTGTTTCTGATGCTAGTTCTTTGTCATGAAATGGTATTTTCTCCTGCCTTTTAGCATGCTTGTAATTTTTTTATCAAAAGTTGGATTGATATATTGAGTAACAGGAACTAAGATTTTACATTAAACAGCTCGGATGTGTTCATTGTTTGCTATAGATGAATTTCCTTTACTATTCTTTTTTGTCTCTCCTTCTAAGTATCCCTAGAAATTCCTCCTTAAATAGATCTATTGCATTATACTGGAGCCATGTTGATACGGTATAAAATATTATAGAGAAGAAGCAGTTTATAATCTAATGATTAAATCTCCCTTTGTTAGTAGGTATGAATGTCCTGGGCTTTGACCTACAGAGACATTTATTAGGCTTTCTTCTTTCTTTGGGGGAGACAAGAAGGCTATAAGAGCTTGAATTGTTCAATTGGCTTTAACCTAGATCAGATAAGGCTCTGATAAAATAATTTTCTTTGAAGATAGGCCTTTGTCATGGAGACCATGGGTGTGTTTCAAAATTTTCACCTTGATCTATGCCTTGATGGAAGTGAGAGAGGATTTTTCTCAAATCTTCACTGTAACCACCTGATGAAGCCCTTAAGGGTAAAACTCATAAACCGGAGGCCCCCCCTTACATTGGGAGCCCTGGAGGTCTTCATTCTCCTGGCTATGGGGACTTTTGCTCTTGATGAGCTGTATTTCTCTGTATTTACTCTCTTTCCACTTTGGGGGTGGCAGTTTGCCCTGTGACCTAATTTTCTGATAGTTAAGAAAAATTATTCATATTTAGTTTGTTATGTTTCATTACTTTTTGAGAGGTTGAGAGTGATAACTTCTAAGCACTTTTATATATGGAAGCAGAAGCTGGAAGACTGTAGCCATTAAAAAAAAAACAATCAATACACAAAATATATATAAGCATGCATGCTTGCAAAAGCCCTGAAAGTGTGTAACCTTTACAAAGGTATTATTTAAATTTAAAATAGAAACAAATATAAGAGCAAAGAATAAACCAGAAAATATATGTTAGCGAAAACTATTATGGAGAAAACTATGAGCCATAGTTTTGAAAGACATAAGAGAAGACCAAAAGCAACTGTAGTTATATGTTTGGTCTTTATAGAAGGATTTAATAGGTCAAAATAAACTTTTGCACAAATTAAATGTAATTCTAACAAAAATCTTAGCATGATTTTTATTTTTGTAATGTTACTGAATCTAACATCTCTGAAAAAGTGGAGGTTCAGGAGAACATCAGGGTTTTTCCACCCACTAGAAGTGAAGATTTACTTTAAAACAATACTAATTAAGGTAATATGTGGTGTTTAGCACAGAGATAGACTAATTTGCTAGTAATACAAACAAGAGATCACAGAAACAGATACTTGTTATATAAAAAATTGATTTATGCTAGTGTAGATTGGAGGGAAGAATGGGATATCTTATTTTTTAAATTATTCTTTGGTAATTGATTGTCAAAATGAAATTGAATTCATACCCCCTACCATATACAAAAATATCAGTACCAATTGAACGATAGTGTACAATCAACCATAGTACAAAGCTTAGACAGCTCTGCATGTCAGTACTCACTGTTGTCATTTCACAGTGTGTCCTTTGATAACTTTTAGTATCTCTGCATCCTTATGTACTTTTCCTGGAAAAGAAAGAAAGGAAGGAAAGAAAGAGTAAACGAGGAAGAGTTAAGAACCGTTGTATTCAGAACTAATTGTAATTTCATTCACGCTTTTTCTTACGTTGACAATGATCTGAGCCAGTTTTGGACATTCAAATAATTAGGGCTTTTATTCGTGCAAACTTTCATGAATAAAACCCCAATTGATTGACAATTATATCCTGTGGATAAGAGTCTGTTTTAGAGTACGAAGGGCCTAAGTTTGAATCCTAGCTCTGACACTTACTACTGGTAAAACCAAGATCAAGTTACTTAAATCCAGTAAGAATCAATTATCCTGTGTGCAAAGTGAGTATTGTAACAATGCCTACCTCATAAAGCTTGGGGAAAAATTTAGTAACCTAATGGAAAAAATAATAAACATAGCACAGTGCTTGGAAACATAGTTAGTGCTTACTAAATGCTAGTTATCACTTTTACTCTTTAGTTTACCAGACAACTCACCCAAGTTTTTGAGAGTGTTCTAAAAGGATTATAGAGTTAGGAATGGAAGTGTCAGGGTTCAGGCATATGTCTGTGTTCTCAGCTCTGTGTGCTCTTGGCTGAAGAATGACCAGACCCACTAAAGTAGGTCAGGCGTGAAAAAAAGTCTATTGAGAAAGAGAAAGATAGGTTTATAAAGCAAAAGCAAGATGTCGTTTTACAGAGCAAGATGCCTTCACCATAGACAGAAAAGGGCTCCACTGGTCGTGGTCTGAATCCCATTTTACACTATCTGGGTAGGACCCTCTTCACGAGTCCTCATTATGGGGTTATTATGGAACCACTTCGCTGGACAGTTAACAGCACGGTAATTCGACTTAAATTACTTTCCAAATCCTGCTGTGCCCGGGCTGCCCAAGATAGGATTAAGATGGGCAGCTCTAAAACAGCACTGCCCTGTCCTTCTCCAGTGAGGCAGTCACTCCAGGCAACCCCAAGACAGAGCACCCATTTGGTCCTTTTTTTCCTAGGTAACCTGAAATTCTAACTACCTAATAAAAATGCCAAGTTTATTATATTTCAATGTTAATGTATGTAAAGAGTTAAGAAATTTCCTAGTATATAGTAAATACCATAAGCTTTTACTACTGTTTTTTTTCAAACCGTATTTAGAGTATACATAGGTTAATCAATAAACAAAATCTGACACTTAAGCTCAAAAATCATTATTCATGAAAAGAGTAGCTGAAGTGTGGCATTATCAAATGCAGAGAGGAGTTGGGGTGAGAGTGGTAGAATCTAGGTTTTATTTGAAAGCAAACTCATTATAAGCCAACAGTATAATGTGACTAAGGAAAAGCTAAAAAGACCAGATTACACGGATAGAGAAAACCTCCAAAGCAGTGATGATAATTAATTTTTCTCTCTGGTTTGTTGGCCAAGCCTCATACGATGTGCACTTTTCTCTTCTAGTCACCACACACTCAGCTGCTTCCTGGCATTTTAATGTAAACCTCCAAAAAAGCAGTCAGAATGTTAAAGGAGCTTGTCAGCAGTCTACATGTGAAACAACGCAAAGGTTAGAGCTGAGGATTCTCAACATGACTGAAAGGGCATTTAAGGGAGGAATTCCCCGTTACTCTCAAATGTTTGAAGTCTTTCAGAAAAATGCTCTATTTTGAACTGTTGAACAATTAAGTCATGTATGAGTCACCTTCCTCAATGGAGGCATTTAAACCAAAAAAAAAAAAAAAAAAATGTATTCACATAACAGATAAATGAGAAGCCCTTTGTGTTATGGTTGGAAAGTTAGTTTTTGAATAAATTAATGAATTCCAAACAGGCTTGAATTAAAGCTTTTTCATGCCAGTGTTCGAAAATTACAGCACAATTTTTATCAAATAGAAATTTACTTACTAAGTTTTCTGAATGTTACTGACAATAGAGTTAGAGTAAGTTCTTTTTCTCTTTGAAATCTAAAATCCAAAATATTATTTCATGTGACAAATGGCCAATAAGCCAGGTACCTATATTGCCAGATGAATGTGTTTATAATGTATCAATTAATATAATGATGCTATGTTGTACTGTACTGCTTAGTTGTCTTTGTTACCGTACATTCATCCTTTAGCTATCTTTAGTTTTCTTTTTTTCCATTTTTCTTTTTTTTTTTCAGTTGTTGGCCGGGGCTGGGTTTGAACCAGCCACCTCCGGCATATGGGGCCGGCATCCTACTCTTTTGAGCCACAGGCACCGCCTTTTTTTAAGCCCTAAGATTGAGTGGGCATACCCTTAGTTTTAAATGAATGCCTCTGTGACAACTGAAAATGCACACTAGAAGTTATTTCACTTTAATAGTGTATACAGCACAAAGATGTTGTTAAAGGAATAAAAAAATTCCTCCCCAGAAACATTTTTCATTATTCTCTCTGAACCCAGAGTTCTCTGAACTTGGTGATTCTATTGACTTCAAAGAGAACTCGGCTTGTGTGGCCAGAGGATACAAAACAGACTAACACACTGAGAAAGGACCCAATTTAAATAAGATCCAAAGCAGTGTGCACTTAAATCCAGTCCGTCTGCAAAGCCAGTCTCTGAGGAAATATCCAGATATTTAATGTAAGCTTTCCTGGAGGCCCTCCATATTCAGTTTCTGTTCTGTGACCATTTTTCATACTTAAAAAGTTATGAAGACAAATCAAACATACAAATATAGTATGAATGAAAGTAAATCATTCATACATCCTAATATATTCAGAATGTGCTAATAATTTATGCTGTTTATTATTTTTATTCTGTTTTTAGAAGTTGTCTACTTTATTACAGTGAGTTCCATGAGATGACTGTCATTTGAGTGTAATATGCTTTCCTCAATAACCAAGTTTTGTCTATTTAATTGACTAAAGATGAGTTAGCTTTGTTTTCAAAATAATTTGAAAATAAAGATAAGAAAGAATAAGAATTCTTAAGATGAATACCTCATCTTAAGTATGAGTTAGCCTTGTTTTCAAAATAATTTGAAAATAAGAATAAGAAAGAATAAGAATAAAAAAGAATAAGAATTAGAATTTCAAAATAAGGATAAGGAAATAAGAATATTATGAGATTTTTGTATCTTAACTAGATCCAAAGGTACTTGGTTCTTTTTATCTCCCAATATTAGAGATAAAATAGTATTTTGAAAGGATGTATCATGTATTAGAAACTTTAAGGAGAAATAACCATTAATAATATGTGGAATTATTGTTAAAGGAACTGGTATGGATCTAACGATGTGAAGAATGAGAACCCTCAGGGTGGCTCCTATAGCTCAAGGAGTAGGGCACTGGCCCCATATTCCAAGGGTGGTGGGTATATGGGGCCCAACCTTGGCCAAAATACTGAAAAAAAAAAAAAAAAAAGAATAGAGAACCCTGATTTTACATAGTTACTTTGTAAGTCAACTCACATACCTTTCTTAAGTACCAACTATTCTCGTGAATAAAGAGCTCTGAAAATTTTCATTCAATCAATTTTGTTATGTAGGATTGCATAAGGCATGGTGATTAAAGCTAATATTTATCCATGGGGGAGGGAGTTTAAAGTTCCAAAATTTACTAAAATGAAAATTTAAAAGAATCCATAAAATAGTATAATGGAATAGTCTGATAAAGATTCAAGAAATAAAATTCCATTATCATTTTAAAATGAGAACTTTGTTCACTTTACTTATAAAAAGCACAGGCAAGTAAAAACATTTTAAAATTAAAAAGGAATTGGCTTCATTAACTTTTCCAACTTCTATTTTACTCACTTTAGAGCATTGTCTTTTATTTTGCAAATATATTTAATCGTTTGTGGTCTCTTTATTAGAATTGTTGGCCTTATTACCTCATGATCTTTCTGCTCTATGTTGTTTGAGTTATGAGTCAATACCCGACACATCTCTCAATTCCATAAAATTTCTAAACTCATGTTTGTGTTTGTATCTTGATCAGGATTTCAGTTCTTTGAAGCACACCTGTCTGTCTTATATTATTAATGATATGTGATTAAGCATATTTTGAAAGACAAATAGTACATAGTTTTGTGAAGCAGAATGATATATTTTCCAATCCAAATAGTACTTCATATTCATGATTTTTATGTTATTCATTTTTCTCAAAACCATCATACTCATTCACATACTCATATACAAATCATACTAATATTTCATTTATTCCTCTATTGTAAGATTATCCTTTATTTGAAATTGAAAATCATTGTCTTCACTACATCTTGGCTCCATTACCATCCCCATTACAATCGTCTCAGGGTTCTTTCAGTGTCAGGCACTGAAACTGACACACCGTCCCTCTACGAATGTCACTCTAGTCTGTGCTATCTTCTCTTGCATGAATTCTTTCTTGTCTTCTTATCAAATTCCATCAGTTGCAGTGATTTTTTTTTTTTTTTTGAGACAGAATCTCACTCTGTCACCCTGAGTTGAATGCCATGGCATCATAGCTCACAGCAACCTTAGTCTCTTGGCTCAAGTGATCCTCTTGTCTCAGCCTTGAAGTACCTGGAACTACAGCTGCTTGCCATAATGCAAGCCTATTTTTTTAGAAACAGGGTCTCTAGTTCAGGCTGGTCTTGAACTCATCCACCTGCCTTGGCTTCCTAGAGTGATAGGATTCCAAGTGTGAGCCACCGTGCCCGGCCCCAGTGATATTTTTAAAGTGAAATAATATCACAGTCCTTCTCTGCCTCATATTCTCCAGTGGCTTCCCTTTACAGAGTGTTCCCTTCCCAGGTGATCCTCTAGTCTCTTCCCAGATCGTGGTCCTGTCTGTTCATTTGGTCCACTTTACAGAGTACTCCCATTCTTTGCACTCCCATTCTTTGACCTGGTCAAGCTGACACAGCCTGCCCATCGTCCCTTCCAACTGGAAACTCAGTGCCAGGCATCTTTGGCCCCTCTGTCTCAGAAATCCTCTTTATCTTCGCTCCTCCTTACCTCTTCTCCCCCTCCCTCACTTATCACCCTCTGAAATAATCTCCCTTTTGTGTTTCGGTGATTGTTTTTCTCTTGTCAATGGACATCTAAGCACCATAAGAGCAGAATCTTGCTCACAGCTGTATCATTAGTGCCGGGAACATTACCCTTAATGTAGTAAGTTCTTCAAATAGTGTGCCATAGAAATATCTGCTTAGGAGAATAGAGGCACTTCTGAAATCCCATAGGATGGGAAGAAAATGAAAAAGTACTAGGACAGTTAGCACTTTAGTGATTGGCAGTTTTACCCAGAAACCATCCATGCTCCTGGATCACTAACTGTGTTAATTTAGCCAAATTCAGGGTTATGACATTACTCTTCATGCTTCTTTAGTCATCAGACGGGACATTTAGAGACTAGCAAGCTAAACCAACATCTGTGATGTTTCAATGTAGGTGTTTACTCTTTTGTTAAAATGTAGTTCAGAGTACCATGCTGAATAAGACATAAAATTATAAGAAACTGGTGGTAACAGTGGTAGCAGCAACAAAGAAACACTGTGTCACATTCTGTCTTGCTCAGCCATGAATTCTTCTGCTCTGTCCATCCTTGGCTCAGGTAAAAAAAAGTGTGATGTCTTTCTCTGCTCTTCTTTTTTAACTTTTTTTCTTATTTCAGCTCCTATGAAATTTTCCATTGTTACTTATATGCATGATATGAATCTGTCATGACATAATATAAAAATATGCACATGAGTTTCATTGATGCTCTATTTAGAAGTAGAAAAATACCTGGGAAAAGTTAAAACTCTCATTAATGTTAAACAAACCAAGAACAATATTTACAATTATTTCTTGCATCAATACAAAGAAAATAATGTCCAATGTACTTCTTTAAATTCGTCTATTTATAACGGTTAAATCTATGTATAAAAAAGCTAATACAATATACTTTTGAGTCTTATTTTTAATTGAAAAACAATTGTACATATTTATGGGGTGTATAGTGACATTTTGATACACATAATGTATGATGATCAGATCAGGGTAATTGCCATATTCATAATCTCAAGTATTTATCATTTCTTTGGTTGAGAGTATACATTATCCTCCTCCTTACTGTTTGAAAATACATAATATTGTTAACTAAAATTATCCAATAGTGGCATCGAACACTTGAACTTATTTCCCCTATGTTGGTATAATTTTTAAGTGGGATGAATTAATAATAAAACATCAGACAGTGTTTGAAATTGATGTGTACAGATATAATGGTGTACTTCTAAAAGTAATTATAACCAAGAAGAAATTAAATTTTTTCTTTCAGCTCAAAACTTCTGAACCTGTTTGATCATTTGGCAAATCTACTTTCCTCTTGTTATCCAGGACAGCGGCAGAGTGACTGATCTAGTTACCCTACTGATTACCATTCTGTAGTGATCTTCTCCTTTATAACTCTGGTAAATGAATACTATACTGCTGAGAATTAAATGACGGCAGTGAAGTGAAATCAAGCAATAGAGATGAGAGGAGTGAAGAAACTTCATTCCTATTTAATATCACTGTTTTCTGTAATGTTTTATTGAACTGAACAGATGAAAATCTTTAATAAGTCAGATTAAACATAACAAAGCCATACTGATTATTCTATTTTCTAACTTTCAGTATAAAGAACGTAACTCCAAAAGTAGGAGACCCTGAGACTCGTAAAGCTATTCGCCGTGCCTTTGATGTGTGGCAGAATGTAACTCCTCTGACATTTGAAGAAGTTCCCTACAGTGAATTAGAAAATGGAAAACGTGATGTGGATATAACCATTATTTTTGCCTCTGGTTTTCATGGAGACAGTTCTCCCTTTGATGGAGAGGGAGGATTTTTGGCACATGCCTATTTTCCTGGACCAGGAATTGGGGGAGATACCCATTTTGACTCTGATGAGCCCTGGACACTGGGAAATCCTAATCATGATGGTAAGTCCATGGTGGTTTTGCACTGTGTATAGACCTGTTTTTATTTTTAGAATGCCCAAGTGATTTAATCATTTATAAACTTAAGTTATAAATTATAAATTTACTTTTAAAATTATAAAGCAATATATAAGATTTCTAATAATGTTTTTGGACAAGAATTTGTACAGGTCACTAGATAATATAGATATCCTTGTCTTCCTTTAATAAGAGATTAGAATCTTACACTGTATCTATAAATAAAGGAAATTTTGTTTTCTACAAGAATGTCCTATCTTAAAAGATTTCTAAGTTAGTATTTAAATCATAAGTTATTAAGCATATTCTGCTGGTTTTTTTTTCTATACTTTAGCCCAGTGTTTCCACTTGGAATTCAACTCTGATTAACACTTGAGCTGTGCCACCTACCGTATCTTTTCTGTGTTATTGTCTGTGCTGTCATCATCTTTCTACTTCAGAAATTATTTCCCCTTCTCTTTTGTCTCTCTTTCATTTCATTGTTCTCTGAATCTGATATGAATATGGCTTATTATCTCTGAATTATTATTTTTGTCTAAAACTAATTTCTTACAACTGTATCTCCATACATTTATCAGTTTTCTAACCCCTATAGTAATTTTGATAAGCAAAAGTAATGTAAAAATCAAAAAATCCATAAGTGAGTAGAGACAAATGTTTCTTCCTACACAACAATGCATATTTCCATTCTGTTTTTAAAAAAATTCACAGAGTTATAAGAGCTTAGAGTTAAATCCTATGCACTCCTATCTCCAATACTTATAATCAATATTTAAATATTTTTCTTCCTCATTGTTGTAGAAGTTGTCTTATTACAAGGGTATATTATTTTAATGACAACCAAACAACCTCAAAAACTCAATTCTTCCTTAAAGATTTAAACTTAATCATGAAATTAAGCTTTGCAGATTCATTGGAAGATTTAGTTACCTAGATTAGTGTAACAGTCATGCATTTTTTAGGATACCCAGTGTTTAGTCATGTTATGGATAGAATGAATTATATGGATATATTGAATTACATTTAAAATAACATTAATTTTCAAAAAAACTATGTTTTTCAAATAAAAAAATCGGTATTACGCTAATCCTTTGAATTTGTATTGATAGTTGTGCACGCTGTATTTTAAAAACTGATTTGAAGACTAGTGAAAGTTTTAAGATAATGGAATGAAAAGTCAAATCCTGAGGAGTGAAACGTAATTATTAGCTGATGATTAGCTTAAAATGTGTGTACTTGTTTTTCTTGTATATTTGTGTTATTGAGTGTGGGCATTATATGGAAAGATGATTTTTGTGTAAACATTTTCTAACCTACTTTTTATCCGACCATCTGATAATAAAGTATGTGGAACAGAGTAGTTGGGCCATACCAGTGTGATGCATAGATCATTTAAAATGTTTGTTTTATTTTTATTAAAATCACACAGGCATCCTAATGAAGTAGTTCAGACTTCTTTAAGACAATTTTAAAAATTATTTTAAATAATGGAAGAAATGCTTGCATTCTAAATGATTGAAAAGACCAGCACTTAGATTTAGAGCATTTTTGCTGATGCAAAATGGAAAGGAAAGACTGCATCTGTTGCCCGGGGAAAGACTCTCTTCTAATATTCTGAACAGATAAAATTATATTTTATTACAATAAGGATTCAATTTTCAATGCACCTTTATAGCTTTGAAGTTGTGTTAATTTGACCTTGTGAGTTCATAAATTTAGAATTTGTTAAAATTCTATATGAAGGGGATATCTGTCAAACTCCTTACATTTTGTTTTTACAAACTGAAGTCGTTCATAAAGAATCCTCTTGTCTAGGTGTGTTGTCTCTTGCTCTATTGGATGGTTTTGTTTTGCTTTGTTTTGTTTTGATTTTAAAGATAAGGCCTAACCGTGTTGCCCAGGTAGGTCTCAAACTTCCAGGCTCAAATGTTTCTCTCGCCTCAGCTTTTCAAATAGTTGGGACTCTATATAATATTAGCTGCATTTCTTTATGTACTTATTAACACTTTTTAAAAATTAAAAGTTTATGGAAAAAAATGTATAGGGGGATTACATGACATGAAAAATGGTTTGAGTGTGATTAGTGCTGTGATGGCACTTGTGCTTTGTATGACTTCAGAAGTTTTTCCAAGGAATATATATGTGGGAAAAATTCTTAAGTATGGCATTTGCACTAAAGATATACGGTCAATTTGCTTTTGACTGAGAGTATTCCTTAATACATTTTCTTACCTCATTTACTTAGGAAGTGTAACATTCTAAAGGCATATGACTAAAATTCTAAACAAAACAATTATTTCATGTTCATGTTTTTGTTTGGAAGAAAATATGTCTCTACCAATAAAATAAGAATATTTTGCCTGGTGAATGAGGCTTTAGAAAAGGACTGTACAAAATAATAGTGTTTCAGAATTGTAGGAGATTAGTGGGACATTAATTGACTGCTGGAAATGTAATACAATAAAGATTTACTGCTTAATTGAAATTCAAACTTTTAACCAGCAACAGCAGGACAGCTAGGGCAGTGTCAGGCTCAAGTATTGATCATTTATCAAAAGAACAGCCTCTAGCTTTGATTGTAGTACTGGTGGCTGTGGGAAGAATTAATACATTTGTACCTCCTAACTATATGTGAGACTGTCCTTTGTATGACAGATACACAAGGTCCAATTCTGACATCTTCATTGATCAACTTTTTCTCTTCTTTATTTGGTCCTGGAATGCCCCCTGGCTTACTTACCTGAGTTCTATGTATTCTTTCTCTCCTATTCACAGCTCTTGAACAGCTAGGAAACAGAGTAGCTTATTTATTTGGCAAAAATGTAAATGAAAGAGCCTCTTGATAAGTACCCAGCTCATTTTCCACAGCATATTGCTCAGCTAATGAGGGCAATTTGAATTCTGTCTACCTTAAAGGAGATAAACAGTGTCTTAGGCTGCCAGTAACCCTTAATTTGTTGTTATCTGTTTTCCTATCAATTTGCTTATAGCCATGATACCTTTTAAAACCCAAGCTAAAATGTGCATAGTAATTTGAAATAGAAAATATTTATTGTGATAAGGTTTTGGAAAAGTACACATTGCCTGATGTGACTCTGAATATTTAACGCTGGCAGAATGTTAAGATTCATTGCGAGCAACAATAGCACATTGTTTCCTTGTCTATGGCATAAAGTTAAAATGGCACTATCAATGTAAACACAAATGCATCACAGAAATTCTTCCTAATGAGACAGGTATCTACAGGATACTTGTATACTACAGGTAATAGGATTCCAAATCAATAGTCTCCATGAAAAACAAATTACATATTAAAATGGTATGTAAAACTTAGGACAGAAAAATGTCTAGGAGCACATCTTGTTTACCAGGTGGTTGCAATTTTTAAAAAGAATGCATTGCAATGCCTGTTTATTGTCAGAAAGTTCACTGCCTGAAGTAAAGAGATTGAGCAGGGTAATTGGTGGTGGTGTAGCAAGTGATCAAAATGCCAAGGAAACCAAGGAAAGAGCAATATATACATTTACATTTACATTTACATATCATATATATATTTTTTTTTCTTTTTTTTTTTTGAGACAAAGTCTCACTCTATCACTCTGGGTAGAGTGCCATGGCTTCATCATAGCTCACAGCAACCTCAAACTCTTAGGCTTGAGCAACTCTCTTAACTCAGAAATACAGGCACTTGCCACTACACCTGGCTAGTTTTTCTATATTTTTAAGTAGTCCTGGGGGTCTTTCTCTTTTCAGGCTGATCTCAAACTCTTGAGCTCAAGTGATCCACCTGCCTTGGCCTTAATCTTAACCTAAGATTATAGGTGTGAGCCACCATGCCTGGACAGAAAGAGCAATACTGTTTTAAAAACCTAACTAAGGGGTACAATGAACACTATTTGGGTAATGGTTCCTCTTATAGCCATGGAAGAAGCATCACAGAAGCGAACCAGGAACCTAAAACATTTGTGTCCCCTAAATATTTTGAAATTAAAAATATAGAAATAAAATAAACTCATGTAAACTCATTTTGTTTACTTATAATAACCATATTTCATTATAACTTGTTTCTTTGTATGCCCATATATTTTATGTGAACATATTAAAAATGTTGAAAAAGTATCTCAAGGGACTTCATGCAAACAAAGTTAAGAACATTTGCTCTGAAGTAAAATAAAATGTACGTCTGCACAGAGACTTGTGTGTGAACGTCCATGGCAGCATTATCCATGACAGCCCAAAAGTGAATGGTCTCTTCATACATCAGAATACTGTTTTAACAATAAAAAGGAACTCCTGATACATGTTATAACATGGATGCACTTAAAATTAGATTCAAAAGACCACAAAATTTGTAATTCCATTTGTATAAAATGTCCAGAAAAGGCAAATCAATAGATGTAGACAGTAAATTCTTAGTTTGTTGTATGCAGAGGGGGAAGATGGGATCAATTACAAGGGGGCTTGAGGGAATCTTCTTTGAGGAATTGGGAATATTCTGAAGTTGGATTATGGCAATGTTGTACAACTTTATAAATTTGCTAAAAATTACTGAATTGTATACTTAAAACATCTGAAATTTATGTCACTGAAAGTTTAATGAAATATTATTAAACTATGGGAGAGGGTTTTAATAAACTAAGAACATTGGTAAAACAAAGCAGGTCATCTGAGACATCAAAACCTTTAAATCTAGTCCATCATTAAATGTGAAATGATTGGTGTTTATGTCTGAGCCCACTTATCCCTAAATGAAGCTACTTTAAATATCTTCATGATGTGAAGCTTGAATCAATGCACATGACTTCTACTGACGCTGAGCTAATTCAACACTGAGAATTAGCTTTCTGTAAGAGAGTTGTTGTCCATTGGTCCACTAGTATCCAAGGCACCTGCCCAGAGGTGAACCTAAACCATAGGCAGCCATCGGACACCTCCCAACCTTTTCTGCTCATTTTGCGGCTCCCACTGCTATAGAATATTCCTCAGAGACCTGTAGAATTTGGACTTTGATCTATGAGGAAAGAGTTAGATGCCAAGTGGACATGTATGAAGATGCCTGGCAGTCAGCATCACATTCCTTGGGGATTTGCACAGATAATTGCCCTTGGTTTTTCAAGAAAAGGGAAGGACTTGATATACAGGCCATCAAGGACATTAACTCATCTTCAAAACAGGAGTGCTTATTGAGATATTAAATTGTGAAAAATTAGCTCTGCACCACATAGTTCTCACCAAGTTTTACCAAGACTTGGGAACTCTCTTTCTCAAAGTAATTTGGTTTTCACAACTATAGTAGAGGGTTTTTATTTGTTTTTTAAAATATGACTTCTTTCCCTTCTTCATTTAATGAATTTCCTGTCACTGAGTTTATTTCATTTCACTGGACTGGTGACGTAGAGTTTAATAATGCTGACTTGTCTGAAACCTTTCAGGGGTGCAGCGTCACGTGCTGATCTTGGAGTCTCCACTTTATCTTTGGATCCTTGTGTGCAGTTAGGAAATAGTAGGTATGACGGTGGAACCACACTCACTCAAGTATTTTCTTATTGACATGTTTTGTTATGTCAGCATTACTATATTACTATATAATGGACTATGAACATTAAAATGCATACCATAAAGCATTGTTGATACATGGAACAGATAAAACCAGAAATTTCTATGGCGTCATACAATTGAATAGTATTTTGTGCTCATGTGTTGAGACAGAAGAGCTCTGTCTTAACACACTGTTGGAGAGTCAGAATAACAGAGGCTCAGTATCATCAACACATAACTTCCAGACTTGCCTCAGATGTCAACACCCCGGCAGCAGCTGATAGATTTGCTCATGGATGTGATGTGCCAGACCTGGATGTGCAAGTGGCTTATGGTTGTCCTTTTGTATCTATAAGGAATCAGTTCCAGGACTCCTAGAATGGCTTAGTATTTGCATATGACCTAAGCATATCCTGCCATTTATTTTTAATCATGTCTACATTACTTCTGAGTCCTAACATAAGGTAACACTGTGTCGATAGTTGTTATGTTGTATTCTTTACAGAATAATGACAAGAAATAAAAAGTCTAACATGTTCACTTCCACCACAACCATCCATTCTTGGTGCCCTCAAATATTTTCACTCCTTAGTTTGTTGAATTTATGAATGAGGAAGCCACAGATATGGGGGACTGCATGTGTATAACATTTCTGCCTGAGTTCCATTGACTAGAATTCAATCCCATTGAACTCAGTAGAATTGAATAGAAATCCCATAGAATCCAATCCCGTTGACACATTCAATCACAAGGAAGGCTGGGGAAAGATGATTGGTTTAATGGGCAGCTGGTCATCATTTACCATACCAATAAATTGGGAGGAAAAACATTGTAGTTGGATTCTATATACTCTTTGCATCTGTGCTAGGTTGCTTAAACATAATTCAGACAGATTCTGTCATATTAACCATTGTTTAGTTTCTGTTCTTCCTATTATAGTCTGTGTAGAAATTTTCCTCCTAATTCATCTTTAAATGGTTTGTCTCTAAACATAGGAATCAACAAAGCAAAATGAAATAGAAGTTTTAAATTTAGATATTTTTAACAGAATAAACAGTGTCTTTTAAGTTTTCAAGATCTAGTTGGTTTGAATTAATAGTTTGATAGTTTTTATTACTTAAATTATATAAGACAGATTAACAAATTTTTACCTTTATTTGGGGCCTTTTTGTTGCCAAATTACACCTATACCATTATAACATCGGACATACTGCTACTTTAGTAAATTTCTTATAGTTTAAGCCAGAGAGAACTATCCACTGTCTGTTCTCACATTTGATTTATGACCCTCTTCTTCAGTTGAAATCATGTTGTCAGAAGTCTCCTTTTTCCCATTCTGTTCCTTCCATATTAGGGAAACAGCAGAAATAGACGTGGTTACAACCCACAGTGGAGATTGTGGTTTTGCCATTTATTTAACACTTCAGGAAACAGGTCTGTGGGCATAGAAGAAGATTCCATTCCTGTTTGGCAAAGCTGTCCTAGAAACACGTGCTCTCAGTAATGGAAATCAACCTAAGACCAAAAGGAAATTCAACCTGCTTTCCAGGATTTAATTGAAAAGGTTATTTGACCACCATGCAAAACAGAAGTAGGAAAAACAGAGAGTAGTTTTGAAGCTCTCTCTTCTGATTATCATCAGTCTCCTTCAATGATGCATAAAGAAGAAATCAGCAAAACATAATAGCAGAAGTCAATTTAATTGCACACTAACAGTGTCCAAATATTCTAAGTTGGTTTTATTTACTTAATTCATTTATTTATCATAAGAAAAATATAAAATAAATTGTGTAATTACTTCCATTTGTCAAGGAAATTGAGGCAGAAAGTTTGTTAACTTGCCCAAAGGTGGGTAGTTATTAATAACAAAATGATACCATTAAAAGAATACTGAAGAGTCCAGGAAAAGGAACATCTACTGAAGACTCAGGAGAAGAGGCTGTCACTGGAAGTATTTTATCAGATGAACCAGAAAAACAATATTGGACATGACCCAAAATACCCATTAGAAGTTTGCTCTGAAACAGGAATAGAAAACCTATTGTTATTATAAAAACTGAATCTGTCATGTGGAAGAAAATCTTGGTACACCACCTCCAGAAAAGCATGAAGAAATAAAATGATGTGAAAGCAAGGGATAAAGGATACGAAAGACCTGTTAAATACATATAGCTTAAAAATTAAAGATTTTCTCAAAAGATAGAAGAGTAGACAATTTAAAGCAAAAGAAATAAGTAAATGCATAACAAAAATGTCCGGTTCAAAAATGAGATGATAGTATACAATTCAAGAGTCATTCACTGTAAGAATTAATAAAATCAGATCTGTGAATACAAATATCCTATGAGAAAAAAATCCCATAAATCATCAGGTAGAAAAAAATAAAGCTAACAATTGCTGTTTTTACCTTTGCTATGCAAAGTCTTAATAAAACAATGGAGGAAATTGTTCTTTGCAGGATTAAATTATCCATATAGTTTTAACATATTTCTTTGTTTTAGAAATCATGTGTCCTGAGTGATTCTATAATTCATTAATAACATAATATAATGATAGAAACAACTTTTGGATTAGATATTCAGCATTTATTTACAATGTGATGTTAACCCAGAGGTCTGATATGTACTTTTGTAAGCTCATTCTTTAGCACACATTTCATTGATAGTACTATTATCAGCAGTGTGCTAGAAACCTAAAGACAATATTATGTAAAATTCCAGTAAAATATGAATGATGTATATACTACCTTAAGAAAAGCAGAATAGACATATAATTCAATTATTTCTAATATTGATTGTTAGAAGTAACATAGACTCCTGAAATCCTACTTCTGGAGGACTACATGTTACAGCGATCCTTCTTACTACTAAAGAAATAGATCATCCATAAAGCATAATTTTATTGACTACGTTGGCATCATCTTTAGCCAAGGATATCTCAAAAACATCAGCAAAATAGTGGGCTGACACTGAGATTTGGGGGGTGAACACAGATAAAAAGCAGAGACCCAGGTGAGGAAGTTGAATGGAGCTTCTGCATTATAATACTGGCATTGGATAGGGACAAAATGCTCATGTGTGTGTTGCACCCCTGAATCTACAGTTCACTGTGTAAGGAAATAATGAGTATACATCTCTATAATGAAGGTACATGTATATATACATGTATGTGTGTGCATACATATTCCCTCTAGCAAATTTGGCCCCCAGCTTTTTTCACAGTGGCTGTCATGCATGTAAAAGTTTATAATCAAAGATGGCTAACAGCAGAATTGAGCAGAGCATCATGAATGCTACAAACAATAGACTGACCTGCAAGAATTTCAGGTATTATAATTATAAATTAAAAATATATGTAATTTAGGATAGGGTGTCATTTAAACGTTCAAGGTAGAGTCTCTTTAGAAAGGAAAGAGAATGAGAGAAATGAAGTACCATCAAGAGATTATGAAAAAAGGCAGAACAGCTGAGAAATAGAACCTTAAACATGTAGATTCTGTTAAATATGTAACAGAAAATTACTATTACATATTTAATAGTCATTACTAGTGTTTAATGACTATTAAATATGTAATAGTAAGAAAAAATATAATAATAGCTGGATTAAACGTCAGGATAGGATTAGTTAAGGAAATAGTGAACAAAATGGTGAGTGTAAATAAATCCACAAATTGTACAGAGATTAAAAAAGATGAAAAATATGAAAGAAAGGTTAATACATAAGAAAACTAGGACAAAAAATCTAATATACCACAATTAGAATCCCAGAAGAGGAAAATTAAGAAAATTCATATAGTAATATGCTAAGTCTATTTCTTGATTGATAATTACCTAGAAATAAAAATAGAAATCCACCAATAGTGGAAGTTCAGCATATTCAAAGCAGCATAAACTAAGCACATGCATGCCTGTGCTACACGAGTGCACAGACACACACATTCACACACTTATTTTGGAATAAATGCAGTCTACCAAAGACAAAATACTGTCCTTGATTCCAAAATACATGCAGGTTTGCACTGCATAATGATGTATCAGTCAACAAGTGTGCTGCTGGCCGGACATGGTGGCTCACACCTGCAATCCCAGCACTCTGAGAAGCCAATGCCTGTGAATTGCTTGAGCTCAGGAGTTTGAGACCAACCTGAGCAAGAGCAAGATCCCATCTTTATTAAAAATAGAAAAACTAGCCAGGATTGGTGGCGGGTGCTGGTAGTCCCAGCAGTTGAGGCAAGAGAATAGCTTGAGCCCAAAAGTTAGAGGTTGCTGTGAGTTGTAATTCCACGGCACTCTACCCAGGGTGACAGAGTAAGACACTTTCTCAACAATAACAACAACAAAAAGAAATTTTATTCCATATGCTACAGTGGCACCTAAGGTTATAAAACTTTTTATTTTACGTTTTCTATATTTTGATATGTTTTGACATATGAATACTCACCAACGTATTACATTGTCAATAGTATTCGGTGCAGTCTTGTGCTGTATGGGTTTGTAGCCTAGGAACAGTAGGGGCTGTACCATCTAGTTTGGATGTGTGGTAGGCTATGCCATCTAGGTTTATGTAAGTATAAGTCATCTAACAACTCATTCCTCAGAACGTATCTCCATCATGAAGCAAGGCATTACTGTACTAGAATATTACAAGCTATTAAAGGTAGAATATGTTTTGAAAACACTCTACAGGCAATTGTGAATTTTATTTAAATGATATTGTGCAAAATAAAACATGTAAGTATTTGTAATTAACAATTTTTTTTAACCTCAGGATTTGACTTATTCAGTCTGAAAGTTCTGTATGCTCCATCCTCCCTGAGAGGAGGACCCCTTGGACGCTTCTCCGTGGCAATTTTAGCTCATCTTTATTAAACTTACCATGTATAGTTTTTTACATTGTAGTGAGTCTCAAATTGTGTTCTGGATATATTTAATTTTAAATGTTTCCCATGCAAAGAAGTAAAATCCTGTTTCTGTTTTAACACGGAAGTATTCAATTTCAGACTTGAAAAGCTGTCTCAAGTAGTTTATCATTATGTAAGACATCTCAGAATAACAATTCAATTTCTTTCAGCTTATTTTTACATATATAAAATGGAACTCATTCTGTATGAATATTCCATATTAGTCTCGATACACAGAGAGAAATTATCAATCTGAATTTCATTTTTATGTTTTTATCTTAACTTCTGAAATTGGACTTTAATATTTTTTTCTATTTTATACTATACATTTTCCAAGTGTATATGTACATGTGCCTACATACACACCTCATGATATAGAAAATTAATATATATGTATTTTAAATGGTAATTCAGGCTCTTTGAGTAAAATTAGCACTTTCTTACAAGTTTCTTCCTTACCTGCCAGAACATACTGAGTTTTTAATACCCGCCTGAACGTTTTAACTTTATTAAATGATATTTATTGCATAGAATCTTAGCTTCAGAAAACTCAGCATCATTTAGTTCTAGTGAGATTACACAGTCAGGACAGTGCCGCAGGGAAATACTAATCAGCAAACACATTTTATGGCATATTAAGTACTTTTTAATGGTTATATACCAAACCTGTTTAAAAATTTTTTACCGAATGAAAAAATTTTAAATAAAAATTTTTTACCTTCATTTACTTCCAGTTTTGAGGGAGTGATTTTATCAACAAAAATTATATCCAGATGAATGGCATTATTTATTTATTTATTTATTTGGAAACATGGGAGGGAATTATACGTTTCTGTTACACATGTTATGTGGTATTTGTCGTCAAGAGGATCCAGAGAAATTAAATTACTAAAAACTTAGTTTAAACTTCCAACTTAATACCCTGGACTTAATAGATAGCCAAGTATCTTCACTTACCGATGTTGAGATTCGTTTATGTAGTTATTTTTTACAGCTCTCTTTTGTTACCTATTTTTTTGATCTTCACTTAATTGTTTCTTCATGAATTCCTGTTTGGAAAAGAAAATGACTCCATTTTATGTTCACCCTTTCCATCATAATGTCCCAGTCAGCCCTCAGGTCCCTGTCTTCACCTCATCAGTTTATTAATCTTTTCCCAAGTCCGTGGCACACAACACATACCAGACATTTTCTTGACTAAGGACATAATGAATTCCTGTAGAGTAAATGAAATCAAACTAGAGGTGAGCTGTCTTAGAGAAGAAGCTTCCAAACAGAATATGTGATAAATTTTGCATTTGCTCCATACATCTCAAGCAACCTTTTATTCAAGTGATAAAGAGACTTCAAATAATAGAAAGATTTCTTAACACATTTGACCAAAGACACCAGGAGGAAATAGGAGAATCTTTGAGGAAGCACTGGGAAATCGTCCTCTTTATTGGTGTCTATCGTCAACTCAGATGATTTAATTTTCACCTAAGTGGCCCTGATTTATTTTCAAGCCTTAGTACATCCATTCTGAACTCTCTCTCTTCCTTCTGACATGGGAGGAAGGGCTGATGATATGAAGATCAGTGTCACCACAGCCTTCTCTCAAGTTAAAGGTTGACCGTCTCTTTTCAGGACCTTAAGAGTTTATACTCAGGAAATATATCTGCTCTTTGGCTTAAGGAAGCCTCAAACAGTAGGGTCCAAAATAGCAGATCAAAAATTGCTATTTTCAACTTCTTTATTTTCATGGTCCTGTGCTGGGTCCCAGCACATTTCCTACTCAGGTTCTCCTGGATAAATGACATTGGTTTACTTAGTATTTATTTTCTGTTTATTTACTTGTGTTGTTTCTTTTTTATAAAGACTGCAGTATACAGTGAAGCATTAGTTCAACATTAATGTTTTCCAGATAGCTACTTAGTTGCCCCACTACTATTGAAGAGTTTAGTTTTTGTGCAGATTTGCTATTTGTATCCTTTTTCTGTACTTTCTACTCTATTGCTTCATCTATTCATGAACCAGTACTATGTTGTTTCCATCACTGAGCCTTGGTAAATATTCTTATATCTGGTAATCCCCTTTCTTTTTTTTTTAATTTCAGAATGTTATGGGGGTGCAAATGTTTTGGTTTCATGGATTGCTTTTGTACTCCTTACATCAGAGTTGTAAGTGTGCCCATCTCCCAGATAGTGTTCATTGTACCCGTTGGGTGATTTCCCCTGTCTCTTCCTCCCCACCTCCTGCCTGCCTGATTTCCATTGAGTTACACTTTCATAATAACTTACTAAGCTTTTAAATTCAAGATATTGCACTCTGTTTCCTGCCTTATTTTTCTTAGATTTGACCTAATGGGCTTCATCAGAATCTTTATTCTTTAAAAATACCATGATAGGCTTATTTGCACTCTTACATATCTATATGTGTATATCTCCAGTTTGTACATATTAAGAACAAAAACATATGAGCCTTGATATGAGGTGGTATTTTTCTCAATACCCTTATCAGGCCTTTTGACAGCTCAACAGTTATCAGTTCTATAATAAGTGACATCTCTTACACTAATCTAACCTTTGTTTCTCTATATATGGAGCAATAAATAAAATTGAATTTAAAGACTATATCTACCATTTAAACAAATCAAATGCATCTATTTCAACACCTGGCAAATGATAAACATTAAAATATGTATTAAACATCAGATTTTTCCTGATAACTACAGTGCTAATCGCACATTTTTGATTTAATATTTAGTCCATAATTTATAATATAGATAATAATATTTTAGTCATGTAAATTATATACATTCTGTGTGTGAAATTTTAAAGAATATAGAACTTAAAAAATCACTTAAATAGCCTTGAATATTTTTATTCAAAGATAACTCTGCAAGGTCTAATAGATTTAATCATTATCCTTAATAGATATGTTAGTTGAAGTACAATGTAAATCTGGACAATGTATGTATAAATGTTATGGTATTATTAATGGTTTTACTATATGTGTAACGACTAGATAGCTTTAAAATATATCTAATAACTAATGTCTAGTGATTCATAATATTCTGCCATATGATTGAATATATTAGGATTGCTTTAATGGCCAAAATTTAGATTATGTTCAACATTAGCTGTTAGATAGATATACTGTAATGAATTTGTACACAATTTTTTTTGCACAGTTTTTTTGCATATAGGATCTAATAATTATTTGGCCAAGAGTATGAGCTTTTTGTAAGAGTTTGATATGTTGATAGATTATTTTTCCAAAATGCAGAAATAATTTACAGTCCTCCTAGCAGTGGAGGAGAGTGGACAGTCCATTGACTCTAAGCATAGCAATAACTGTTACAGTAATGGAAAATGACTACCTAAATCAAAATACTAATGGTACTACTGGATATCAAGTACTGATAGGTGGCATAGTTAAATTTTTATGTAATCTTTATGGCAACTCCATTATGCAGATTCTGTAACTATTCCAACTTTACAGATGAGGAAAGTGAAATACAAAGGGTTGGGTAATCTGTATGAGGTCATGGTTTGTAAGCAGGGGTCAAGGTTGTATCCTGAAGTTGGATGGCTGCACAGCACACAAGTTCAGTCACTCAAAGCTACTCACCTGAGTTTTAACTCTAGGAATACTTGATTTTTCACCTTGAGCAATTTGGTGGGTAAAATCTTAATTTCACTGTTTTATATATTTTGTTAATACAGAAGGGCACATATTTTGTAAGTACTATTCATTTGTATGTGTTTTGTGAATGTTCATTAGTTATGTTATGCCTGTGTCCCTGTGGGACCATTCTACTGAATTATGTACATTAATTTGTAAGGAATGTTTCAGTAGAAAGGACGTTGATTGTTTATTTCATTTTCTTCCACTTGGTCATTTGCAGGAAGTGGGAGAGAGCAAAACTATCTTCTTTCACACAGAATGAGGAAGAATCCTCTCTTTGACTTACCTCTGGAGAGTATTTTTTACTTGATCTAGGTACCAGGTTGGGAGTAATGGGTTACTATTCACAGCATTGCATTTCATTTATTCTGTTTCATCAAAAATATTTTATTGATAATTTGGGAAAGGCCAGTATTCAGATTTGATCTCAAAGATAATTTAACTTTTGTGACTTTTCAAATGGTACCTCCATTTGTCTTCCTGGCATTTTAAAATTTCTCTATTGTATTATGTACAGTACATTTCCTAATTTCTTAAGGCATAGAGCAGATAGTATTTTATCTATTTTCTTTGTTTAAATTTTTGATGTGAAATAATTGGTTTTCTGTGTTCTTGCAGGCAGCAGTTCTTTCTAATCAAAATGTTATGAAATATTCTTGGTAAGGTTATTAAGACTTCTGAGAAATATAGAAAAATATTATAAAGAGCTTGGTTATATCTTCAGTATCTCACAAAAATTAATTCAGTAGAATGTTATTTATAGCAACAGTGGAAACCAGATTAATTTTATCTTCACAGTGCCTGTAAGTGAATAAATTACAATTTGAGTTTAAGTCATATGTGGCTGTTGTGATGCTTCTAAAATATATCCACGAATTACTTGACAGTTATTCTATTGAAACATAAAGTCTAATGCCTTTCTTAATGAATGTGAACCATGCTTTGTGACTTACTTCTAAGGAATAGAATGTGGTGGAAGTGATGGTAGGAGACTTCTGCAACTAGGTCATAAGAAAGCATACTGAGGGTGCCTAAAAAAATGTACACATATTTTAAGAAAAGAAAAAAAACATATTAAAATTACAGTATTCAGTATATACCGATAACAAAAATGAATACAAGTCCCATTTGAGCACCTCTTCTAATTGCAGAAGTCAATCCTGGCTTTAGTATTACAATTTCAGTACAGCTTTTTCCTTTCTCAAAATGTGTATTTAGTTTTTAGGCACCCTCTGTGGCTTCCATCTGAAGCTAGCACCCACCTACCCATCCTTTCTGTCTAACTCTTCCTCCTTCCCTTCTTCCTTCTCATGGTATTTGCCTTTAGAATCCAGTCATAATGTTTTATAGAAACCCAGGCCATATGCTAAGACCTGAGTGGAAATGGACCTCCCCGTGTAGTAGCACCACTTTGCAAGTTATGTGAGTGCCACTTACACTGGAATGGAGCCTATTGTTCCAGTCAAGTTTTTAGGACAACACAGATCCAGTCTGAATCTAATTGCAATCTCCTCAGAGACCCCAAGGCAGAAGTCCCTAGCCAAGCAATGTGCTTATTATGGGAATGTGTGGGAATTTATCTGCAGAAAAAAATAATCCAAATGAGACATTAAAAAAAGGTCATAATCTGAACATCATCTATAAGTGAAAAAATTTATTGTTTAGTACCAAAACAACCAAGAAATAAATTAGAGAAATAAAAGCATTTCCTTGTCCAAAAATATGTTTAGAATTTAAAATATCAGAAGCATTTAAAAATCCCTTTATTGCTCACTAGCAAGGGCAAAAAAGAGTGGTTAAGATTAACTAGATTCTTTTAAAAAGTGGTTAAGATTCACTTGATTCACTTAAAAAGTAATTATCATGGCTGTGAAGGCAGAGATGATAGCAACTCATTATTCCCATGGAAATCAAGAAAGACAGATAAAATAACTTGCATATCTATGTATCATGTATGTGTGTGTGTTCAAGACATCAGAGAGTTTCCAGGAGATCGAGGACTTAAGACATGAAAATCCTAGTGAAGTAGGAACCAGAGAAAGAAAGGTGAGCTTACGTACTAGGTGATCCTGCAGCGTTTGCCAGTTTGGGTCAAGATTTCAGGTAAAGGGTGGCTGCTTTGATTCAGAGAAGCCAGAAGAACTTTTAGGGAGCTTACAGAGATGAGGAGACAACAAATTAGAGTTTGAGGTCATGAAGGAAGCCAGGATTAAGAGGCCAAGATAGCTGAGAATAGGGAAGTACCCAGAAGTAAACCCCAATATACCTTATTGATCTAGACTGTTAGCAAATTCACAAACTGCACAGGGTGCAAGAACAAGAGCAAACTGAAAGCCACTGAAACCCAGAACAGGGTGTTCAGTCGGGTCGTGGTGGTGAGGACCGACCCCTGAAACCCAGAACAGGGTGTTCAGTCGGGTCGTGGTGGTGAGGACGGACCACTGAAACCCAGAACAGAGTGTTCAGTTGGGTCATGGTAGTGAGGATGGACCACTGAAACCCAGAACAGAGTGTTTAGTCAGGTCGTGGTG
>NW_003852399.1:37289087-37318140 GCF_000181295.1 Otolemur garnettii
GGTGAGGACCGACCCCTGAAACCCAGAACAGAGTGTTCATTCGAGTCGTGGTGGTGAGGACCGACCCCTGAAACCCAGAACAGAGTGTTCATTCGGGTCGTGGAGGTGAGGACGGACCACTGAAACCCAGAAGAGTGTTCATTCGGGTCGTGGTGATGAGGACCCAGAAATTAGAGTGAAAACCCTGGTAGTGATGATGGATGTTGGTAAACACTCCGTGTGCCCAGTTAGAACATCTAGGGAGCCACACCCTAGGAACAAAGTTTAAAGAAAATGTAACCAGACTTCCCAGCGTCCAAGAAAAGGCAGGTGATCTGCCCCCATTTTAGGTAACTGTAAGAGTGTGGGATGAATGTTCATTAGATGAAAATATCATCATTTCTCTCAACACAAATAAAATATTGTGTCCAGGAGATCCAGGATATGATGCTGGATATGCAAAAGTCCAATAATGCCAAGATAGTCCTGAAAAAAGGAAATAAAATAGGCATCCCAAATAACTATACCTAGAGGAAAACATCCTCACATGCCCCCCAAACACACACACACGCACACAAGATCCACGTATTGGAAGTATTTTTCAGAGACTTTGAAATAACTGACAAATATGTCTAAGAAATAGAAGGTGGGGGAATTTCAACAGTTGATCAAAGGATAAAAATGTAAAGACTGGAACTAAAATAATATAATAACTGAAATTAATAACTTAATAGTATTAACAGAGGAGCCGACACAGTATAAGAGAGGATGTATGAACTGAAAGAACCATTATCTTTCAATAACCGTTATCTTCAGAGAAGATCCAGGCTGAAGCACAGAGAAATCAAGGAGTGGGGTGGGGAGAAGAGCCATGCAAGGAGAGCATCATGAAAAATGCCCAGCACTTACAAAATGAAGGTCATGGGCAGAGACAAGTACAGGTAAAGAAGAAAATCAATATTTAAATAGGAAATTTCAATAAAGTTTTCAAAATATATGAAACACATCACACCACTAAATCAATAGGTGTTTGAATTCCAATCAGATTAAATACAATTACTCAGACACATAGTGTAAGTAGTGAAATCTAGAGAGAACATCTTAAATGCAGCCAGAAGAGACAATTTTTTTTTGAAAGAGTACTTTTGCTTAAGAGAAAAAATAGCACTGGCATCTGATTTCTCAACATTAACGTTGAAAGTTAGAAGACAATGATATGACATCCTTAACGTGTTGACAGGTTGAATATCCCTTAGATAAAATGTGTGAAACAAGGAGTGTTTGGATTTTGGACGTTTCGCAGGGTGATGGGGCTTGGAATTCAGAATATTTATTTTATACTTACCAGTTGAGCATCCCTGATCCAAAAATCTGAAATACAATATGTTCCAATGAGTATTTTATACAGTTTGACATTCAAAAAGCTTTGCTTTTGAAATATTTTGAACTTCAGGATTTTAGGATTAGGGATGCTCCACCTATAAAGGCCAACCTAAAATTCTCTTCCATCAAAAACATGTTTCCAAAATCAATGAAAAACAAGGAAATTTCTAGATAAAGAAAATACAAGGTAATTTATTGATAACAGATGCACACTAGAATAAATCCAAATGATTTCTGGCAGATGGATGTGCAAAAGTCCAATAATAGCCAAGATATTTCCTTGAAAAAGGAAAGCCTTCATAGAAGACTTTTAGGAGCAGATACAGGAGTTTTAGTAAAACAACAAAAATCACCAGAGTGATGTATAGGCATAAGGAGTGATAAGGAGACTTTATTCATGAAACAGAATAGAAAATCTGGTCATAGATCCACACATCAATAGTTCTTATGTTTAATGAGACATCATGATATAGCAATAGAGTAGGGTGAAGATGGCCTTGATAGCATATAATTCAATTTCAACTAGATAGCTGCACGGGTAGAAAAGCTGAATGTTGACCCCAAACGTCACAGTGTACATTTTAATGTGAAAGTCAAACTTACCAAAATCTAAAATATGACCCAGAAAAACATTTCATAACTACTTGTGTATGTGGGAAACATATACAAAATATTTTAAGCAGGAAAGAAAAAAAGCATCAGTCATAAATTAGACTTCATTACTATTAAGATCACTTGTTCATTTAAAAGGAAAGCACCATTAAACGTATTAAAGACGCATCATTTATTTGGGATAGATATTTATTATAGACAAGAATCATACATGGAACATATTGTTAGGTGACAATTTCTTATAAAGTTCTTACATTTCTAGCGTCATGAAATGAGATACTACCTACCCTTTTTTTCTGGGCTGGCTGACTTTTTACAGAAAAGAAACATTGTATCCCTCTGGAAAAAAGAATGTACTGCCCGGTATAATTAGCGTAATGCCTTCTTTTAGAAAAAAAGATTAGGCATGCTTACTGCCCTTTATAAAAGATTTCCGTTCCCTAATTTCAGAGTTCGTCTTTAGTGCAGCACACTGAATGTGCAGGTAGCTATCTGGACACACACACATGACCCCCTGGGGATTGCGCTACGGGAAACTAATACAAACATACTGATTCTCCTGATGTTTGCTCTGTCATGAGTAATAAGATCCTCTGTGTCTGACCCACGCGTCTCCTGTCCCCTTCCAGCATTCTGTAAAATGTGGCAGGTTAACTTCTTATGTATCAAATAGGGGAGAAGCTCACACCCTTCACAATCTTTTGACAACATGTCAAAATGAAATAGGTAACCCACTGTATAAAAAATGGGCAAAGCATCTCACATGCAAAAATACTCAAGCATATGAAAACCTTTCCACATCATTGGTCAACTAGAAAACATAAATCAAAAGCACAATGAGATACCACACATCCTCCTGACTTGCTAATAAAAAGATGGACTCTAGCAATTGTGCATGAGAATGTGGAACACTAGGAGCACCACATAGTCCTGGAATAAAAGAAAAATTTATTAAACATACAGAATGTGACAAATATACCCATACACACACACACACACAAACACACACACACACTGCTGACACTATGCTGAATGCATGCGTATTCAACAAGCATTTTATAGCGTATGTGTCTGTGGGGGGGGGCATTTGTGAGTATAGTGTAGTGGGGTGTATATGAAAAGATACGGAGTAGAATGTTCACAGCAGCACTGTTTTTAATAGCCCCAACTGGAACAGCTCCAATGTCCATCAGCAACACAAAAGATAAACAATCTGTGTTATTATGTTTTCAATAGAATATTACACAGTAGTGAGAATGAACAAACTTTATATAAAACCATGCATGAGTCCCACAGTCAGCTTACTTTCAAAAAGTTATTTGTGCAGTTTGATTTCTTTACTGTAAGTTCAAAAACAAGCAAGCTCATCTTTGGTGATAGGAAGCTGATAACTGTTCCTTTGGGGACGTAGTGCCCGGGAAGGAGACAAAAATAGATGGATTATTTGCACACATTTTTCCACTTGTGATGTGAGGATGGACTGCATACGTTTTTCAATTTGTAATGATCAACTGAAGTGTACACTTAGGATTGGACGATTTCATCATTTTGTATATTTTACATTCATGGAGAAAATTACTTAAAAATTTTAATGGAATTCAATTGAGGATGACGTGGAGACGACCCACGTGATACGGCAGTCCCCTCTGGTTTTCAGGCGTGTTCCCAACAGACTTAATATCTCTGCTTCTTTACTTCCACTTCACTAATTCATCTGAAAGTTTCCATGCACCTGTCTGAAGTCATCTTAACTTTGAGTTGCCAAATCTATGAACTTTTTTTAGGTCATCTCTTTCTTAACATCTACTTTTGTTTAACCTCTGCTTCATTAAAACCTTTTAGCTCTACCTTCCCAGGGGGCTGCTCACTCTGCATTCTACTGCTTGAACTTGAAGTTACCCTTCATGTTGCCTTCTCTTTCGAACTTCTCTGAGTTTTGACACACGGATTTTATTTTGCGTTGGTTTATAATCTTTCCATATCCTTTTTATGCCTGTTTATTTACTTCCATAGCTTGCACTACTTATAAAACTTGTAAACACTTTACTGCTAAGCCAGTTTTCCTTCTATGCTGTAAACCCAGATTTCACTGCCCATGGGAATGTCAAACTAAATACGTTCAAAAGATAACTTATCATGTCCCCAGATCTGCTGTAGTTGTTATATTCTTTGCCTTTGATAATATAACAACAAGCATCTGATCGTCCAAACTAGAAACCTGGTGTTGTGCTGGAGTGTGTTTGTTTGTTTGGATATTTGATTTGATTCTTCGCCCTTTATCCCATTTAGTCCCCACAATAAATTGATCACATTGATTCTTATCTTTGAGTCTCTGTTAAGACTTACCGCCCTCGCCATCAGTGACTCCTCTGCTTTGGTTCAGATCTTCATTTATTTCTCACATCGGCATTTTGATTAGAACATAACTGCCTCCAGTTTCAAACCCTGAGACTCGGTCTATCATATAGTCATAATAGAACTGTTAAATTTCTCATCTGAATTCTCACTAACCTATACACGCTTCTATCTTAGAACCTGCAACACTTGTAAAACACCCCTGAATTTGTTTACACACCTGTCTGACACTTGTAGTCTGAGGCTGGTACCTGGTTTAACTTATTGGTCTCAGAAGCTACTGTGTCTGCAACATTTTAGTTGCTAATCATATGGTTATTGAATTGTTATCTCTGTGATTTTTGCTGTTTATGTTTCTCTCTCTCTTTTTTTTTAATCAATTTCCTCTACCAGACTAAGCTCATTAAGAATCAGGTCAATGTACTTAATCTGATACTCAATAAATGTTTGCTTGATGAATAAATGCATGTAGTGCAATTAAGTTTGGCCGAAATAAATTTTGATTAGTAACTTGTAAGGGACTAAAAGATTAATAGAAGAGCTTTAACGTATTTCAAAGGGAAGGGATTGTGTAAAGAATGGAATGATTGTGAGATAGTGAATTAACATTAGAAAAAGAAAATATTCCTTATCCTTTTTATGATGGAAAAGCTTATTTGGGACAATTCTATTCATATGCTTTTCTAGACATGAACAGACTGAAGAATAATAAATCAAAGCGTGATCAATCTTATGATATATTAGAACAAGACAATCATAAGCCTCAATACATATCAGTAGCATCAGATCAAGGTGTTTTATGGAGTGGGGCAGAAAAATAAAGTTTAACAGATACACTATTTAGCCAGGCAAGAAGATAGAAAAAAACATCAGGTACATGTAAAGAACATTTTTTATTAAATAAAGTTGGAGTTTTCTAATTAGCTGCTAAGAAGCATACGTTATAAAATAATTTGAAATTGTGTATTTAGATGTACATTTTTCCTGAAGTGCTTTACATTTCTATATACTAGTACCTTGCTTTTTAAAGGTTTTGGTGCCTTTGGAAGCTCTGATTAGTTATTGTGCCTTTGTTTATTTCCTTTAAGATGGGCCCCAATGAAGCGCCTCTCACTAATCATTTTTTTTTTATAGCAGAAACTGTGCTTAATGTTCTGCAAACTGATGATGAATTGCAATTCACTTTCTTTGTTTTTTTGTATAGTTGCATTGAAGATCATATCACAAGATGAAGGTCAGCAGGATACAAAATGACAAAAATGATTATAATTAATATGTTCGATGATGATGTGGTGGTTATCATAATGGGAACTATGATAATTAAAGAAAAGCATAATGAGATTTTTTATATGAACATTTGAAATGCTATTTGTCACATTGTTAACTCAAATTCCAAGTGTTTCATTTAATTCTACATCATTATTTTAAACTCTAATCTTGTTTGTGCAAAAATTTAGTTACTGCAACTTGAATCACTACTCTGAAAATATATCTGCATCATCTCTTTGTCAAGGGCACAGAGGGATGATTCTAGAATGCTTATAAAATGTGAAGAGTGTGACTACTCTGCAGAATGACATGAAAAGTATGTTCTTTAGAAATCAACAAATAGTACAAGTCAATCATTAAAGTTCAGTGTAATCATCGCTAGCTCCTGATTCTCCAGCTGGTGTAGAACAGTAATTGAGGAGGGCTCATGAGACTCCTAGTGTAAATGATAAAGATGAAAAGACCCCTTTATTTCTGTACAGTTCTTGGGAGAATTCTGAACCCAAACACCTCATTTCAGAATTTATCACGAGATCTGCTCTATAATTTTTCTGTATCTGAGAGTCATGTTGAAAAGTGGAAGATTTTGAAGGTTATAATTTTCTTTTAGAACCATATTTATTAAAGTTAACAACAAGATAATTCTTCTTTTTTCCTATGCTCAAGTAATATGAATTACCAAAACAGTGCATAGAATAAAAGTCATCACAGTCTAATAACTTGTCGTTATTGTAGAAGATAAAAAAAGGCAAAGTGTTGAAGGGAGAAAAATTGCTGACATTGAAAACAATAAAATTGTGTTTGGATCCTGGCTTTGCCAGTAGCTAGCAATGTTGCTTGTTATTTAACATTTGGGGGTATTGGTTTCTTCCTAGAAAAAATGTAACTGGAAGACTGTCTTATGCACAGTTATAATAATAAAGCAAATACTTAGTATGAAGTATCTGAAACCTAGAAGCTACTCCAAAATGGTAGCATTCACTGATGTTTCTGATACTGGCCATTTCAAGATGGCCACCAATGAGCTGACTCTTACTAATGATGCCCTTTATATACAGTCACTTACATCTAATGACAGGAATATAGAGTAATGATGGTAAATCACTTATAAATGGTGATGCTAAATCACTTAGAAATGGTGGCGAATTCCATCTCAGGCAGTCTTTCTTTCTCTCTCATCAGTCACTGTTGATGAAGGCAATGACATGTCACATGGAGATTTAGCCAACATATGAAAAGAGGCCAGGTAGAGAGGACCATCACACCTTTGTCCAACAGGTAGCATCATCCAAGGCTTTCCACCACCGCCTCACTGGGCTTTGAAGTTTAGCCCCTAGTCAAACCTCTTGACCACTTGAGCCAATAGTTTGACTGAAACAAATGAAAAATCTTGCTGTCAACCAACCCATTTAAGCTTCCGTCATATTCCTCATGCACAGAAATTGTGAAACCACCAAGGGCTTTTGTTTTAAGGAGTTACTTTTTTAGGTATTACTGGCTACCTTGAACAACATTATCATATTATTTACAAAGAACAATTGAAAAATTATATTTGAAAGAGTTTTTCCAAAGCTTTTCAAGTATTATACCTTACTATTATGTACATTCAAAATTTTTAATTTTTACCACTTTTTAAAATTTTCCTACAGCTAAAATAACTTTTGGTAAATACACTTTGTTGTTAGAATGACCTACAAAATAGAATAAGACAAAGCCAGGGAAAATAATATGAACATAGTCACGGTTCTGTCTCTGAAGAAGATAGGGAAATTCTATCTCTGAAGAAGACATACCCCTTGCACTAATAAGTAATGTGATGCAATCAGTGGGATCATTCATACACAGTTCAGTTCTCATTTTGTAACACTGAGAGTACAAAATTGTTCAATCACAATAAACCACATGCTAAAACTTTAAACAGTGAGAGAAAAGGAACAGATGCTTCATTGCGTTTATATACATAGAGTATTAGCATGAAGAAAGTGAAAGAGGTAAAATTAATCTAGTTTGTTAGGGGGACTGGTAAGAATTAAGCTACATGTTGGTGAATAGAGGGAGATAGGAATATTTGAACCAGACTATGGAAGGTAATTTTTAATGGGTAATTTGAAATGTAGTAAGAAACTATTTTAGGATGTTGAGTAATGGAGTTCTGTGATGATACTGATGTTTTAGTAACATCTCATATGTTAACAGCATATAGTATGGTAGGTGTCTAGTGACTTTTGTCTGTCCTGTGGATGGTCTGTATTACTGATTGGGCATGCAATGGACAATCAGTTCTTGCTGTGTGTTATTAGAGCTCCTGGAAGCTAACAGTCCATGAGCAAAGATTAAAGGAAAAGATATTCTTTGGGGCATCAGCATTGGGTTTCTTCTTTTTCATTTTGTCATGTTACATACATGTCTTCTGCCTTAGATTAGGTGATGGTGTTTACTGAGAATGTGTGTGTGTGTGAGAGAGAGAGAGAGAGAGAGAGAGGAGAGAAGAGAGAGAAAGTAAAATAAATTATTGGAAATCATAAGAGGGAATACATACCTGGGTAAGACTTGCCTGTACCACCTGCCACCTTTTCAGTTATTTGCTCCAAACCTTTGTTTCTTTCAGTGTTATCTGGGGGTAATTTTAATCTACCTTACAGGATTTTTGCGAAGATTAAGTGTCTGGGCCATTATATGTACTTTGTGGTTGTTCATTTTCATTCCCCTTTTGTAAATGAGGCAACCACTTCCCAATTAATTAGGTCTTTTGCAACTAGAACATGATTAAAAGTAAAAGAAATCTCAAAATCAGGGATTTATAAGCCTCACCTTTTAAAGTCAGTATTTCTACTACATTTTTAAGTTTCCCTGTTCGCTAGAAGTTTTCAAGACCACAATGAAGTTATTATACTATTTATTTTTATAGAATGTTTTAAAATTATGAAACATAAGTACTGTCTGTATTCATTGCTTTATTTACAGTCCCCTCCCCCCCCCGCACACACACAAGACAAGACATTTAGGTTATGCTTCCCTTCTAAGTCACATATCCTAGAAAGAAAACATTCTCTAGAACATTGGAAATTCTTTACCACACCAGCAGAATGTTCTGCCAACTCCTAAGCTAAACCCCTGGCATTTCAAATTCTTATTTACTAAGTAAAAATTCGACCAAATATCTTGCTGGACTTATGATAAAATCAATTGAAATGTGAGTTTTGATTACTGAAGAATATGTTAAATAAACCACAGCCTGATGTAAAGCACATCTATCCTTAAAAAAAGAAATGTCCTTCCATTTTCGCTTCCATTTTTACCCTGCTATTTCAGTTTCATCATTCCATAGGCAAACTGAAGAAAGCAAATAAGGAAGACACTTAGGTTACATCACATCCTTTTGCATGATCCAGAAATATATGTCAGAATTTGCTGTGTGAGCAGCAGGCTTCAATCTCCTGTTTTTATTGATATGTGTCATATAAATGTCTACTTTAAAGGCCACTACTTCACTAAAGTATTTTGGAAATCTGTCTTATCTAACCCTCACTAATAGTGAATGTACAACTAGTTATGCAATTCTACATTTTATTTTTTCAATTCACACATGGAGGGTGATTTATTGATTGAATAAAATTTTACATGGGTTGTATCACTTCCTAGAGCACAACTATGAGCTCAAATGACTGAGATGAGAATTGTAGAAAGCATATAAATTTACCTTTTTTTCCTTTCTTTCTTTTTTTCTTTCTTTTTTTTTTTTTTTTTTTTGCAGTTTTTGGCTGGGGCTGGGTTTGATGCCACCACCTCTGGCATATGGGGCTAGTGCCCCACTCCTTTGAGCCACAGGAGCTGCCTCATTTGCCTTTTTTTAACGGCATCAATAGCTTTAATCAATTTGGAAATGTTTTTTGAAAATAAAGTACTCCTTTGTCAGAAATTCCTGAGTTGTTGATTCACTCTCTAGATAAATTCACTCTGTATAGCTCTGCAAGTTAAATTAATGTCATCCATTCCGGTGGCAAGTATAAGGTCCATTGTGTGCTAAATCAAAACAAAACAAAACAAAAAAATTTTTATATATATATGTGTGTGTGTGTGTGTGTGTGTGTGTATGTATAATATACACACACATAGGAAGCATCTTGGAAAAATACCTGACTATGTTAAGGTACTAAGTTATAATTGATGTTATATTTTATGCACACATTTTTGTCTAGTTATATTACTGAGTATTTTCATGAAAAAAATGCAGGCTGAAGAAAGGAAGGAAAGAGGGTTGCTTTAGATTAAAAACACAATGAAAACATTTTTTTAAAAAATGAATATTAAAAAAAGCCCAGTTCTTCTGGAGAAGAGCTTTAGTTAGGGCGAAAAGGGAAGAGGACATCAGCGGACCAGACCTGAATGAGTCAAGATAAAGTCATCGTGGCTTCTTTATTTGCTTTTGTTGTTCATAGATTAATCCTTTTTAAGAATTGTTTATAACATGTTAATAAATCTATTTACAGATATATGGGTATAAAGGGTTGTTTTTGTTGGCTTTTTCCAACAAAACAGAAAAGTATCTGTGCCTGTAACACACAAAAATGAATTACCAGGTAGCAGTAAACTGAGACAAAGCAAAATTTGGCAATCAACTAAAATTCTATACCCCTCCGACTTTTGAATGCTGTATTTCTTTAATTACAACTAAATAAGCAGTTGTACTTGAACTAGATTGATTGCCTTTACCCATGTAAATATATTTAGATTCAGCGAAGCTGTGTGTGTTTACTCTGAGGACCGCACACACTCACTCTGCCAGGTCATCACACACAGGAAATTTAACAAACTCATATTTTATATTGTATTTTATATTTTTACATTTATATATCAACACCTAGAGAACTATGTTATAAATATTTTATAAAATTTTGCAATAAATATTTTGTAAATAAAGGTACATTTAGTTACAATTTCCCATTTTCCATGAGTGTGTGTATGGTGACCTTGACACCTGTACGGACTCAGTACTCCACTGCATCTATTCAGGTCTTCCTGTAACACTTTTTCAGTTGCTTTCTGTCTGATTCTCTCTTGCTACATCCCTGATATTGGAATTTGAACACCCCTTCTATGAAGGTCGCTATTCTAGTCCTCAAGAGCCAGGAATTTTAACCCACTGAGACTCCAAGTTTGTTCTTTAAGAAATGGGTATGAACTAGAAAACTACTTTGGTCTATCCACCTGCCCCAAAGAGTCCCACCACCCTCTGAGCTCCATAGGTTCCGTCTTCCGGACTCTAAAAATACTTTCCCAATATTGTCCTGGGGATACATAGTCCTGATTATCCTTACAAAGTGTAGGGAGGAGTTTGAGCAATGTGATTAGGAAAGTTTTGTTTGCTAATTGATACTAATCACTGTGAGGTTCCTCCCTTCCCTTAGAGACCAGGAGATAGGGGCTCTGTCAAGCTTGATGATTACAATGTAAAGAGTTAGCTGCTACGTCTTTGAGAAAAGTCATCCCTAATTTGTAAATGTGGCTAGAGGCTAGGAAATTTGCATCTTAAAGAGGCAGAGAATTTGTAATTGCAGGTTTCCTAAAGTAAATGCTTTAAGAAAAGGAAAGTCAGGAGCCTAGAGTCAAGAAGAAACCTATCTGAAGTTTAGTTAAATGGAGGAGATAGTTAAAGACATCTTGGTCATACGTAAAATCCACAGCACACATCTCAAATTCAATTGCTGTGTAAATCACCTTTTATTTATGCTTTAATCAGTTCTTTCCTTAGTGTTATGATCAGAAGTTTCTCACCAATATAAAATAAAAAGTTTCTGGTGTCCAAACGTTTATGCTGAAAAAGCAGCGATTTTGCTAACAAAATAACTTACTTATTTTGCTAATTATTCTATTTCATATGCAAGCATACACTGGCTTCCAAGTTTATGAAAGTTTTGATAGACAGGCTGATAGGAAACAGAAGCGTTTCTCCACAGCATGCACAGAAAGGATGTCCTTGAGCTTGCAGCTGTGTACTCTATTTAGGGAGGCTATGCCTTTTCAAATACTGCCTCTTTGCATCATAGTAAGCCCAATGCCCTTCCTCAAAAAGAGCTAACCCATTCTTATTGTTGTAAGCCAGCACTTGTGTATAGCAACACAGTATCATTGGTGATATAGTAAGCCTTTCAAGCACTTGTAGGATAAGTTCACATCAGCAAAGTGCAGGGATATAGCAAAGTCTATACGGGAACTATACCCTAGATATGTCAATACAATAGAATGAATGAAACATTTACAAATTTTTGTACCATTTTGTGCTGATCATCTATCATGCAGTTAAGCACAAAATTTGCAAAGAAAATGGCCAGGAGGCCTGTAATTCTGGCACTGTGGGAGGCCAAAGCAGGACAATTTTTGAGCTCTGGAGTTCATCACCAGCCTGAGAATACCAAGACCTACTAAAAAAAGGAAAATTAGCCAGGTGTCTTAGAGCACACCTGTAGTCCCAGGTACTGGGAAGGCTGAGGCAGGAAGATGACTTGAGCGAGGGGTTTGAGGACGTGATGAGCCATGATGATGCCACTGCACTCTACCCAGGACAAGAGTGTAACTCTGTCTCAAAAAGAAAATTAAAAAAAAGAAATTTAAGGTACTATGTGCAAATGATGTGAAATATTTACATATGAATCTTAAATGGACTTAAAAAATCATAACTAGTAATTTTGAAAATTGAAATCAAAATCTAGGTTAAGGTTTGCTATTTGGCAATAAGAAGAATATATAACTTTTACATGGAATTCAATGAGTAAGGGGTTATGGCCAACTCTTAATTTAATAGTGAGAAATAGCAAAATTCAAAAACCTATTTCAGCCATTCTATCAGTGTCATATGTTCTTTGTCAGTTCCTGTTTCCTTTATCACCACCCCAGCTTAGGACGTCATCCTCTAACAAGGCTGACTGCCGAAGCACTCTGATAACTGCTTCTCTGCCTTCAGCCACTTCCCCGCTCCAATCATACTCGCATATACTAAGGCCAAATGGACAGCAGTATCGTTTCAGTATCAAACTTTCATAGTATTCTCTGGTCTCCTACATATTGATCACCCTCTTAAACCTAGCATGCAGAACTCCCAAAATAGATCCCAGTGTATTTCTCAACCCTGTTACTCACACATTTACATGGTGCACTAGTTTTGATGAAGTCAGAACTGGTATTTCAGCACCTGTTCTTATATATAACAGGCTTATGACCTTTTGTAATCCAATGTACTGGAGCTTCAATGTCTTTTCATGTAATTTAGTATTTACCTTGAATGTTTGTTGTAAAGGTTGTTTGTTATAGGAATATGAGTAATAGAAGTAGTTGTTATTTTTGCTGAAACTACAACTTCGCACTCAACTATATTTTAGTCACTGTGCAAAATATTTTATGTGTGTGATGTTACTTAACCTACCAATAACCATATAATTTACTAAATTTGTACAGTCAATAGCTGAGTCAGGATTTTAAATTTACCTTGTCCTTTTGTATGTGTGTGTATATCTTTGGCATATGGTGTGCAAGGTGTGATGAGTACATATGTACATACACACCCATTGTGAAATGATTACCACAGTCAACTTAGTTAACACATCTATCACCTCATCACGTTACAATTACCATTTATCTTTTTATTTTTTTATGATGAGAACACTTACAATCTATACTCTGAGTAAATTTCAAGTGTCCAACATGGTATTGTTAACTATGGTCATCAGGCTGTACGTAAGATCCCCAGAACTTACTCTGCTTATCACAGAGAGTTTGTGTTAAAAGACTCAAGTAAGGTAAAAATAATTCCATAGTGAAATGCAATACTTTATTGATGCATTCATATTTCTTGTGAGAAGTTCCATGGTTTCTCAGATTCTTTAAGAAGCTTATGAGATCAAAAGAGCTCAAGAGTTACTGAACTAATCTCTCAGTTTCCATATTAAGAACAATAGCCTAGGGCGATTTATCTTTGGAGTCCCAGACACTTGTATTTTCTGGTACACAGTACAAAAATCAATTATATGTTAACATAAATTATTTATTAATACTTCGATAATTTTATATAGCATTCCTTGCACATAGGTAATTAATAATTTAAAGAGTATATTATATGTTTATGGTTGCTAGTAGTCTGGAAGTTATAGCATGAAAACCAGGGTTACTATACAAATAATTTTTTGTTATTCAAATAATAATTCAAACAATAATATAGCACATAATTCAGATCACTTCCTGAAAAATGGCTTTGCAATTTATTGTATGATTACTTTTGTGTAGGCAATAACTACAATTGGTCTACACCAACCACAAAGATAGCTAAGTCAGGCCTCCGGAGTCATCCTGTCCAATCAGTTTGAGCTACACAGGGGGAAAGTATAGGACAGATAAACCACACATAAATAAATAGCATGACACACACTGAGAATGTTCTTAGGATCTGAGCTAAGCTCAATAGGAGAGGAAATAAAAAGTCTTCATTTATATCATGATACAATTAGCCATATCCAAACTTACTTTCTTTTTCAGCATGACTTTTCTGAATTAGGTGAAGACATTTCTAATCCACTAAATACAGATTATTCGAACTATAGCCTAAAGGAATAAAAAGTATACTTTGGCCTTGGTTATCTAAATTTTTTTTATGCTTTTCACTTCACCTGGCTAACATAGACCTAACCTCTTCCTATTCTTTCACTGAAAAACTATAAATGTTTGGTGTTTGTATAGTTTTGAAAGTATTTTTATTGATTTTGGAGACCTGTTAGATTGCAGTTTGTTTTCCTCATATTTAAGTGCCCAGTGTTTAATTGTGCCTTATTAGCGTACACTAATGGCATGTAAACAAATCTAACCACATGCAAACAGACAGTCCTAACATTCCCAGCAAACCTTTTCAATTGCTGAAGAAATGTTTATAAATTTTTAAAAGTGCAAATCTATCTAATATACCTTTCTCCTAATTGTAGCAATATTGGTTTTTCACCCTGTTTGGAAAATATTTCTTTTCTTTCTTTTGCTAGAACTCTTAGACTTAAAGTTATAAGCAGTAAAAATCAAGAAAACATTTTGAGCAGCCAGACAGAATTGGATTGAGGATTTTCTACGGACTATATTGTGTCCCCAGAAAATTCATATGTTGAAGTTTTAACCTACAGTGTATTTGGAGATGAAGCCTTTGGGAGGTAATTAAGATGAGGACACGAGGGTGGGGCCCAGTGGATGGGATTAGTGCCCTTATCAGAAGAGGCCCCAGAGTGCTTGCCCTCCCTCTGTTCATCATGTAAGGATACAGAGAGAAGACAACCATCTATAAGCCAGGAAAAGGGCCCTCACCAGAACCCAACCATGCTAACATCCTCTTCTCAGATTTCTGGCTTCCAGAAATGAGAAAATACATTTCTGTGGTTTAAGCCACCCAGGTTGTGGTATTTTGTTATGGCAGCCTGAATAAACTAAAACATGTAGTATGTTTTAAAATATTAAGTTCAACATTCATTCCATGGTAAAAGACACACCAACCATTGTTACAGACTTCTAGGAACAGCTCTTATGCAGCAGCCATATTCTTTGTAGGTGGCTTGCAGTAACCCTTTTCACCTGGGATACACAGTCTGAAGCCTTGAGAAGATAATTTAGGGCAAAAGTGGAAAAATACATTTTCTCACCACACTTAAGTTCTTGGTCATGGGCCTGGGCTATTTGGAAGCCTAAATAAGTTTTAGTCTATTACTGTGTATCTTTGGTCAAGTCCCATTATCTATGCAAGTCTTAGTCTGTATAATAGTGATAACAAAACCTGTGGTAAAGAATACACAAACTAACCCATGTAAAGTATCTAGCACTCTACTTGCCATATATTAAGTGCTGTTGGTCACTTGTATGACACTTTGTAAAATCTACAGTAGAACCTCTGGAGCTGACCACCTCCCTGCATTGACCACTTCCTTAGGTTGACTTAATTTTCACAGAGCAGACATGCACTACATGTATGTAATGGTACAGTAGGCCTACTTCCTGATGTTGACCACCTCTGTATATTAACCAATTTGTTATAGTCTTTTGGAAGAGCAACTTAAAAAGGTTCTACTGTACATCAAGAGTCAGACCATGTATATAATCAAATGAGGTTTACTTTGAAATGAAAAGAAAATTTATCTGACATGCAGGTAAAACCTTCTCACAATTGTAATTACATTGCATTGCATTTGCCCAGCCAATGGTAAGGAACAAATAAATGACTAGAGTGAGAATCTTTTTTCAAAGTCAAACTATGTCTGACTCAATTGGGAAAAAATGTCTAGAAGTAAAACCAGAAGATCATTCTGGAGCTTGAGGCATTCAGGAACAGCTAAACCTAGGTGTACTCTTGAGGGCAAGGATGGTAGGTAGGGAGGAGGCAAAGGGAGGGCACCAAGACTGTGAGGGACTGAAGGCTGCATGGAAGAACAATAGTGTCAGAAAGAGATATGTGAAAACCCGCCCCAAATCAGCTTCTGTCTTCCAAATATGTGACCTAACTCTCGTCTGGACCTGGGCATCAGAATGTAAATACCAACTCTGCTTTGTACGGGCTACCTGACTAAGCAAGTTCCATAGCCTCTGAAAGCTGTATGTGTAAAGGAGAGGATAATAAATTAATTGACAAGTTCAGTGACATTTGTCACTCTTAATAGCTGCTCAATAAATAGTATTTCTTTTCTGTTCTTTTGTCAGATCTGTCTACCAGAGTCTTTGGCTCTCTGTCAGGATCAAGTCTTCCTGACCACCAAGAGAGTGTTGCTGTTTTCAGTGACGTTCAAGGAGACTAGTGCTGTAGGTGCAAGCAAGGTGTCAGGTTTAACAGATTTGAGAAAATGCTTGAGGCAGGGAAACAGATGATATTTCCATCTCTAGAAATTTCCAGTCACATACTTTTCCTTCAAATGTAGGGTTATGGCAAATGTTTCAGTTTATGTAGAGGTGGTTGGATTGGACAATATTTCATTTCCCATTCCTTCTCAGGATTACTGTACAAACACTCAGATGCTTCTGGGGAGCTTTCTTTCTACTCAGTTGTTTTTAGTTTTTCTTCTCAACCTCCTAATCATAACCAAGTGGAGATGAGTTAAAGTGGTAAAATATCCCATAGTACTTTTTCATTGCTGCATAAAAGATTACCAGCTTAAAAAAACAAACATTTATTATCTCACATAGCTCTGAGGGTCAGAAATCCAGGAGCAGCTTAACCTAGCTATTCTGGCTGAGGAGATGTCGTGGGTATTGCTGTTGGCTGTACTGCAGTCATCCAGAGGAGTTGGAGAATTCATTTCCAGCATGCTACTGGTAGGAAGCCACACTTGTCACCACATGGGCCTTTCCATAGGGCTCTCTGCATTAACAGAGCAGCTAGTTTATACAGAGCAATTAATGAGAGAAAAAGAGGAATGAAAGTGGAGGGGAGAAAGAAGATGGCAGAGATGGATGTATTTTATGACCTAACTTGGGAAGACAAGTACCATCACATACAATGTTCTGCTATAGCAACCTGATAGAACCTTGCTATAATGTAGTGTGAAGACCAGAAGGCAAAGACCACTGGGGTCATCTTGGAGGTTGCCTCCCACATATCTCTGTGGCTTCTCAGGTAGAGAAACCAGCTGTATGTACAGTCTGAGAGGGCTGAAGAGTAGGAAGATTCATGCCATATTATCCATCTACTAAGCACTGGAGAAATTTCTGCTAATCAAATATTTGGTGCTGATTTCTGAATTTTCATTCTAGACATGGATTTCAACATTTAAATTCCAATATTTAAACGTTTAACATTGTAAGGCTGATCAAATTTATTCTGTTAGACATTTAACCTTCAGGTAAATATTAAAGTAGTCAGGGCAATCATAGTATGTGTTATAATCCTGTACCATAAAACTGCCAAGGATGCCCAGATGTAGAGGAACTAAATTTGCCTCGGGATTTAGGGATGGCTTCATTCAGTAGGTGACTTTGAGTTTTGTTTTAAAGGACTCGTAAGATTTTGTGAGAAAGAATCAAACTAGAAGATGTATATTAGAAAAGGGTAATGAGCATGATCTCCTGGGTTTTTTAATGTGATTCCAGGCAACTTGCCATGTGGTGTCTGCTTCTCAATTCAATCTCCACTCCTCATCCTAGCAATCCCCCCAGGATTGCACACTTTGTTCATCTGCGCTTGCTCAGAGAATTTGTAACTTGTGGGGTTCATGAGAACTGAAAACAACTCACAATTTTGTTGCATAAAAAGTTAAACCAGATTGGTCTGGTGTAGTTACATTATCTCTGGAGGCAGTGGGGGAGCCAACGTTCTGAGGTAAGAAAAAAAATCAGAGCTAGAGTCAATGATGCTGAGGATATCTTAATATTTGAGTAGGCTTTTAGGATTATAAATGTTAAAATCACAAAAATTTTCATGTACTAAATACTACAGGATCATTTTTTAACATTCAGGATATGCCAGCAGAGGGAACAGCATGCAAAAATGCATGGAATGGAGAATGAGCTTGGAATAAAATACAGACATAATTACAACAGGAAAGTGTTACAGAATGCATTATCTTTCCTAGTCTACAGTTCAGTATTCTGAAACTGTATTGGGGTATACAAAGGAAAGGAGATTAGAGACAGAATTGAAAGAAACAAATTCAAAACTGAAAATCTTGCCAAAGAAGCAAGTTACTATTCCTGTATTATGAGCCAAGAGGCTGATTTCTCCCTTGTTGCCCACATGGTGATAAAATCAAGGCATATTACAATTGAGAATTTCTAATAATGTGGATTAATGATAAGTTACAGGAGCAGTTATTATTTTCATCATTAGTAAAAAGAGGTCTGATGAATTTTAATTGTCAAAAACTCTTCATGTGCCAACAACTTTTGTTCCTAGTTGAATTCAAATCACAGAGTGATGCTTTATTTACAACTTACCCTTTTAAACTGTGGTGAACTGCAAGTAAGATTTAATTACATTATTGCCAATCATCTGAAGAATGGTAATTACTTGGAGCCCTTGTCCAGTCTTTCTGATTAAAAGTGCTGTGGCATACTCAAAAGGTCATAAGTTCATATCACCATCCTATTAATTTTCTTCTAAAGCCTGACTTTATTCCTTAGGCAAGGAGTGACACCACCATTGAAAACAGTGCTTAGGAAAAAATTGAAAGATCTGAAAAGAACAGACGCATGGGTCATGATGAAAGTTTTGAGATACACTAAAATCAAGAAACCTAAAATCCACGCAGACAGAAACAAATGAAGCCCTGTCTCCCGGCAAGGTCTATAAGCCAAACGCATTCAAACATGTATGGTTGGATCAGAAAGGACATTGTCAACTGTGTTTCTGGGAAATGAAATAATGGCCCATAAAACAGTCTATCTCAAAACTTTGTAGTGACCTACTAACCCGAAAAGCTTTGGCTGTTTAAGACCTGTTTGCTACTAGATCTGTGTACTGTCTTTTTCTATTTCTTTTACTAGCCAAAAAGGAAAACAAGATATTTGGGACCAAGATACTATTTTCTTGTGAGCGATTTGAAGTAATTTTAATAATTCAGCTAGGCCACAAGCCAAAAGTTTAGTGGCCTGGCTGAAAGCACAACTTATCTGCCTGAGAGTGAGAGAGTGAGTTTTCAGGGTCCTTTTTTGCTCATGGAGGGAATCTGATACACAGGAGGAAGGTGGCAAAGGTCGCATTTTTTTTTCTTTTTGAAAACCCAAAACAAGACATGACCCCTGTAAGTCATGGGGCTTACTGACCAAAACTTTGAATCATTTTTGCCAAAAGAAGGCCAAGAGGGCCTGAGTGATTTTCTGAATCAGCACTGTCTTGCCAAACTCAGTTGTGACTGGCTGTTTGTAGTAAATGTGAACGCCAACCCTTAATGTCTCCTGCTTTTGGTTTAATGGCCTTGATTTTCATTGGTCTTTTTTCTATTTTGATAGATTTTTGTTTTGCTGTTAGGTCTCCTCTTGGAGAAGATTTTCTTTTCTTTCTTTCTTTCTTTCTTTTGTTTGCAGTTTTTAGCTCAGGCTGGGTTTGAAGCTGCCACCTCCGGCATATGGGGCCAGAGCCCTACTCCTTTGAGCCTCAGGTGCTGCCCAGGAGATTTTCTTTTGCTTGTAGCCCAGTGATAGCACATTCCAGCTCAGGTTTCCTCATCCTTTTTGGGTATGGAGTAGTGATAAGCCTCAATCCTATGTATCAGATTTGTATCTTAACAAAGATTTATCTGATATGAAATCACAAAAGTGTTCCCTTCCGAGTTGAGTTAGATGTTCTATATCTAAAGATGACTGAAGCTTCTTTTCTTTTACTTCTTTCTCTCACCTGTATCCCCTGAGACACAGCCCTAAATTACATACCTGCAAAAGCTGGCATAGTTCCCCTATGTCTTCACGAACAACTTTCTCTTTCCTTCTGTTTCCCCTCCTCCTCCTGTGAATATAATATGCTCCCTTGGTGCTACCCATTAACCATGTTCCATTACATTTTTACATGGACGGGGCCCTGGAAGTATTGTTCCAAGGGCTCATTTTTGATTAGCTGATGCCATACACGGAAGCAGCCTGGTGACATCATCCATTCCTGTAGGACACACCATTCCAAGGAGAAAGAAATTTAGTTGTTCACCTGGTTTGGGGTTTAAAAATATTCCTCCCAAAAGAATTAACATATTACATTATAAAAATGGTTGGAAAGGAGTTCTCTTAAAAGTGATAATGCATTGAAATTATGTGCATTACTAGTAGGTCATCCATGTGAGCTCTAAACTTTATGTTTAATCATGTTAAACTTTTCACTTAGAAACATGACTCATAGACATGTAATAGCCCCAGCCGTTTGGGGCTATTAGTTGACCCCAGATGGTCAAACTAAATTTTTAGAATTAACAAATATAGATGTAGAACCACCCGTTTTCTTCAGAGTGAGTGTAGTCATGATAATATAGGAGTGGACAACCTGCAGAGGTCATGAGTAGGGGTGTGATTGCCCAGAGCCACATCAAATATCGCTGGAGAGTTTTTACCAAATGGACTTGACCGTGCAGCTTTACCACAGGTGGGGATTTTCAGTAAGAAACAGCAGCTTTAAGGTAAATATATGGATTAATTAGAATTGGCCGTTATAGAGCTAGGACTAGAATTCCAGCTAGTATGACTATTAGCTGATGGCTTTTATTTTATAGTACAGTATTCCCATGATCTCAGATAATAAGAAATTCAAGCTGTAATCTAAGCGTCACAGTATCTTGAATTTGCATCACAGTTCTGCTCTTCCCAATAAGACTTGTGCCTTAATTCTGTATAAAAGTAAGGATGGTATTGCCCTGTTTTTTACTGAGTTGTTATTATTATATTAAACATGAAGCTCATAAAAGCGAGATATTATATATTGTCTGCTTTATAATCGGGAGAAGTTTTTACAGCAGTCGTATCTGATGAACAGACTTTTCTTTAACTCTTACTTTTTGTTCTTCCCTTCTAGTTTCTAATATTCTGATTAAATTATCACCACCTCCTCCCCCTACTTCTTTTTAAAAGATGGAAATTGGACTTAGCCAGTAGGAAAGTCAATGATAAAAATCATACTGACAGTTGAAGTGAAGAGACCCTGCTATTTTTTTCTTTAATTTCCTCTATACATACACATGTGTTTATTTGGTTTCCACTTTTTGCCTTTGCAAAATTAAAAAGGCTTAAGATTTAATAACAATGACAATGTTTAAGATAAGGACTAGAAACAAAAACCTCGTAAAAAACGAACGAAGATAAATACATTCAGAAAGAAATCAGATGATTGCTGCAACAAAATATTGAGCAATAATAATAATAATGCAAAGAAAGTAACATTCACATTGTCAGATAAGAGTATGTCTATCGTAGAATGGTTTGACTCTGAGGTTCAGTATGGAGTCATCAGTCAACTTCTTCTTATTATTTTTTCCAAAGTCTCAAAAAATAGACAACTAATATTTAGAAATAAAAATAAAAGATAATTTCAGACAACAGATCATGCCAAATCTTACAGACTATAGAAAAAGAAAAAAGAAAAAGGAAAAAAAAAAGAAAATAGTGACTAATTCTTATATAATTGGATTTAATGTTGACCAAAGTACATTACTTGAACAATAATTTTTAATTCAACTTGTTAATATGTTGTTTAGGATTTTTTTTAAATTCTTTTCTTTTTTTTGAAGTTTCCGACCCACCGCCCCACCCCTGCTCTGGCATATGGGCCGGCACCCTATACCTTTGAGCCACAGGCACCTCCCTGTTGTTTAGATATTGCATCCTCATTTATAAGTGAAATTTGTTTGTAATTTCCTTTCATAATAATTTTTTTTTCAATTTTAATAACTGATGTATCCAGATGAAGTAAAATGATTTGGAAGTATTTCTTCTTTTTCTATTGACCCTACTATTTTTCTTGAATGAGATTTTGATAACACCAAATTGTCCTCTTCAACTCTGTATTTGGACATTGGTTACAATAACTTCTTTTCTTCTCATTCACACAGGAAATGACTTATTTCTGGTAGCAGTTCACGAACTGGGACATGCTCTGGGATTGGAGCATTCCAATGATCCCACAGCCATCATGGCTCCATTTTACCAGTACATGGAAACAGACAACTTCAAACTACCTAATGATGACTTGCAAGGCATCCAGAAGATATATGGTAGGTTAGCACCGTTGCTCTTAGCTTCATCCCGCAGTGAGGTCCTGGGTTCCTGCTGTGCTTTCTTCTTTAAAATAGATGCTCTAAGTATCAGGAATAGATAAAAACTGAAGCACATAAAATGCTGAGACTTCATTACAAACTGATAGACTAAAATTTGATGATTCTATTAGATAGTTCCTAGACAAAGCACTTATGAACATCCAGAAAATACCTTCATGTGATAGATATCACAAATTGTCCCCAAAGTCCTGTAATTACTTACTGACTTGGACTGAAAGTTAACAAGTGGTTAAATGTATTAACACACTGCCAAATAAATTTCTCCTATAGTAATAGCATTTTTATTTATGGGGTTTGGTCAATGAATGCAAATTAAAAGAAAAAAAGGAAAGACTATTAAGCATATTTACCATAATGCTAACTCCCTCAATGTGATGATTGACCTTTATAAAGACATTTATTTCACACATAATTGTTAAGAACTTGACATTTATAATTTACATGTAGCAAATATGCTTTACTAAATTAATGAAGTTAAGCTTTTATTTTTACAATGCAAAGACAAATGTGTGCTATCTCTATGTTAATATCTAGTATCTAGGAGATGCCATTTGCATTTTTAAATAGCATAGCTCAAGTTCACTAATCTGTCTTGCATTCATTAGTTTTTCGATTTCAATATCTCAATGGTAAGCATTCTTTCAGGTTTAAAATTTAGATTTGAAAAAAGGTCAACGTGGGTGCTTCTCTTTATTTCTTTAGGATACCAAAAGGAGAGAATGACTCAACCTCAAAGCTAAATGTCTCCTATGTTGAATTGAGCCATGCCAGGCCTAAATGTGTTTCCTCAGAAATTTCTCATAAGTGGTTAAAAGAGAAAAGTCTCTTTCTCATGACCTCCTGAATTAGTGTCTGGACTCAAGTTCTGCAAAGGAATATTCTTCCCATACCTAAAAATTAAGTGTTAACAGCTTTGTATTTCTTTTTAGAAAGACAAATCCCTTGAGAAATGATGCTTAACATCTGTACCAAATTACATGTGTAAACTTTGGCTTGATTTAGAAGCCTCTTTTAAGAAATACTCTTCACATTAATATTTTACTAGTGGTGTTTTAATCAATAGGTATTTTAAATTCAGTATTTAAATGCATCATTCTTCTAGCAGTTTGTCAGAATGTTTCATTAGAAGAAAGAGTGCAAGTCAGGAAGAGGTTATATGGTTGGAGATGACATAGGGTAGAATAAACTGATTAGTTACTATTTCTTTTGAAAATACTTGAATAGAATCATAGTCTATCAAAATCTAGGATTAATTTGGTGAAGCTTACATGCATGGCTCTGACATGCATTTTCATTTATTTATTATTTATACACCACCTACTTCCCCAAAAGATTTGAAAGCAGCCTTCCCAAAAAAAGACAGTGGCAAAGCTATAAAAAAAATCATTAAAAATTAACAAAGAAAGCCCAGTTACTTGGATCTAGGCTCTGGCATGATAAGGACAGTTTCAGACAGACTTGGGAATGGTTCGTTCAGTAAGATGGTTTCTTTTTGTCAGAAAATATACAATCCGACAGACCTCTTAGCTCACTCAGTCTGTGCCTCTTGCTGATAAGTGATTGTTCTCTGTAGTGTATTTTCCAGCACTATTCCAGTTATAAGTGAGCCAAGCACTGTCCTCATATTTTCAAAAGGTCCACCTGACAAGATCCCTCCACCTACGAGACCTCTACCGACAGTGCCCCCACACCGCTCTATTCCTCCGGCTGACCCAAGGAAGCATGACAGGCCCAAACCTCCTCGGCCTCCCACGGGCAGACCCTCCTATCCTGGAGCCAAACCCAACATCTGTGATGGGAACTTTAACACTCTAGCTATTCTTCGCCGTGAGATGTTTGTTTTCAAGGTAGGAGGCTGTGATTTCTTTTTTTTAAACGGTAGATCAAGTGTCTAGTGTCACTTTACAAAACAAGTTTTCATTCATTCCAACACTACCTTCCCAGCCCTCTCACAGTTAGAAAGTTCTCAAAAGGCATTTTGAAAAATGAATGCATAAATGGGCTTAAATATCTAGCAGAAGATTGCTGTAACGTTCTATTTTGGGAATGCATTTATGTCAGCAAAAGCTCAAATGCCTAGAAGTGTGAGGGTAGAAAAGTGCTGCATATTATGAAGAGATAAAATAGCAAAATTTAAATCATGAATAGGAACTAATAGGGCTGATTTGCTTGGGAGCTTAGCCCCTTCCAGGCACACTGCAGCTATTGTATCTTTGGTTTACACATCTTTATGCAGTCCTTATAATTTTATTTGACAGTGAAAGCATTGTTTTTTAGGAGGAATATTGGTCATTTTCTTTGGGGTCTACAGGTAACCATTTGACTAAAGTCTCCTCTTTGTGACTATCGATTTGACTTTACATTTGCATAATGTGGTGTGGATATTGTTAGGCAGTTATAGCTACCTAATTTGTGTTACCTTTTACAAAGGTTGAAAGCCAAAGCCATTTTCCTTTGTTAAATGTCCTTCTTAATGGTATTGGGTTCTCACACAGTAACACTAATAAACCATGTACCAAAAGCAAATTACATAATGTTATAAGGTGAATATAGTGTGATGTTAAAAATTGATTTACTCCCCCAATATCTTTAAAGCAGTATTAAAGAATAATGAAGAATATATTTGTCTGTTGGCATTAGAGTATTAAAATAGCCACATTTTACAAATGTCATTCACTTAAAAATAAAATAATGTGGGCTTATTTTTGGTAGATGCAAATCAATAAATAATGAAATATTGTTCTACGTATTCAGAATTTCCTGCTTACCCGAGTCTATTCTTTGAAAATATAGATTTATATAATTTTAATAGGCAAAGTATTTTATTTTATGGAAAAATAAGATCTGGATTTGATACAAAGTGCTTAATAACACTTGCTTTCTAGGAAAAATCAATGCATTTCTTCAAATATGTGAAAAGATTTTTGAATTCTTTAAATGCCCTGTATTTCATTAGATATCACCATTCAGTTCAAGTAGATTAGTAAATTTAGATTCAAGGGTAAAGAAAAATTTACTTAAATACATATATATGCACAAATACAGATGCATATATGTATATATATCATTACTCATTGTGGCTAACCCCATAGCTACTATGAAAATGGAATCCAGTTATTTGCTTGTTCCACAAGACACCAGATGAAAACTGAAAGATTTTGTTTAACTGTTTTGACTGAATTTCAATATTGCAGCTTTATATCTTGGTATCATAGTTATATCACTAAAGCACCAGGCTTATCTGAGAATGTGATGTGAAAGTGACCCTAGATACGTTCTTTTCATTATTTCTGTCTATCTAAATAGATTGCTGATGTCAAAGGAGACAAGTGTCTTCAAGCTAGTGATCAGTTTAACCAGCCTTTTCACTCTGTACATTGTAGGAGCTCAGTAAGTGTTGTTGACTGACAAAATAAGGTCCTGTGTTCGCTAGTTCCTAGAATCAGAAACTAATAAAACGTATATAAATTAAACTCAAATGGAATGCAACAGCCACTGTTTTTCAATATTAAAACAAGTGTGTAAGAAATATAAATTAGACTTGTTCCTCAACCTCTCAGGTTATCTTGATTTTCTTAATCAAAACTCAGGACAGAGTTCCTGCCTGAGTTTAATTTTGTTCAGTAGTTACTAAGAAATTACTAAGAATTACTGCTCTCATTCTAAGAATAGTTTCTGTTGAAGTTAACATCTTCCAATAGGCATTGTGTTCTTCTTAATTTCCACTTGTCCAACACATATTGTGTCATAAAATTTCACAGTTTTCATATTTATCTCATCTTCAGGCACCAAGAATACGTGGATAGAAGCCAGCATTTCTGTCATTATAGAGGTTATATTTCAGGAATGAAGACAAACAGGAACATAAATACTTCTAAGATAGAAGAGTAGAAATTGTGACATTGAAACAAACAAGAAATTTTACTGAGAATGAGCTTGTGATGAATTTCGAAAGAAATTTTCTAGATGTATTAAAGGAATGAGTAATGTAGTAAAAAGTTTGTGAATGGAGGGAGAGAAGATAGACATGATAACATTCAATGCCAAATGAGAGACAGTATAATTCAGATATACACAACATTGGAAAGATGTAAAGAGAGCTTGACTGAGTGATGCTCACTCTTAGATAACAGCAGGCATAGATTGGATGTATGCTATAATTTAATCAATATTGCAGCTTTATACCTTGGTATAGATTGGATGTATGCTATAATTAATCACTATTGCAGCTTTATACCTTGGCCTGGATGTATGCTATAATTTAATTTAATAATTATAGATGTATACATACATCTATAATTTCTGAGTCCCATCACACAAATGCAGGATGGATACTATTCTGTTTTACAAATAAGAAAACCAAAGAGCTGGAAAAGATGAGTTAGTCCAAGTTAAAACATTTGCAAGTGGCGGTCAATAGTTGAATAGAAATCTGTTTGATTCCAGAATCCCAGTTTTTCCCATTAAAGTTGGCCGCTTTGTTTCCTGAAAGAAATGGGAAAAGTTTCCAAAAAAAGATAGATCTTAAACTTTATTATGAAATGGTAAATAAATTCAAGAAATATTTGTTAATCTGCTGTGCATCAGGTATTCCTTTAGGTACTGACTAGGTAGCAGTTAATGAAACAGACTAGACGCTGGATTCGGGTAGCTTACGTTCTAGTTTTCAAAGGGTACAGGTGGGTGAGAAGGCTTCAAGGCTTCAGATGGAGGCTCCAGACGTGGATGTTATGGAAGTTATGGAAGGATAGGAGAATGCATGCACATGACAAGAGCCTGAAACTGATTTCTTTGGTGCATATTGGATACATTACGATTCATAACAGTAGCAAAATTACAGTTATGAAGTAACAGTGAAAATAGTTTTATGGTTGGGGGTCACCACAACATGAGGAACTGTATTAAAAGGTCACAGGGTTAGGCATTAGCAAGGTTGAGAACCACTGATCTAGACTATCTGCTCCACTAAATTAACACCATTGCCCAATCCCTAATCTTCCCGGCGTTTTGGTTTTTCTTCGGTATGCCCACATTATAATTGTTTGTAAACAGTTTTAGTAGGTACTGACTCTCTCTTCAAATATGTAAAGTGTTGTTCTTTGTTTGAGCTCACTCTTAACTAATGTAAACTGATGCTACTTTCCTTTATTAGGAACTCTCTATACAAGGTAGGAGCCTCTTCATCTCCTCAGTCCTAACCCACCCAACGCTCATTTTCCCCTTAATTTTATCTGGGGTTTTTCTTGGCAAGTCTTTCTTTATCCAAACCTTCCTTCCTGAGCATCTTCCAGATGACACATTCTCTCTGGTTTCTTCTTCAGTTTAAAAGGTTTCTAGTGATTTTTATATTTATTCTCTATAGTTAATGAACATGGTATTAGTTTCTGTGTTCTCTAATTAGTTCTTATGGAAATGTTTTCCTCACTAGATTTTTACATCTCTAGAGCAGAGATTGGTTTGTCTGAGCTTCATAGCGCTCGGAACTAATGACTAGGGACGTCTATATAATGACTACCTAATAAAACCATAGCTAGCAGGTTTATACAATAGTAATCAACCCAGTGAAATTCCTAAAAGCATTTCATTCTTGTAAATTCTCATGTCTTGCCCAAAGATTTCAATGAGTATTTATTTTTTGCTAAAATTGTATGATGTATGGTTTTTAAGCAAAAAAAAAAATAAAACCTAGATAAAAGCAAAAGATAGTATCATCAGGAAAGAAGGCATTCTTTATACTGCAATAAAAGTCTCAGCATAATTCTTTGTGGTAGCGAGCTTCGTCTTAGATCTGATTTACATTGAGCTTTCCAGGCATCCATTTATTTAAAGCACACTCACCTGGATACGCGTTTCTGTAGGCGGTGGGGGATATATATGTATCCTCCTGCATGAGAAATGTAAGACGTGCAGCTTCATAATCGTTGGGGAATATAAACCACCTAAAGCAAAGAAACGAAAATCAAAACAAAATACTAAGGAACAAAGAAACAAGATAACAATAACAAAAGAAGCTTGTCCTTACTTTAGAGAAGGTGATTTTAAGACTGCTCTCTGAAGAACATAAACTGTTGTAACTGAACTCACAATAGTGAGATCTGATTGTTCAAGTGAATACCCTCCAAGTATCTTTGGACTATAAGATAAAAACACTGAATATTGTATTTTGTGGTGTGAAAGAAAGTAGAAGGCAGAATTAGCCAAAGTTGTCCAGAATATATTTCAGCAGATACTATGTATGAAGAAATGTGTATAATGGTAACAATATTCTTTGAAAGCTGAGACTGGTAAGAAAGCTATGTCCAGAAACTGGAGTTCTTTTAGTGCAAAAAAAGTAGGGGGGATTACATCTGACTCCTAATCAGTTCTTCATATCAAGAGGAATGAGCAAAGGCCCATGCTTTAAGCTAGAAAAATTATTTTGAAGAAGCAAAACACTTGTGAAAGTTTTCAAAGAAGGGTAGCAAGTGTCTTCCCACTTAATCTAGGAGAGCAAGGCTTGTGGCCCTGATTAAGAAAAGCATTTCATCATATACCATAAAAATCAAGTCAAAACAGTTACCATTTTGTTCCCTTTTCTTTTTTTTTTTTTTTGTTATTAATTACCCCTTTATTTATTTATTTATTTATTTATTTTTATTTATTTTTCTTTTTTTCTTTTTTTTATTGAACGGTAACTATGTACATTAATGCACTTCTAGGGT
>NW_003852399.1:37323695-37451050 GCF_000181295.1 Otolemur garnettii
GCACGCATCCAACGGGCGACGGTGAAGTAGTCCCCTGCTTCCTCCCAGCTACTCCGGTGGGGCTGAACTAGGACTGTTCCCTTTTCTTTATCAAATTCTTCTGTTAATTTCTCACAAAACTGTCTATTGTTAGATATGGCCATCTTCATGCATGACCACCTATTTAGTCTGACTGAAGAATCACAGTTACAAGTAAGTACAGGATGTGGCCCAATTTCATTTGGCAAGATAGTGGTTTTATTTCATAAAAGTAGTTTTATACAAAGGCGCAGAGATGGAGACAGAAAGAGAAAATTGAGATGGCTATTGAAAGAAATACTTTAGAGGTATATGATTTTGCCCTCAATTTATGTGCATAGTATTGATTTCTGACTAAACCCTTTACAATCAATCAATGTTGAATCTCTTATCTCTTCTGTTCAGTAGCTTCTTATCTCTTGGCGTTTAATATCAATTTATTTATTATTCTATGCTAAATGTCTATCCATGGACCAAGAGTTATTCCTGCTAAATGTCTACCCTGGGACCAAGAATTACACCTTTCATTGATTTTACTTTTTAGTGTTTCTCCCATTGCTATGTATTCCTCTGATTCAACTCCTGGCCATGTGGAACCATGCCTTTCTCACATCACTCGTATGATACATCATGTCACACACATAGGATATTTGTTCATATTTTCAAGTGCATGTTGAACTTTTAAATATGTGTGACATGGAAATTTTGGAATTAAAAGGAGTTGAAAATAAGCCCCCCCTTCAAATACTTAAATCTGATTAGAAAATGGGCAGTATATAATTATCAGTCAAAAGTTATTCCTTTCAGCTGAAGCCCACAGAGCAGAAAAGTAATAATCTTTTTATATATAAGAGAATACTGAGTTGAACGTGGCAAAAATAAAATAGAAACAACCCCAGGGTCCCAGTGGTGACCTCTCAACAAGCATTGTGGTCAGGGATAAGCAGAGTACTCAAAAGGTCAGAATCACCAGGTGGATTATTATTTTGTCAGCTCTGAAGGTTCTAAAGATAGAGACCTACAGGCATAGAGAGACGCCATCCATGACTAAGAACTTGAGTTGTATCTGTGCAAGTTTGCACTTGACCTCTCCACACATGTGCCAAACTGTCCTTCACAAACATACTCCTTTTGCTTCTCTGTCCCCAATTTAAAGTAATGGGGGGTCCATTTTCCATTTATTTAGGAAAAAAAATCTTGAAATCTTCCCTATTCCCTTTCCTGCATATCCCATTGCCATTCATAGGCAAATCCTGTTGGATTCTAACTTCAAAGTTCTCACGAACCAGCATGAAACGTAAACGAACCAGAGTGGGATCAATGAGAAATGATGAAATAAAATAGATGAAATAAAACAGCAGATGAAAAATAAAGACACGAGAGACAAAAGTAGAATTGAGAGGCAAAGATGGGATCGGGAGGACTGGGATATTTTTCTTTATCACCAGCACCTAAGTGCTTAAACAGCTTTATTTTTAAGGAGGCAATACGAAGGTTTTTTTTTTTTTTTTTTTTTTTTTGAGGAAATAAGACACATTTTCACCTTAATTATGAGAAAAGAAACAGGCATAAATTCCCGGGTAAACCTAAGCTTTTACTACTGTGTGACCTCTAAAATAAAAGCAATGCTACAGATCTACAAAATTAGCTGGAAAATGCACGTGACTGCTTCAAAGGGCAGCTGTGAAGTTAAAAGCTAAAGTTTTAAGGGGAACATGTTTTCTTCTGCTGGGTTAATAGTTGACGCTTAAAGAAAATACACTGTTATCTGCTGAGTAGGGTCAGTGGAGGGGGGTTCGTCCCCTGGACATTCTCCCAAGCTGCGGGCGCCCTACTATTTCATAGCTCTCTTTCTACACAAAGCAATTGAAGAAACTGGTCACGTCTTTCTCTGTCCACTTCTGCTATCCCAACCTCAGGTACCATCACATCTCACTTTTATTATTATAATATTTTACAAATAGGTTTTTCTGCTTCGTCCCTTGCCCGCTCCTTCTAGTCCATTGTCAATACTGAATACAGAATGACACTACAAAAGGAGACACTACACGCATCAGGGGAACTGCTGAATACCCTTCAGGATCTGAGTCAGAGTAAAGGGGCAAGGGCTTCCAGTCACCTACAAGGCTACAAGCGAAGGCCATTTCCCCCTACCAGTCTGAGGTTACTTTGTCTTATTTTGCTCAATTTTACTCCCTCAGTTCCAACCCTACTTCTCTCTGGTGTTTCTGGAACTTTTAAGGCACTCCTGGTGGCTCTGCAGGTCTTTCTGTGTCAAATACCAAATATTCACTTATCTTCCAGATTTGTTACTGTATGTAAAGTAGCAGAAAGCTGTTCTCAAACTCCGTTCTTGTCCAGACTGTTGCTGTACAGGTGTACATGAGTCTACATAAATGAAACCGAACAAAAATATTTGTGGAGTTTCAAAAAAAATTCATTGTGGGTTGTATACATTATGGCATTTTGCAACCCCAAATAATGAGATGATTTTTCTTTTGTACTTAGAAGAATTCTGTCCCAACTCTCAACTTAGTGGTCTGACTCATTCCTGTTGCCTAGCTCTTTGTTTACATTTGTCTAGGATAATCCTGAAATTCTTAGACATTAGCAAAAGACTTAAGAGTTAAGGGAGGGCATGAGGCAGGCTCTCACCTAATGTGCACATTGTGAGGGTGTATATACGCCACCAGGGTGGGGGACTCTTTTACAAATGAAACCTTACCCTGGAATTGAGAACAATGTAACCAAAAAATTAGTACCCTCTTATTAATTGAAATAAAAAATGTAACCAAAAAATTAGTACCCTCTTATTAATTGAAATAAAAAACAAATTAAAGAAAAAGAATTAGATCTCACTTGCTATAGACTCCAAACAAAAACTCTATCTCATTCAATGCTGATTTGCACAGTACCCTGAACGAAGTAGGCAAATAATTGTTAAATATCTCTGAACTTACTTTCCTCGTCTGTATGATGGCTAATAAATTGCATCATAGGTGTATTCCAAGTTTAGGAAATGGGACCTGATAAGTAGCAAGACAGACTCTGCATTTTTAACTACTCATCATATTAATTAAGGCTAATTCCAAAGATATCTAAAAATATTTTTAAAATAATATTTAGCTGAATAAAAATTATAGAAAATGGCTCTAATTCCCGTGATGAAAAGGAAAGGAATTAAATAATGTGTTGTTATTGTTCATATCATATTAGTTTATCTGATGAAATGGTGGAAAATATTTTGTTGGTGGAAAATCCAAAAGGTATTTTAGAAACCAAAAAAAATACTTAGAGAAACCACACAGCACAGGGTAATCTGAAAGTACTCCGAGTCACAGCATAATTTTCTAGTGCCAGGAAGTGACACCTGATAATATTAATAGTGTGTTGTAATTGAGTTCAGATGCACATAGGAGCAAAAACAGAGGCCAAGACACAGTAAGTAGAGGAGTGAATGAAAGTTCCTTGTAGTATAAAATCAGTCTTTCAAAAATTATAGTAAGCATTTCAGAAAGCAACTGGAATTATTTGTAATACCGCTTTTTAGTATAAATATTCATCTGTTTTCAAAATATTTATATTTAATTAAAGTTCAAGATTTCTCCTTGAACCTTTAAATTTTTTATTTAACATTTCCTGACTACTTAGCTATTGGGGCAGATATTATTCAGTAGGAATGTATTGATAATCACTTGAGTTTTCAATTTCCTTCTTAGATTCTTTGTTTTGGGGTGACTTTAATTATTTTGAACATATATTTGGTTATTTGTTTTCGATTCAATAATTGGATGTTCTTAATATTGGATTCAGAGATTATTTTAGTAGCATAAAACAGAACATTTGATATATACTTTATGCCGCATAGATTGTAAATTCAGACATATTTTATCATATACATTTTATTTTGAAATAAATTAAGGATATGGACAGAGCAATTCTCTCTCTCTCATATATATATATATATGTATATATGTAAAAAAGGTTTTCTGCAATTATATTACTTAGAGTTCAATTTGAAAACACTTTCACTATATCTCAATATTAATCTGCCTGCTATGCATTTATTAATAATACATATATTTTTGGTGAAAGAGTATGATTTCTGTCTCATATTTTTAATGTTTTATTTTATCACTTTTATTATTATTCATATCAAAATATCAGGAAGGTACAAATGTTTCTGTTACGTGATGTCTTCTCGAATGTTTAAGTTGGGGCTTTTAGTGTGTTATCATCAGTATAATATCCATTGTACCCAATAGTTGGGTTTTTACCCCTGACCCCTTCCTTTCCCTGCTTCTTGGTTTCCTTCACAGACAGGGCTGTGTGATGAGACAGCCTGTTTTTTTCACATTGTTGGCGTTTTTCCGCTGGTGCCTTCTCATCTGGAGCCACTTCTCTCTGCTCAAAACAGATAGCAGACATGGTACACCTGTTCTTCTCTGCAGAGACCTCGGTTGCTCAGTGAAGACAGGGATGGGCACCTGCATGGCGTGCTCGGTTCCTACTCTGGAAACCAGACCAGAGAGAGGCGGATGCACTGTGGGCCTTTACAGCTGTTGCGCTGATTTATCTTTCTTTGTCCTCTATGTGTGTCTCACCTGGCCGCTGCGCAAGGGCTGGCCCTAGGTGCTTACATGAGGTGGAGCTGTCAACAGGACAGGATATGTGGGGGGAAGGTGGAGTGCACTGAGCATAGTGCACACACTTGCAGGTCTCGGCCATGTGCATGAGTGAGCGAGGTCCACGCAGGGTGCATAGGGCAGAATGGTCTTGCAGGCTCATGGGGCAAAGGGTGGAGCAGCCTCTGGTGCAAAGTAGGCCATCAGATCACAGCTCATTCATGGGTGGAACTGGACCTCAGATGGGTTGGACCCACTGGGCAGGGCACTTACTCAGCAGGTCCATGGATGTGGCACTCATGTGCAAAGGCCAGGGCAGCTGTGGGCTGGGGCAGCTATGGGCCAGGGCAGCTGTGGGCCAGGGCAGCTATGGGCTGGGACAGCTATGGGCCAGGGCACAAGGCAAGGGGCTGTGGTGCCTAGTGTGCCTCTGTAGTATGGTGTGGGTCCATGGTATACAGACCATCCCAGCTGCACCTGCTATGGCTTTTGACCCACTTGGAACCTCTCAGGCAGCACCGTGGTAGCAGCAGTCCAGTTGCCCTGGCAGTGAGCAATGGGCACCAGCAGCCGGAGTCATGTACTATACCTGGGTCCCACACAAGGAGTCGTGGTGCAGGATTGGCCGGGCCACAGCAGGTTGCCAGTCCCTTAGTATCTGCTCCACCCAGTGCTCTTTACCTGGCCCCAGAGGAGATGGGATGAGGTGTACTGTCCACAGGGCGCACACAAGTGCCAGATTCACTGCTCCCTCCTTGTCCTCAGAGCAGGGGGAAGGGGAGGCTGCAGATCTGAGCCCGGGCAGTCTGAAGTTGGGATGTTACAGTGGTCCCAGCTGCAGCACCCAGAGTACACGAGCTGATTTTCCCTTCCCTCCAGAACAGTGCAGCTGTTCAGCCTCCAGCCAGGTCTCGCCATCTAGAGGCCTTTAGTGGAGGGGCCCTGCCAGTTGCAATGTCCTCAGGGAACATGGAGTCTGAGCTCTTCTCCTCTTGCTCTTTCTTTTGCATGAGCACCTTCCCTAATGACCAGTCCTGCTGGGCAGCTGGTCCCTTTCTAACTTCTTCACTTCACTCCCACCTCCTCTCTGTGGATTCTCATCCGTCTCATCTATTCACTGTTTTCATTCCTCTTCATGAGAGCGGTGTCCTGCAGGCTGCTTCCAGTTTACCACCTTGCTATTTTCTCCCTACTTTATCTTTTTATATGGAGATTTTTATATACAAAGTGCTCATATTTACAATTCATGGTTCTGAACACATATTAACTCAAGATAAATAAGCATGTTTAGTTTCAAGATTTGCACTGCATATAAGAAGTAGTTTTTTTTTTTTTTTTTTTGAGACGGAGCCTCAAGCTATCGCCCTGGGCAGAGTGCCATGGTATCACGCTCACAGCAACCTCCAACTCCTGGGCTCAAGCGAGTCTCCTGCCTCTGCCTCCCAAGTAGCTGGGACTACAGGCGCCTGCCACAACGCCTGGCCATTTTTTGGTTGCAGCCATCATTGTTGTTTGGCGGGTCCGGGCTGGGGATTCGAACCTGCCACCTTAGGTGTATGTGGCTGGCGCCTTAGCCGCTTGAGCCACAGGCGCCGAGCCAAGAAGTAGTTTTTATTTTAAACATTTAAAAACAATTTTCTAATTTTTTCCTTCTTATTTGACATTTGTATGTGTGCTACTTCTGACCTCTTGTACTTACTGAAAGCAAAAGTTAGAATTTATTCTTTCTATTCCCTTTTTTAATTTTCAGTTAACTATGTTGTGATTATCATTGTGCTTTGTGGTTTATGTGAACTTATTTAAACATTCAGCCAGGTATTTAAAATCCCTTAGAAGTATTTATTTATTTTATCTTTCAAAGAGAGTTTCACAGGTTTAATCTTTAAAATAAAATAGGTGTGAAGGCTCTAATTATTTGCAAATTATGTGATAGTCCACATAAAAAATCCCATGAGGATCAACACATTAAAAAATTAAAGTTATTAGCAGGGTTAAGAAAGATGCCCTGAATCATAGAAAAACATTAAAATATAACTTTATAGTCACTTGAAAATTGAAAAATAATTTTCTTCATATAGTCTTAAAATCCTGTTGTTGTTGTTGTTGTTGTTGTTGTTGTTGTTGTTACAGAGTCTCACTCTGTTGCTGAGGCTAGAGTGCTGTGGTGGCATCCACCTCGCTCACAACAATCTTAAGCTCCTGGGATTCAAGTGATCCTTCTACTTCCTCTTCTTGAGTAGCTGGGACTGCAGGTGCCAAGCACAATGCCTGGCTAATTTTTCTATTTTTCAGCAGAGACAGGGTCTCACTGTTGCTGAGGCTAGTCTCAAGCTCCTGAGCTAAGGGTTCCCCACTCTGCCTCCCAGAGTACTAGGATTACAGGCATGAGCCACCAGACCTGGCCAATGATTTTCTTTATATAAATAAGCAACTCATAGAATTAACCTTAACTAGCAATACTTGGCACTTTAGTAGCAATGGGATATTTTTAGCTCCATTATAACATTAAAATCTTATACAGAGTATGTCATTGACTAAATGTAATTATGCATTGACTCTACAACTCAGTGGAATAGCAGCAATCATTCAATAGGTTAAGTGTGATGAACGTATGACAAATGAGACGTTATACATGTTTAGGTATGTCATGAATGTCGTTATTTAAAATACTACATTGTAAAGGCGTAAGAAAGATAGACAAATCTTTTAGTGATATAATTGTGATTTTTAAATGTGTACTATTATAATAACTTTGTATATATGTTTAGTATCCCAAAATATAGTGGTATAAAACAAGCTCAATAACTGTGAAGACTGTGATATATTAAGTGATGGTGAAGCCGTATCATTTTCAAAAAACAGAAGTAACCAAAAGCCACTAAAATATTCATTGAAAAAAATTTTTAAGTGTGACTAACTGGTCTTAGACAGAATTACAGGGACATGTTTCAGTAATATAATTTAGCCTGGCTGGCAAAGATATCCACAGGTGGATGCCCACTCTGCGTTAGTCTACAGTAGCAATAAGGGCCTTTCGTAAGTCTAGATAACCACTTATTGTGTTTAGGTACAGTTTTGCCATTTTGTAGGCACCATGGTGAGAATTCATTCTGTTTACTATGGAAATATCTTAAAATCTTGCAAAGGGACAAGAGATTTGGCAGTTGATGCAGAGCGTTGTTAAATCTTGCAAAGTGTGGGCTGTCATATGACAAAGTTTGTCAACTCAGCACACGCTGAGCCAGGCAAGGCCGTTAGCACAGAGCCTGGTACATAGCAGATGCTCCAGGACCTCCACCCACTGAAGTTAGTGTTACCTACTTGATGATGGTATGGTTTTTATTACTACTACTACTACTACCGGTTTTGTGCAAAGCGCTGTATTTGACCTTAAAGTGATTACAAGGGAGTCTGTGCCAACATCCTTTGCTCTCAAGAAGTTTATGACTACTGTAACCTTTTATTCATTCTTTTTTTAAAGAAAGTTTCGGTTGGCTACCAAGTCATAGCTAGGCTTTGGGAATAAAATGATGACCGGGTACTCCCTGTTCTTTCCTCCATGGAGATCAGTACAGCAGAGGAGTAACCAGTAGCTAGATCATCACAGTGTGTTGTTAAATTCTGTAATAGCCAAATGCTTTAAGTGCTCTGGGAGCACAGAGGAGGCCTACTGAGAAAGAGTTCTTGCCGATGATATATGATATGCATGTGCGGATGGAAAGTTAGCCCAGACTGGAGATGAGGAGGGGTATGGTACAGTGGGAAGCTTTCCACTGTCAGGTATTATAGAAATCAAGACATGGAAATTGAGAAATGAAGCTGGAAAGTCAGAAGCAGGACTTTTTTCCATGGATGAAGGATCTCACATACCACGTCAAGAACTTGAAACTATTCCACTGGCTAAGGTAATCGACCAACAGAATAAACTAGGAGCGATGAGGTAGGGACTAAATATGGGGACCTGAGCTAATGAGAAGTGTTGAGAAAAGAACTGATTCCGGGGAGTGGGACTGGTAAGACCAAACAGAGTCCCGTTCGTAAAAGGTAACGCTGAGGACAACTAAAGTAAAACGGGAACCTGGGGAATGGGAAAAAGAGCAACTCCAAGAATTGTAACACTATTAATACGTGACTAGACCCAGAATCGCAGGGGAAAGACTATTAAAAAAAAAAATAGGATTCATCTTCAAATGTCACAGGGAGCTGAAACTGTGAAGAGAATCAGAGATGGCCAGACAATAAGGGGCTGTCCTACCTGGAATTGGATGGGAAATACCAGAATTTTGAGACTTCTGTAAAGAAAAGTTGCATTGTTTTCCCAATCTCTTTATAAATACTATTCACTGAAACTTAATTCAGAAGAATGGTGGCATCATATTCTTAATCTGTATAGTCAAAAGAAAAGAAGCACTTTTCTGGAGAATTCAGTATGGCTGTAGTTAACCTGTGGCTCTTTGCCCCTAATTTAGAGCAGTTGCTGAGTCTCTGCATGAATGGGGCTGCACTGTGGACTTCTGAAGTGCTGTTATTTGTAGCAGTTACTGGACAGATCATTAGGCAAACAAAGACTGTTTATAGCCTTGTGCTGAAGCCCAGAGGAGCTGATGGGCTGATGTAAGAGCTGGCCGTTCATGTGCCACTGACACATAAGCCTCCCAGTTCATAAACCTGAAATCCCTTGGAATAGAGACAACATTTCCTAAGTAACTGAATTTCCAGTTTTTATAAGAAGGATAAATGCTGAAGCTTGTTGTTGATTCCTGAAACTTTTTCACAAAATACTATCAATTTATTAAAATTTCTTACTATGTATATATACCAGGGTACCAAAAAAAAGAAAAAGGTACACAGTTTTAGAGATCTTGTTGGAAGTAATAGTGATTGTTTCCTAGAAGTGTACAAATTGCAGGAAAAATGGCTGGACATAGCACGTCTAGGTAAACTTGACCAGTAACACTACCTTCAATCAACTTCAAAAAAGCTAGGTTTTTTGAAGAAAAAAAAATAGATAACATCTCTTAAATGTGATAACATCTCTTAAAATATGAATAGGTAACATCGCTTAAAATGTGGATTCATTTTTTGGCATCCTCTGTGTGTATGTGTTTGTGTGTGTGTATGTGTGTGTGTTTATCTCAATCTGGTTTCCCTGTTGCTCACATAAACAAAAGATCAAGAGGAGGTTCAAAAATAAATTATATGATTAGAGATATAAAGCCTTGAAAAAATCATATAATTTACTTATCATATAATTTACTAAATATATGTAAGGACAATTTCCCAACCTCCTATTGGGTTGTATACATGTTGTTTTGTCTTATTATTCTTAAGTAAATATAGATGTGAAAATTAGTATATGGAGTTAAATATGGCAAATGTTTACTGATAGAGTCATAGTCAATTTATCTATTTATTGATGAATCAGTATTCAGCACTTGTTGTATTTAAGAAAATATACTAACTATGATAAGAAGCCTAAACTCTGGACACTAGCATGACCAGGACTCCATAGCTGAACCTGAATTTTTTTCATCTATATAATTAGGATCTTTATAACTAACTTAATACCACTGCCCCCAAAGCTTATGGTCCAGTGGGGCAAATACACATTCATCAACAAATCAGAAAAAGGCAAGTGAAATTATAGCTGTATTAAGTGTAAAGGAAAGAAGATGTGATATGTGTTGTGTGTAATAACAACATATACATTGTTTTATATAGTAATTTATTTTGATTTCAGGGTTAATGTAAGGGTACTTGTGATTGGGTTATATTGTATGCATTTGTAAAGTGAAATCCAAATTGTATTTGAATCCTTCACCCAGGAAATCTCCCATATATCTATACGTTGTACCCATTAGGTGAGAACTTACTGGACTCTCTCTCCTTTACCCCTCTTCTTAAATTTAAGTGTTTTTTCTCTCATGTGGGCCTGTAATTTTTAATGTACTACCTTCCATTTAGTACTGAGTACATGGGATGCTTAATTTTCCATTCTTGAGATATTTTACTTAGGAAAATGTTCTCCAAATCCTTCCAGATAAATATAAGATAGGCAAAATCTCTACCTCTTTCTGGCTGAATTCAATGGTATACGTATACCACGGTTTATTAATCCATTCATGGATTGATGACACTTGGGCTGTTTGCATATCTTTGTTATTGTTATTGTTATTAAAATCAAGGGAGGGTTGGACGGTGCCTGTGGCTGAGTGGCTAGGGCGCTGGCCCCATATACCAAGGGTGGCAGGTTCAAACCCAGCCCCAGCCAAACTGCAACAAAAGAATAGCTGGGAGTTGTGGCAGACGCTTGTAGTCCCAGCTACTCAGGAGGCTGAGGCAGGAGAATCACCTAAGCCCAGGAGTTGGAGGTTGCTGTGAACTGTGATGTCATAGCACTCAACCAAGGGCAAAAAGAGTGAGACATTGTCTCTAAAAAAAAAAAATCAAGGGAGGCTTTTCTGAGGAAGAGCTGCTTGAACTAACAATGAGCTGTTTCTGTTTTGAATATTTTTAAGAGAAAAAACATGTTATGAAAAGAAATCTGGGCTTAAAAAGCAGGAAACATAGCCTTTAGTGCCAGGATAATTTTACCTTGGTGAGAATCTCAGTTATTGAACTATAAACTTGTCATACAACATAGAGTAAATAATGATACTGCACTGCCCATCTCACCATGAGGCAGAGGATGTGAGAGCATTGGAATGTTGGTTGACAGTGAAACATTGTCTTCATTGGCATGAATTTTCAGACACTTTTTATTAAATATATAAAACCATAAAAGTCTTAAATTTCATGAAATCAGTATATGTTGTATTGACGATCTTAGCTGTCTTAAAATTTAGAACTTTCTGATGAGTGAAGTTGAAAAATAATAGTTATCAGAAGAGATATGAAGCTTAAAATTATGACAAATTTTAATCAAAGCTGAGAAATAAAATTTTAATAAAAATTTTAAAATATTGCTCATTTGCCTCACTCTCTTTGGCTTTCTTTTAGACAGTTCTATTTTTCATAGTGGAAAAAAATTGGTTCTTATATTCTTTTTAGAGCATGTACGTAAGGTTCGAACATTACGAATTTTTCATAAGTTAGATTTTATAAAAATAATTTTTATGACTATATCACTTCTTTTAGCTTATCACTTTCTAAGAAAAAATAATTGATTAACAATATAGAAAAATTTATTTTGCTATAGCTATGGTGGTTTATGTAATGAATTCATTATAAAATTTAAGTATAATTTTCTTTACATACTTACACACTTTTTCAATTCTTTTTGGTTTTGTTGTACATTTGTGAAATTAATTTTCATAATATTATGCTTGAATTTGCTTTTGCAAGTGTCAGACCAGAGCAAGGTCTTAGTGATACTGAGCATTGAATTCACTTTCTACTTTGCTTTCTCCTTAAAAAGTCAATGAGTGTTGAACGTTTCCAATGAAGTGTTTGATTTCAGTTATTCTTTTAATCTGTAATAACATTCTTTACCCTTGAAATAAATACTTGCTGTATTGTAAAGAACTGGTCTTTCTCAAAATGATGTCTGGCCTTTGCCCTCAGGTTTGTGGAGATGATGTATGTCAGCCCCTGTAGGAGTGTGCTTGTTTAGGGGAGGGCAGGTCACACTGCTTCTTAGCATCAGATGGCCATACCTGATACTGCTGTGGCGAGAATTGGCCACTCTAGAAATAGCAACCATATGATTTAGGGTGGATCTCATGGTATAGGTTGACCTAGACAGAGTTGACTATGTGGGCAGTCAGTCAATCATGCCTACGTAATGAATACCCACTGAAAACTCCAGACCACAATTCAGATGAGTATTCTCAGTGGGGAGCACCCCACAGATACTGTCAAACATTGCCAGGACAGCAGTGCCCCCAAAGGGCAATGGAAGCTTCTCAGACTCAGCCCAATAAAACTCTTTCACTAGCAGACATTTTGTTTATATTCTTTCCCTGTAATAAGACATGAGTATAATAATTTTCAGTGAGTCCTTTGAGTCTTTCCAGCAAATTGTCAAATCTAAGAGTGGTTTGGGGAGTCCCCTGGACTTGCAGTTGGTGACAGAGTGAGGGTGATCTTATGTGACCTCTACCTTCTAACTTTGTAGTTGGAACTTAGCTCTTTGCAGGTAATGTCAAAATTCTTGGGAAGACTTGACAATCTGGTAAAGGACAGTGCTCTTTACCTCACAGTTTGGCTAACTCTAAATAGTTGCCATTATCTAAATCCTCAAAATGTGCTCAACTCAGTGACAGTTGTACATTCTTTGGTTGAAAACTTACTTTTTGAAGAATTAAATATGTTTTTAATGTATTATCTTTTTTTGTTGTTGTTGTTGCTTGTAATATCTCCTTTAATCTAAATCATTTTGTAATTAGTTAGCAAACTGATTTATGAACTGCCTTGTAATTGAATCCCATTTGCAAGTTGGAGGACTTGTTGGGGGGTTGGAGGTTTCATGTCTGAGTCGCAATCATTTTTTATTTGGTTAGTTGGTTTTGTTTTGTTTTGTTTTTAATTTTTTTTTTTTTTTGAGGTAAAGCCTCACTTTCTTGTCCCTGGTAGAGTGCCATGGCATTACAGCTCACAGCAACCTCAAACTTTCGGTCTCAAGCGGTTCTCTTGTTTCAGCCTCCCAGGTAGCTGGGACTACAGGCACCAGCCACAATGCCCAGCTATATATTTTAGTGACTGGGTCTCACTCTTGTTCAGGCTGGTAAGGAACTCGTGAGCTCAAGCAATCCACCAATTGTGGCTTCATAGAGTGCTAGGAATATAGGTGTGAGCCACCGCCCTGGCCTTTTATTTCCATTTTAAAAGAATGTTGTATAGTATGAATCTATACTTAAAAAAGATCGACTAAGGATTCATATAGTTCACATGCTGATTTAACTTAAAAATAAATTATTTTTTCTTACAAATAATTTAATTGTGAACTGAAATTATAAAGCCTTTTCCCTGATTCATTTTTATCATATTTTACATGATAAAAACTCATATCAGAAAACCTAAAAAGGACTGCCCTTCCAGCAGAGATTACTCATAAAACTCAGTCTGTAGTGCACAGAGACCCTTCTCTGTCTGTGCAGGAGTAGTACTAAAACCTACATTAGGAAAGCAGATTTTGCTTCAGGAATGTCTTCCCACTCAATAAAAATTGTAACTGCAGAGGCCATAGGCTCAAATTTCAAAGCTCTCTACTGAATATAATAACTCTGATCCTTCTAAGTGTTTTCTGTGTTAGACTCTGTAATGTTAAAATCTTCTCTCATGTTTCCAGTGATAGATGAGTCTGACTGGGGTTTTAAACAAATTAAAACACACAGTCATCTAGTTCCATATTTAGATAATATTTGCTAACAGAGGATGTGATTACCACATGAGCATTGCATATTTTAAGAATTTCATCAGTCTCCACATTGTCTATTGGGCAGGTGTCTAATCAATCATCCTGACAAGGGCTGTCTCTGGACATAACACTCAGTCGAGTAGTACATTATATACCTAAAGCCCAGAAGACAGACCAAGAACTTAAATTTCTTCTTTTTTGAACATTTATTTTGCGTATTTTTCAAATACCAAAACCAAAAATGGTGATGATCCAATGAGGAATCAAGGAAGCTGGAAATGAAATCCTCAGTTTTGTTCAGAATCATGCCATCGCCATCAGCATTTGGATCTGAAATAAGGACACTGAAGTGCTGATTTTATTTTAAGACAGTGTGACCAAGCCCGCAAATCTAAAACTCTTGAAGCCAGCCAGTTTTTATTTCAAAAATTGAATTTCTTTTTTTTTTCTTGAGATCTCAGCAGAATATTCAGTGCATTGAACATTTCTTCCATAATATCCCAACAGGATCAAAGGAAGCAAACACCATCAAAACCACTAATATTTCTTAAGTCAGAATTGTTCCCAGTAACAGGAGTAAGCAGTCTCTAAATACTCACATAATCATGTCATTTGCCAAAGAAGTTTATATTGAAATGAAGAAACAACTTTCTTTTTTCAAGCTGTCAGAATTTTGGATTGTGAATGAGGCATTACATATAATACACATATAATACATACATTATCGTACAATAATGTAAACAGACAACATTTTGACTCTTCTTGTTCCTTTACCAATATTTCAGGAATAGTGTTATTTAGTGTTTCAAAACCTTGTGAGGTACAAATAGCAAAAACTTGTTGTTTGCTTCATGTTTAAACAAATCTCAGTTGACTTTCTTATAAAAGTAAGTTGCTTAAAGTTTAAACAAATCTCAGTGGACTCTCTTGTTTACCTGTCCACTTTCAATGTCTAGCATAGCACCTAGGTTTTCGCAGGGGAAAGTAAGTAGTTACTAAGTGATTGAATTCTAGATATCAGTGACATGGGAATGCATTCGAATGTTCAGCTAATAACTGGATACGTTGATTCAGGAAGATACTTTCAGGGACACCCTTATATTGTCGTAGGATTATTAGCTAATTAGGTGTATATTCAAATTTAAGAGCTCTACTCCATGGAAAGTGCATTGTTTATGAGAGCAGAAAAGCACCTTACAAAACCATGTTCCCTAGTTAAACGAGTGTTGTTCATCTTTCATATATAGTAGAACTTTTGTAAGTCTATAAGGACTACAACCAACTGGTCACCATACAGAGTGGTCAACATAAGGAACAGATGGTGCGTGAGCGGTCTATGGAAATTAAGGCAACGTAAGGAGGTGGTCGGTGTAAGGAGGTGCTCAACTATGGAAGTCCATGTGAATTTTCTAGTAGGTTTTAGCAGAGTTGGAAACTTAGCAACTCTTCCATTTTCAGTGCACCCTTATGCCTATATTAAAAGATGCTTCCTGATATCCTTTCTCCACTGTATGGAGAAGAACTAATAGGTATTCACCTTGTCCCGGGGCACAGAAGTCCAAGGCCAGAGGCAAAACCAGGCTCTTAATCAATATTCTCTATCATTCCATTTTGATTTAGATTGCTCATGGAACAAAGAAATTTTAAAAAAAGAAAACCCTCCAGACATTTTAGTATATCTCCAGTTACAATAAAATTTAAGTCAATTTTCAAGGCAAAATTAATAGCGTTTTTTAAAATGGCTTTTAGCAAATCGTTGCTCTCTTTTTCTCCCTACCACTAAGCATTGCCAGTAGTAAAATATTAATGTACCGTAAAATCTGTGGAGCTGTGCCTTTTATTTTTATACCGAATCAACTCTGTCTATAATTTTGTAACTGCGCGGCCCACCCTGAATTACAGTTGCAAGCTATATGCATTAATAATATGGAAACTACCAAGAGTGAAATAAGCCTTTGAAAGTGGTTAGGAAGGCCAAAGAAAGAAAACTGAAATCCTTTTGACAAGCAGTTTCTGAAGCTGCTGACATTCCTTTAAAGGCCTTTTTCATGTTGGCACATAGAGAGGTTTTGCATAACACACCAAGTCAAACCTATTAACTGCTGTACAAGGGGCTAACAGTTTTTCATGAGACCTGGAAAGAAAATCGACAAACTTTCCTACTGCTGACATTTCAGTTTGAAATTATCTTTTTGAAGTGGTAGCTGGAGAAAACAAACGCAGAACCTCTTTTGAGGTGCGCTGCTGGGGTACATCTGCCCCCTTCATTTCCTTGAGAGCTGTGTATTGCAATTTCATAAATATTTTGTAAAGCAATTAATAAAATATAAAAACAAAGAGGCTTTTAAACCATGGGTGTGTGCTACATAAACTAAAAAGCAGCCAGAACATAGCACAATGGAGAAATATACTACTTTTTTTTTTTTTTTGTAAACCTTATGTTTTCTAGTTTGGGCCAGTAGATGATTTTGACAATGAAATAGTAACTCATCTTATGTGGCATTAAAAATGTCAATTAAAAAATTAGTATTTCAAACTGTATATAGAAATAATACACTGAAATAAAAAAATAAAAAATTCATTAAAAATATTATTAGTCAGTTTTGTTTGCTTCACTCTTCCAACTTCTTTCAATAATTTCAGATCATTACTGTTAATTTCGGTGTAACTTGGTTTCTAAATTAAAAAGAACAAAAATAGTCTTTAAAAATTATTTTGATAGTAATATTTGTGGATAGAATCTGTGTTCATCTAGCATTTATCTGCATATTTCTAGTATGTTTTTCATTTATGTTAAAGACATCACCATAGAATAGTCATTTTAAAGCCAAAGCATGTTTGAGAAAAAAGAAATGAGTATAATTATCCCACATTAAAAATACACTATCGTACTTCTCCCAAAACCCACAATATGTGTTTATGTTACATGTGAAATAAAGAGTTCTTTCTGTTACTTCCAGTTCTATACTCCACCCTGGTCTAACCCCAAGACAGACTTGCCTTATACTAAATGAATGTTAGGGCACTTCTTATACTTCTTACTAATGTGAGAACTCAAGGTGGGTTTGGGGCCTGCTCTGATATAGCATAGAGAAATATTTTTTAAGTTCTTTAGTTATGCATTTCAAACGTGAAACATTTATAGTTTCATTCAAATTGCTAGTATATAAATTAAAATAAAGGGGAAAAATAACACGAGGTTTTTTGTTCTACTCTAAGCCTCACAGTCCTAAAACAGGCATAACATCTCAGCATTCCTAATCAGCCTTTCTAGGTAAGGCCTAAAATGATCTCCTTTGCTACTTGGGGCTAATTTTGTAACACCAGCAACTTTTGTGTGATCATGTACTTACCTTTCTAAAAGGCGTCTTTATTAAGTTGTATGCATAAAGAAGTAAAAAGAACAACCAAAATCTATATACAGAAGAACATTAATGTAAATCAAAATGGCATTATCCCTTAAGATGTTAAAAATGGCAGGAAGGAGGCTGGTGAGTTCTCACCCAGTATTTGGAGTTACTGTGCTTCAAGATTTAGCCTTCGGGTTTATGAGCAGGCTGTTTCAGTGATGCAGGCTTAAAAAAAGAAATCAGTCAACAAATAAAAATCACAAAAGTCTGGTTGAAGCATTGGCTAAAATTGCAGTTTTTCAATTTATAGTGAGAATTATAATTATTGCAAAAATATGAATTATTTATGCTCAAGAAGATTCTGCATGATAAGCTATATTATAATCAGAAGTCTGTGTAGGAAGCTCTTAGGCAGTCCTAGTGGTGTCTCGGCAGTTGAAGTTGTACATGGTTCCATTTGTTAAGTTCCATACATTCCTCTGGGTAGCACTAAAGTCCCAGTGACCAAAATCTGCTTTTTTGTATCCCTTTTCCTAAATAATGTACAGTCTGAGTTGTCCGTTTGAAAAACTTCCCTTTATACTAGATTTCAGAATATTTTGAACCTGGCACTTAAATCCCTTTGTCATTCTTCAGTAGACTTGCATGCATTCTCCATCTCAACAAGAGATATTCATCATCACCTGAGTGAGGGACTGCCTGCTATAGATGGCCGTTCTCACCTATTATAGGATAACTTTTTATTTAATTTTCATCAAGTAAACTCAAATGTATACTATGTAAATTTTTAGTTTACTACCTTTGAGATATAAAATGTGTAACTATATTAATGGCAAGGATCAAGTTGGGGAAAAGAATAAAATGTATTTTGTATTTAAAAAGTGACAGTATATTTCGAAAAGACATACTTCCAGTGTGAATATCTTTAATCTCTATTTATTGCTTATTGCTTCCCGGCCTTTTGGCTAAGATCAAGTTCATTTATTGTTGAATGCATTCATTGATTTATTCATGCCATAGATATTTCTAAGGGGTCTGCCTTTGCCTAGCAGCATTTTAGGATCTAGGAATACCACAGTGAGGACCACAAAACCACTCACCCCAGATAAACTTTATTTGAGAAAAGGAGAGGACAACAAAAAAATCAAATAAATATATATTAGTATTTAAGCCATCAACAAATGCAAAGGTGAATATTAAATGGGGTAATAGGCTGAGATATATGGGTAGGGGGCTCCTCTACCCCATGTGGTTCAGAAGGGTCTTTTCTGAAGAGATGGCATTTTAGCTGAGGTTGAAAGAGCTACAGGAACCAGCAATGCAAAGGTACGAGGAAGGAGCATCCCGGTTAGACCCATAGCTAAATAATGGTGCAATCTTCCTGAGATTGTCAGAAAAAGAAATTCTGTAGTTGTAGTCGTGCTGCCTACGCCTGTGAAATAATCCTTAGCTCTCATGACAGGCATTTCAGCTGCTTATCCCCATAGAGTTGTAGAAACACTCCAACTTCCTGATCAACAGTTATGTTTTTGCTAACAATTGGCTTAAGAAAATCAATGCCTTAGGATTATTTCATTCAACATTTTCCCATAGTCTGGGACCACTGCTGAATATAGGAATTTATCTTCTTAGCAGTATAGGAGTCTTACATCAGGATGGGGAAAAAAATCATAAAACCTATCAAAACCTAAAATGTAATTTTACAAAGTAGCCCTGTTCAATAGAACTTGTTGCATTGATGGAAATGCTTTATATATGTACAGTCCTGTATGGCAGCCACCACACCAGTCACACGTAGCTATTAGGGACTTGAATGTATCTGTTGAAACTAAGGAACTGATTTGTAAGTTTTAAATGTAAGTAGCCACATGAGGATAGTAGCTACCATATTGGCAGGATACCTCTAGAAAATTAATTTTAAATAATTTTTCAGTGTCTTAAAACATATGAATTATTTCTTCAAAATGATGAAGCCATACCTCTGGACTATCATAAGTAGAAGAATTATTTTTTTAATTTTACTGTTTTTATTGGGAATACATTGGAAGAATATCTTAAAATATATGTGTGTATGGTGTATGTGTGTCTTTGTGTGTGTGTGTGTGTGTATGTGAATCAGTCATATTTCTACCACTCTACTTTTCATTCATTTTTCCTTCAGCACAAACTGAAATATTTTTCTTTTCTCCATGGCTTTGGAGGTAATCGTACAACGCTCTACACTAGGAAGAACTGAATCAGACCAATGTACAGAAAGCTAATAAGTTGAAGAGCATTAGCCTCTGTTTCCTTGACATGTTTTGTGTTCACAGTCACAATTTCTACTAGTTTTGGCTAGTAGGAAACAGTTACGACAATACCTGATTAAGGCAGAAAATATCTACAAGGAGAGAAGTAGGTATTCTTTGGTTTGGTATTAAAAAGATATTCCCCAAGAATGAATAATAGCATTAAAATATTTTAATGCAATAGGTAATCTGTCAATATATTCCTTATTGGTCATTGATAGTTGAAAAAATCAGATTATTTAATCATATAAATGACTGTAGTGTTTCATTATAATAATTGCTTGCTAACTTTTAAAGAAAACCTGCAGAAAACAGCTAACATCAATTATGTTCACTGGGCCCCCAGATGAAGTTACTGTAAGTGAAGAAGGCATTTTGGAAGGTCAATCAGAAAGAAGAAGATAAAGCTTTCCTATTTCCAAGATTTTCCACACTCAATATTGATTACTTCTTTTAGTCTAGCTTGGCACATTGAACTCAAATATCTATGCTTGTTTCACTGAGAATGCTTTTTAGCATCAATGTTAATTTTGTATAAATTGGATCACATGGGACATATTTTGACCACTAAAGCCATTTCATTATTACCCAGGTCCTTCTTGACTTTTTTCCAGTTTTCAACGTCAGCTTTGGCATTAGATAGAATTGAAGAAAATAATGTAAATTTGTAGAGCTCTCTAAACCGCATCATGTAGATGTATTTTGAGTTGTAATCAGTGACATAAAAGTAGTTTTTTAAATTGTCAAGTAATTGATGATATTTGCTAATGAATTTGAGTACCAGTCAGAGGAAAGCTAAGGAGATAGACCAGGTATTACCAATGCACTCACTTTATGTACAAGATAACTCAATAACTCACTAACTCAGTTTTCCCTTGTGAATATAATGGCCTAAATGCAGCCTGACACCAAAGAGAAAGAAAAAAAAGCAATAACTTAAGCCATAAATATCTAACATTAAAAATACTGTTTCAATATAAAATGGTTTTTATATTGTTTAATTTTGTATAGAAAGAGTAATTATAAAATTAAAATAAAATGATTGTTTCTTTTAATATCATTTCATTAAATGTCAGTCCCTTTTAGTTGAATTGAAATAGTATTTATTTTACACAATAATCGATAGCCACCTTTTCAGGAATAGATGTGTGGCATAAAGTAAGATTCATCTATATTCAAGATGGCGGTAGAACCAATTACAAGTGCAACCTCTTTTCAAAAACTCCAGAATAAAAATTGAGAAAAGTTGAAGAAATCTTAAACTCCTCAAAAAAAAAAATAGGAATATATTTCTCCTTTCGATATAAGCAGATGATGGAGAGAAAAATTAATTTGCTCAACTAAGTAGGTTTGTGTCCTGTCCTCACTTCCATGTGAGTTTGGCTGCTCATGAAAAAGTACAGGCAAAAAAAAAAAAAAAAAAGAAGAAGAAGAAAAGAAAAAGTACAGGCAGGATTACACATCCTGTTACACTTGAACTTTGAACTGGGTCCCCCAACATACAAGTTGTAAACACCAGTAAGTGTACTTTAGCATCTGAAATCCATGTAATTGAGCGAGGAGGGCTCTTCCTACCTACACGGGTGTACCTGTGTTGCATGAACCCACCTTTTCTTTTTTAACACCTGAATCCTAATTTGACTTGAATCCTATTTTTTTTTTTAATTATCTGTAATATTGTTTTGCTCTACTTAGCATGCTAACTCTGGGATGTGTGAGTTTATTATTAGCACTTGCACTTCCCCTAACTCAAGTGATTTCTTTCCTCCAGTTACTATAGTAAAGAACATCCCTCCTAAAACCCCTAGTGCTTTCTTTTCTAACTCAAGTGAATGTCACCCCTTAGATATAGCCCAATGCTATACGGCCTATCCAATCCTTTCCAGTTCTACAAGTATTTTTATTTCATTTCTCCTTTAGTTCTTCCTTTCCTGCTTTCTCATATACATTCTTCCTGAGTGATCATATCATCGGGTGCCCCATCGAGCTGGCACCTGTTCATTTCATACCATTGTGTGCAGTTGCGTCTGGCACAGCTCCTTGCCGGAGTTACCAGTGCACCCTCTCAGAGCATGCTTCCCCACCACAGGCTGCGGGAACTCCTCCTTGCCATCAGATCTTCTTTAAGAACATCCTCTCCTGCTCACTCCCCCCCACCCCCAGCCTGATGACGCATAGAATATGCCTTCTTTCTATGTGATGCGCATAAAGTTCCTTTTGTATAACTTACTGAAAGTTTTCCTGTGAGATCTCAGACACATGATCCTTCTCACCTTCACAGACTTCTGGAATTTCTCTCCCGTTCTGACTCTTCAGCCAGCTGAGAGAGAGAGACATAGATCATCTCTGTTTTGCCGAACTCCTAGGACTATGTTCAGCTTCTGTACATTCACAAAGCTTCAAATATGATACGTCATTTTTGTTCAATTTATCTTCTGTTCTAAGATTCCTAGTTCCTCAGAATAATTTTCCAAAATTGCTTGATCACGTCAATGAAATTGTTCAAGCCTCCATTATTTAGCTGAGTGATTAAGAAACTTATTGATGTATTTTTATTTTTCAAGCATTATTTTTTTTTTCTTGAAGAATGAGCAGATAATATAAAACCATATTTATGGCCAGCTCAGTGGGTAGGGCACCGGGCCCATATACTGAGGGTGGTGGGTTCGAACCCAGCCCTGGCCAAAGTGCAACAAAAAAATAGTCAGGCATTCTGGCCAGTGCCTGTATTCCCAGCTACTCGGGAGGCTGAGGCAAGAGAATCACCTAAGCCCAGGAGTTGGAGATTGCTATGAGCTGTGACACTACGGCACTCTACCGAGGGTGATAAAATGAGACTCTGTCTTTAAAACAAATATAAATATATATATAAATATATATATACTATATATATATTTCACTTGATAGACATGAACCAGCAGCAAGGTGCTTTTCATTAACTAATGATAGGAATCATCTGACTCTCCCAGGACCACCTTCGTACTTCATCGCTATTTTACTGAACATTAAGTTGTTTGTGGAGGACTTTGAGTGTAAAGAAGAGCAGTTACCTTTTGAACTCTGTATTCAAGTAAATAAACCAGTCAAACAGTGGCAACAGAAGGCATGTTTTGAAAAGCGTATTAGCATAAAGCAATTAAGTAATGGTAATGAGGATTGGCCTCTCTTGTTATGGCAACAGCTGCTCCTGACCTCTGAAAGAAAGTCACTTAGGAATCTTTCAGGGTTTTTTGCATTGTAATTTCTTGGGAATTCTCTGCCCCATCTCCTAAGAGCACATTCTTTCTTCAACAAGAATAATTTGTTGACAACTTTGTGTCCCTTTGAAAGAAAAGAAAGTTTTTCCCTACGGAATATTCCCTCCTCCTGGGCACCCCTCTGCCTGCCTCTCTCCCCTTTAGGCCTTTGAACTTGCTCTTTAACTGGAGTCTATTGCTGACGCCTTCTGTTTACTATGTTGTTAGTGCTGACCACCTGCTCTGCTTTCTGTACACTTTCAGCGCCATGAGTTTCTTCTTGGGCAGTATGGTGCGCTCTGGGGACAAGTAACTGTGTCTAATGGAAGACCCAGCTGAAAATACAGTCCCCAGCTCTAGCTGTTGATTCTTCCTATGTCATATCGTGATATAGCTTCCTTTCCCACCCTCCCCACCATGCCTGTGTCATGGCACGTCGACCAGTATTACACGAGCTACTGGATGCTCTGGGAATAAGCAGCTGGGTCAGCTGAAAGGCAGAGAGTCCCTGGGGAACAAGAGGCAGAACTGCAAGAAAGTATTCCTGGTGGAGGGGAAACGTGGACTGGGTCTTTAAAAAAAAAACACACACACAAAGAATGATAGTGATGACCATGGGAAAGAGTATATAACATGTTGAATCATGGAGGCAAATGGAAAGTTTCCATCCAGTGCTCTAAGTAAGTTGGCAGACTTAGGGCTTAGAGGAGGAAGGAAGAAGGCCCGTGGAAGAGCTTCTGTGAGGATGCCCAAAGGGAAGGTTTACTGTCTTGTTTCCCTGAATTCCAGGCCAAGCGGTAGATTTGCTGCTATTTCTGTAACTATCTCTGTTTTTCTCCTCTCATACTTGAACATTCATTTAACAAATAACCCTGGGCCCTGATTCTGGTGTTTTAATAAGACCGATGAGGTGCATGCTCTGATGAGACAGCAGGTGAACAAATAAGATGATTTCAAAGGATGTGGAGATTAGGAAGGAAAAAAAAACAACAGGATGCTTTGCTAGAAAAAGATTGAGGAGACAACACTAGATTGGATGGTTAAAAAACTAAGTTGAATACACTGCCTTAAGTACCTTGGGTAAAATAGCCCTACGCTTTATTCAGCAAGAACATAGATTTTGTTGTGTATAAAGGGATGGCAACCCTTGCCAGGTGTTCTAATGATACAGCTGTTGCCTCTGTTCTGCAGTAGATTATATTCACTAATGGGCAGTTCCCACTTTTTAGAGGCAGCAAGAATAGCATTTTACACAGCATTTGAAATGAGTTGTTTGCCTCTCTCCTCCCCTGTAGACCGAACATGCATTCTTAAAGAGTTCATATTTTTGAATCCAGACTGCTAGTATAGTTGAAGGATTGCAACCTGTTACAAGTTTTCAGCACTTAATTACACGGTATGTGAGTGCATTGAAATTGAGAGATCTCAGTAGTCATGATTTTTGGTTGTCAAAGGAGGAAGCAAAAACCAGAGCACTGTACAGTAGTAATGGGCATTGCCTTGTTATCTGGGCTTTCTGACTCTTACCCTGAATGTAGGGTGTAGATGACATTGCCACCATTACCAAGTGCTTTCTGAACTAGAGTAGATTCAAAAAGAAACAAGAAAGAAGAATATATACTAAGAACCTAAAAAGATATGGTCAAAACACATCCATTTTGACTTACTCCCCAGGCCTTTGCTCACTAGGGCTGAATCACACTTTTGGTATAGCAACATTTGTTTATGATTTATTGTTATTTATGTAAAGAAATGTGATAAAAATGAATATTCCTGTTATATGTGATATTATTCATGACTGATTATGAATTTTTAAGTTAGAAGAATTAATATTCTCTGTATTAGGATGTAACATACACCAATTAATAAAAAAAGATGCATATATAACACTTAACCCTTTGCCTTCCAGATTTTCCTATGCAAATTAACATAGAAACAACAAATTTTTATCTGAAGATTTGGAGACTACAAAGGTTATTGCATAAAGTTGGCACAAGTAGTAAACAAAAGACTCCGAAAATGTCAGCTTCCCTTTGAAACACAAACACACATTATATTTGTTAAGATAGTTTGTAATTCGAAATCCACATTGCTGACTGTGGCAGATTCTGACTTGAAAATAGTTAATGACATTAAAGGAAATTCCTGAATTGTGAATTCAGAGATGATTTAGAAGGATCACTTGTTAACATGTTTCTCCCTTCCTCTACTATGAGTCTGTATTTTGAGCATTTATTAAAAATGCAGGCAGTAGCCAAAGTGGTTTGACCTATTGCTGCACTGTTTCTCCCAGAGTTACATCTGGTCAATCTTGGATTGATGAGCCCTGAAAATCATGCCTGCAGAATCATTGCAGGCGTTCCTGACTGTCTCCATGAAAAAGTCTATTCTAATAGTGGCTGTGACCAGGTTTGCTCCTAACATTTATATACCGAGAACCAGCTGTGTCAGCTCTGGTGATAAGATAATGAAAGCTTCCCAGAATGGTATCTTTGCCACATCTATTAAGCCTTCCTTAAAAAGTTTTATTTTTCTTCTATAAATTATAATTTTATCTACACTCTCCCAAGGCTGAAAAAGTAATTGTGGTTAATTAAATGTAAATGTCCTTGCTGTCTAGCTGTAAATACTACAATACCTTGTACAGTTCCCTATAAACAATAAATTTGAAAACGAATCTTAGTGCAAAAACAAATTAATGAATTTATGAAATACTTGCATAATATCCCAATATGTGATTTTATGTTTCCAACCCACATATAAGTAGTTACAGTCAAACGAAGTATATATTGCTCTTAAAATGACATGCCACCAATATATTTCTTTCCTTCTTTAATGCACATAAATGTTGGTTGCAGTGTTATTTATAGTGGAAAATTTAAAAGGCTAATAATTGGAATGATAAACTTCTATTCACTAGGCAAAATTTTTTAGCTACCACAAGTATTTACAAAGATTATATAATAATATTTTATAATATTTAGTAAGTTTTGTATTTACAAGTATATTTATAATATTTAATAAGTATTTTTAATTTTTCATTATGACAGCTTTCAAAAATCCAGATAAGGTACAAGAATAAACACAGGCACACCTAACATCTGATTTTAACGCGATTAATGTTTTGCTTATATTTCTGTGTGTGTGTGTGTGAACGCAGTGGTCATATGCAAGTGTTTGATGAAACAATTCAAGGGAAGTTAGGGTTTTCATGAAACTTCATCTTCAAACCCAAGTTCCAGTGACTGTCCATGCATAGCATTTGGCCCTTATGTGTCTTTAGATCTTTTAACTGACTATTCTTTCTAGCTTTTTTCCCTTGACATTTTTTTCCTTCTTTCTTATTCTTACGGAAATTAGGCAAGTTGTCTTACCAACTCGTCCACTTTTTTTTTTTTTTTTTGCATTTTTTGCCCCAGAGCTGGGTTTGAACCTGCCATCTCTGGCATATGGGGCCAGCGCCCTACTCCTTTGAGCCACAGGCATCACCCCAAACTGGCCCACATTTTACATGTGTTTGATTGCTTTTCTTAAGTTATCTCTCCTCTATTATAGACTTGCAGAAGTCAAGTCTGAAGCCTCAGTTAGGATTCAGCTTAACAGGCCTGGCTTCTACATGTTTGCATGTCATGCGTGATTCTGTAACCTTTCCATGCCTGCGTATTCAATGTTGCATTTCATTAGCAACATGTAATATCAAGTGGTTCCTTATCACTGATGCAAAGCGTGACCACTTGGTTAGATGGCTACTGACATATCTTTGCATCGTAAAGGTACATTTTTATATTAAAACTAGCATAAATACACACAAGTAGATGTATAATTGGTGAAATTTAAATGAGTTTTGTATGTAAAATTTAAATGAATTTTAAATGACCAATCGTGTTGGTCTTGATGTTGTGCTATTTCTTACAATGCCACATGACTACAGTTACCTCAATACAAAAAGTTTTGTTTTTTTTTAAATAGTAGGTAATTTGTGGATTTTTAAAATAATAAGCAAGTATCATATTTCCCAATAACGGGTGGAATGTATTTAACATCTAGTAATGGTTCTTGCTTAAGTCAGTTCTTTCACTGAAGGTTGCAAAATACAATTCGGGAAGCACAAATGCCTAAGTCTTTTCCCTGGTTGATTCTCTCTTCTTTGAGTACCAATTTTCATTGAAAACAGTTACTGCAATCCCAGTTACGTTACTGATGATGTTTCTCTCCCTCTCTCCCTGCCCTTGATTATCTCTCTGACTTCTTAAATTATCTATTCATTATGTTATAACCAACTGCAGTCCCTATTCTTTTTTGATTCCTAATTTATCCCAAATGTGCCTCTAGGAAGCTCTTCATTTAAGCTTCTCTGACATTTTGGTATACTTCTATTAGTCTTTCAGTAGTTCCTTGATTTGTTAATTGTCCCAGGCTTGCTTTAAAATTTGCCTCTCTTGAGCCTAGAATCAACTATTCTCCAAGAAGCCCAGATCTTCTGATAGGAATAGGTGGAGTAATATTTATAAACCAGTACCTGGCTGCTATATGTGATACTTGTTCCTGGAGTATTTGGAGGTAGATTACTAGAGAAGGAATTACTGGGTCAAATGATAAACACATATGCAATGCTATGAGATGTGACCATATTGATTCCCACAAGGGTCATGCCATTTAGCATGACCAGGAATATAGGCGGGTGCTTATTTCTATAAGCCATAAGGTCAAAGCAGTCCGATAAGAAAGACATGCTATTTCAGCTTGCATTTCACTTATTATGAATGAGGTTATATTTCCCTATATTCACAAACTTTTTTCCCTATGAATTATCTATTTGTGTCTTTTACTGATTTTTCTATAAGGTTTGGGCATTTATTCTGGATTTTTACAAGTTGTTTATATATTAGAGTAATTGAACTTTGTGATATGGGATTGCAAGTATTTTTCCCCTTAGCTCGTCTTGGCCTTGTTTGGTCTTAAAAATGTATTTCTATTTATTTGTCACAAACCATGTTTTTATGTAATCTGATAAATTTAAATGAAAAATAGATACTGTAGCAGTCTTATGAATCCAAAACACTTTAAGCTTCCTATGTAAGCTTCACTTACTTAATTATTCTGAGGGACAATTGTCTTTACTACCTTTTCAACAGAATGTGCTAATATATTTTTAAATTTGAGCTATTTAGAAATATTAACTTTTATTCCTATAATATGTTTAAGTATTCTATTTCTTTTAGGTATATTTAATTGTTGGAAACCTTGAGTAGTGAATTCAGATACTCATATAAAATATCCTAGAAATGAATAAATTTAACCTAGTCATTGGTACTACCAAACATCAGCAATTTTTCTTTCAATGGGTATAGTTATTATGAATATGATTGGGAGATACATGGTATTATTAAAAACTGTTGAAATAACACTTTATTTTAATTTTTTACTTTAAATTATTTTATTTTTTTTCCTTATTAAATCATAACTGTGTACATTGATGCATTTGTGGGGTACAGTGTAGTGATTTGGATACAGTGTAAAAAGCTTACATCAAACTGATTAACACATTCATCACCTGGCTTACTTGTTTGTTGCAGTGAGACAATTATACTCTTTTCTTAATAGATTTTAAATGTACCATTGCATTATACACATTAAGTGAGGTCCCTCCAAATACCCTCCCTCCTCCCGACCTTCCCTCTCCCCTCCCCTGTCCCTCTTCTTCCCTTCATATTTTCTGGACTATAGTTATGTTTTATCATTCATATGAATGAGTGTGTAGGTGGTTATATGTTGATTTCATAGTGGTGCTAAGTACATTGGATACTTTTTTCCATTCTTGAAATAGTTTACTAAGAAGAATATGTTCCAGCTCCATCCAGGTAAACGTAATAGATGTGAAGACTCCATCATTTTATGACTACCTAGTGTTCCATGGTGTACGTATACTACAATTTGTTAAGCCATTCGTGGTTCAATGGGCACATGGGCCATTTCCATGCCTTGGCAATTATGAATTGGGCTGCAATAAACATTCTGGTGTAATGTCTTTGTTATAAAATGATTTTTGATTATCCGGGAATATACCTAGCAGAGGAATTGCAGGATCAAACAATAGGTCTACTTTTAGTTCCTTGAGTATTCTCAAAATTTCTTTCCAGAAAGGTCATATTAGCTTACATTCCCACCAGGAGTGTAGAAGCATTCTCTTCTTTCCACATCCACATCAGCATCTGTAGTTTTGGGATTCTGTGATGTGGGCTAATCTTACTGAAGTTAGATGATATTTTAAAGTGGTTTTGATTTGCATTTCTTTGATGCATAAAGATGATGAGCATTTTTTCCATGTGTTTGTAGGCCATGCGCCTGTCTTCTTCAGAGAAGTTTCTGTTCAGATCTCTTGCCCACATAGAAATGAGGTTATTTGTTGTTTTCTTATTGATTAGTTTGAGTTCTCTGTGGATTCCAGTTATTAGACCTTTGTTGGAAGAGTAACCTGCAAAAATCTTCTCCCATTCTGAAGGTAGTCTGTTTGCTTTACTTACTGTGCGCTTGGCTGGAAATAACACATTTTAGAAGCAATTTAATCATTTGATTTTTCTTCATGCTTTTAAAACATGAGTAAAGCACTGAGTCAGTTCAAAGGTAAAAGTGCTGGCTATGTAGTAGCAGTTGCTCCAAAGTATACTTCCCACTAACTCCAGGGGCAGTTTCCTGCTTGTTCTTTTTTTTTTTTTTTTATTGAATGGTAACTATGTACATTAATGCACTTCTGGGGTACAGTGTGGGGTTTTCACATGCAATCTGAAATACTTCCATCAAACTGGTCAACACAGCCTTCATGTCATTTTCTCAGTTATTGTTTTAAAACGTTCACATTCTACTCTTAGAAAGATTCACTTGTACCCCTGTAAGATAAACCTCAGAAGTAATCCCTCCAATCCCCCTGCCCCCTCCCCATATTCTTAGGCTATTTGGTTATAGCTTTCATATAAAAGGTATACATTAGTTTCATAATAGGGGTGTGTACATTGGATACATTTTCCTCCATTCTTGTGATACTTTGCTTGTACTTTTTACCTCTTCAAAAGTGCAGTGGGTGAACATTTAGACGTCTGTCTTATTCTGACTATTCATTGTTGGCTCCTACTTTCTGCTTCATATACCTAGACACCTATGCAGGGCTGCCTCCCAAACCCCAGCCACCTGTGAGACTATCTAATGAGTCTAGCAACCAACAGTGGGCCCAGGGTCAAGCACATCCACCTGGGTGCCTCAGACGTCTCATTGTGCATGAAAAGAGGTAGAACAAATACAGGCCTACTCCCAAGAGGAAGGCCACCATGTCTTTCTCTTGCCTTTTAAACATTCATATAAATTACCTTCCCCCTCATTATTATGTGTATCACTGCCATGATTTTGTCTTCCATTCAGTATTGTTACTGTCTGATTTTTCTTCTTAGGAACCATTTTAATTTTCCATACCAGATTCCCTGCTTTGCTTGCCACACCACCAGAACCCCTTAAAACAACACATAATTGCTTGCAAGAAAATGTGTATTTATAGACATCAGTGGTTTTTCTAAGTTTTTCCATGATAAGTTCCCTTGATTATTAATAAATAGGTTTGATAGTTATATGAAACAGTTTAAGTCACAAATACAATAATATAGCAACAGGTTGTGTATGTGCTATGAAGACAAAGTGCAGACTGCTACTAAAGATTGCAGTATAACAAGATGTGTTAGCTTATCTGGGCTGGTATAGCAAAATTCCCTCAACTGGGTGGTTTATAAATTGCTTGGGAAGTCAAGGCATGGACTGATTCTGTGTCTGATTCCTCCTGTCTTGCACTTTGTTGCTGTGTCCTTACACAGTGGAAGGGGAGAGGCAGCTCTCTCTGGCAGGTGACTAAGTCATGCAGGCTCAGTCCACATATATAGGACTAGTGCTCTTGTAAAAGAACACTAAAACCTTGGAGGTTAGGATTTCAACATGGGAATTTGGGGAAGACACAAACATTCAGAGACCGTATCGCAGTGTTACCTCATTTCAGCAGGGGGGAAGTAAGGCCTTTTTATGAAATAATAGTTCAGCTGAGAACCAACAGATAGTCTGCAGTTCAGACGGTGGGAAAGGAGAACAATATTCAAGGTACCGTAGTCCCTCATCTGTGGGGGGAACGTTCCCAGACTCCCAGTGGATGTCAGAAACTGCAGATATTACAGAACCATGTATAAACTATGTTTCTTCCTGCATACACAGACACAAGGTCATATTTTAAAGTCTAATTTATAAATTAGGCACAATGAAAAACTAACAATAATAATAAAATAGAACAATTATAACTATGTGTTGTAATATAAGTTATTTGAATGTGGTCTCTCTCTCTCTCTCTTTCTCTCAAGAAATCTAATTGTACTCACCTATTTTTGGATAGTGGGTGAGCATAAGCAGTTGAAAGTGCAGGAGCAAATGATGTGGATATAAGTAGACTACTGTAGATGAAACTACCTGCCTGCTAGGAGTCTTGGGGAAGAGATGCCCTTTACTCTGTCCAGCAGCTGAAGGGAAGCCTTTGTAACTGGAGCACTGGGAGCACCCAGGAGACGCTCAGAGCTGTGTAGGAACTGGGAGACAGGGACCCAAGTTTCCGTGTATTCTGGATGCATTAGGAAGAAAGCAGAGACTTGGCATTGGCGTCGCAGTCATCTCGATGGTGACAGTGATGATGGCAAGAAATTTGGGATGCTCTTGCAGAGATAGGGAAGACCAGAGGAAGGCCAAGGTGGCTCTTCAGGGGAGGGCTCAAAGGACAATTGGTGACTTCTAGAAATGTTCAGTGTGAGTGCGGGAGACATTTGTAGATTTACATAAAATTTGTGGTTAAACAAGTCAATCTGTACTTCAGAAAGGCAGTGAAAGTAGGTCAGTTCTACTGATTAGTTGTCTAAGAGTCCTGAAAATAGCAACCTCTACTGGTAGTAGATCAATAATATCATCATTTCATATTCAGACAGCAGACCTTTTCTGCATAGTTCTCAGCAAACAGTAGATCTGTGATAAGCCAGAATTTTAAAGGACACGGACGAAAGGTAAACTGAATTTCTCCTGTATGTTCTTCCTGGTGTATACTATGTGGATTTATGTTTGTGAACAAAATGGTCCATCTGGGTTCCACGCAACGTGGAAAGGTAATCTATAATGAAGGCTGTAAATGCTTCTACTTTAAGTGAAATACTGGTATTTAAGTAGGAATTGTAATTTAGGAATTGTTAGGAATTACTGTTTTCGTACGTTGACTTTGCAGATGTTCTAGATATGATTATTATTAGTATATTCTTTTTCCCTCTACCCTCCTCTTCTTATGGAATAAAAAAAAAGCCTAGGGGCAACATTCAGATAGCATATTTACAGCAGCTTTTCATCTGTGTTTTTCTTCATATCTAAAGCCAAAGGAAAATTTAGGTTGTTTAGAAAGGTAAAAACAAACGTGTTTTTCCTTTGTGGTTCAAAGACCTTTAAATATCACACTCTTCTAGAAAACAGAGTATGTGCTAATCTTCGACCTATTCAAATAGGATGTTTCTGTTCTTGTAACTCCTGCATAATTTTAATATTTTTTATGTAAGAAAACATCTTGACCACAGAGGGGAAACAAAACTGGGATTTAATTTTAAAGCTTTGACTTCTCAAAGGATCACTTGTTTTTACTTTGCTCTTTTATCCTTAATTCTTATTTTCTTTACCTCAATGATTCTCCAACAATAAAAACAATCTTATTTTTTTTAAAGAAATATTTGTTGGATATCTACTGTGTACAAGGAAATTGGGCACCATATGTGAATGAAAGACAGACAAACTTGCCATCCTAGAGCTTATATTCCAGGGGCGTGTGAATGAACAATAAATTAGTAGAAACAATTATTATATAAAAGAATGATAAATATAATAGGAAAGGGAGGAGAACAGAGCAAAACCCATGTGAGTGGAGTAAGGAGCTTCGATTTTAGGGAGGACGATCAGAGACAGTTTCTCACTTATAAGGAAAATTTGCAGAGACTTAAATATCATTTTGAATATTCTTTCTCTAAGATTTGGTCACAAGCCTCATTCCTGAAACAGCAATCTATAGTGACTGGGTTATGAGTTTACATCCTGTGTGATAGAATGATTTCTAAATTATTTGTACCAGTGCTTTCTGCTAAACTGAGAAGTCGTGGATAAGTTCAGTATTCACAACCTGAATATCTATAATTTCCATGACACTCTGCCAAGGCTGCTGTCAACAAGAAATTGTTCAGTTTCTCCATGATTTCACATTACCTTCTGAATGTTTGCAAATCAGCTATGCTTACCTTGAGGCTGAACTTTCATTTCTTCTCTTATTAATGGCAAGTTGAGGTTGTACTTCTGTCTTCAGACCCATTGGCCCTGACTCCCTGTGTGGTGAGATTATAGCAATACAAAGTGCTGCTCTGAGAAAAACTGGAATGTAGTCCAGTTTTTTTGCCTGTTTTTTCCCTATTCTTCAGTTAGCTTTCTGTCTCGTTGTTCCATATAAAATCATGGTCAGTTGTTTATTTATCAGAATTCAGTAGGTGTTTAGCAACTTTTGTTTACTACTTTGGTATATACATATAATAATTTTAAAACATTTCATTCAGAGATTTGCCATGGTTTTAACATCCAGTTAAATGCTATTGTCATAGCTAGACAAAAATGCTGTTTTTCTTTTAAATGATTAGCATATCACCTGCTTATATGCTATTAGTAGTAAATGTCTAATCTTCATGCCCATATATATTTCCTGGATCAGTCTTTACATGCCATAACTTTCTATTTTAACATCAGTTTAATTTACCTGCTGCATGCAGATCAAAACATTTATTAATTCAGGCTACCCAGTACTATGAAAATTATCAAAAATGGTTAATGTCTTTAGAATATCTTGATGAGAAAGGGATGAATGATTAGAGTCATCATAGACAAAAATCTGAAGAGGAAAACAATGAAGAAAAAAAAATTGTAAACAAGAAGTATAAAGAGGAAAGAATGATGACTAGGTTTGATAGAACTTTAACAATAAAAACAACCAAAACTTGAAGTGGTAATACCCGCCAAGTCCTCAGAAAGTTCTGGATATTTAAAACATGCTATAAATTAGATGTTAGTTTATAATAACCCAGTGATGAGTATGTTGTCTAAGGGATGAGGTTGTTAGGGGACAGAGCAGGACAGGAACTCAGAGCCATTGATGAAACTACTCCGTCCTTTATGAATAACAGAAGTTGGTAGAGAAGACAACTCATAATAACTAGAACAAAGGGCAACTATTCAAAACACCTAAGAAAACTTTAAAATTGAGATTGATTGGTTTGTGAAAAGGTTCATTTTTCTCCCATCCAAATATCCTCAGTAGATTGTGAGTATGTGGTGCATGTGTGTACATGTGTGTATGTGAACATAACCTATAAATCTTTGGAAATCTGGTGAGACTAACTTATTCTCAGCCAAAGAATGAGAAAGCCCAGCTATTAATACCTGATTTGGGGGGAGAAAGCAAGAAAGAAAGCAGAGAAGCATTAAAACTATCATTTCTTTGTGATACATATTTGTCTTAACAATAGCAATATTTAACTTCCAGGTGAAATACTGTTTGTATATATAGAAATTTAAAGTTAAGTGAATGTTAATTGTATTAGACACCAACTTTTAAAATGTGCCTTGTTTTTTAATAGTAAGCACTTCAAATAGTATAATTTATTATGAAATTTTCAATAGAAAATGACTTAATGTCATCAGAAGTGCCCTTTCCTGTAGTTTTTGGTGTTTTCATTTTGTCTTTTTGCCATTAGGAGAAGTACTTATGGTAAAACATATTTTGTGTAGGTTCATTATTAACAAAACAACTTTATAAACAAAAACTGTGGGCCAATCCATATGTTATTCACTGGAGATAAGAATGAATAGACACTGTTAATCTGAGGTGACCTTGCTGTGATTATGTGAAGTACAGAGTATGATGAGGTAGATGGGAATTAACCTATCCTGGAATTCATCATGCTGATTTTTTTTTCACAGTAAATTTGCTCATTTAGGGTGACCATAGAATTCATCAACCAAACTGAGATACTTTTATGGTGAAAGTGGGCTCTCCCAGTGATTACACAGGGCAATGCGTATGATGTGAGCATACTGGAGGGCATGGCCGCCCTAGTTCATCTTCTGTGTAATAGGTGTCAAGATCTTGCCTATGTCTATAAATGCCAGGATGCGTGTGTGGCCATAGCACTCTCAATTTCAGGAAGCTGACTTACATGCACCAGTCTAGCAGGGGCTTATCTCTACTGCCTCTATGTAGAAAGCACTGGTGATAAAGTAAAATGAAAAGATTAAGTATGTTGATATTATGTTTTCAATCACACTCTGCGGCTTACAGATTGGGGAGCTTACTATAACAACTTTTGTAATTGTTGTAGTAAAGTTGCTTTAGAGTGTTAGCTCTCCAACTGGTTGGTGTAAGACAATGATAACACAACTAGCCCTTGCACCGTGGAATGCTGCGGAGGCCTACATTTTGGTTGAGAGATGCCTTTGCTTGTTTTGCAGGACCAATGGTTTTGGCGAGTGAGAAACAACAGGGTGATGGATGGATACCCCATGCAAATTACGTACTTCTGGCGGGGCTTGCCTCCTAGTATCGATGCAGTGTATGAAAACAGTGATGGGAATTTTGTCTTCTTTAAAGGTGAGTATGTTTTCCGTGTCTAGCTATGTTATGTTTTGCTTATTTAGTCCTGGGCCTTGTACCACATTTCCCCCCAAATAAGACACTGTCTTATATTTATTTTTTCTCAAGAAGACACACTAGGACTTATTTTCAGGGGATGTCTTCCTCTCTGCACAGAAATGCATGGTGTGGCTATGCAGATATGCTATATAGCCACACCCATCACTAGGTATTTTTATTGGAGTAGGGCTTACATTTAACAAATGCATAGAAATCCTGCCAGGGCTTATATTTTTGGGGTAGGTCTTATTTTGGGGGTAACACAGTAGCACACATAGAGATGAATATGACAAATATTAAGTGAGGTTAGGTAACTGGAGCCATTTATGTAATAAATTAGATGTTGACCAGAAATATAAATGACACACAGTTAAAATAATTTTATTTTTTTATTCATGCTTTCTCGTACAGCATTTGCATGTCAAATTTAAGAGATATTAGATTTTCTTAGAACTTTTAGATTTGGCCTAAAAGCACCTAAAAATAAAAGAAATAAATAGCTATTTTTCCACTGACTAAGCCTTGGTTTGTTTGCTTGCTTGCTTGAGAGTATTTGGAGTTGCTTGCTGTTTTTATGCAATGAAATCTATTGCAGTCCTGATTTTCATAAATAATCTCTGAAACTTTTCTTGATTTAATCAGCTCACATAAATGGTTTCCAGTAAACTAAGAAATCACTCAATAAAGAAAGGGAAAAATTATGAGTAGAAAGATCCAGCAATTGTCAGTACTATGAAATTTATTGTGGTACCATGTGTCAGTACCATGACAAATTTATTATTTGTCATTTGTTTCAGTAACAAATTTTAATTGCACAAGTACTCTCGACAGCCTGGTTTGCACAAGTGAGATTACATGGTAAAGGGATCTTAGTCAAGTGCCTGCTGTTTCACCCTCAAAACTTACTAATATACAAAAGAGCAACCTTAAATATGCGGGGGAAAGCACAGGGACAAGAGATAGGTTAAGTTGGACAGTCGAGGGAATGATGAAAAGAACATATCGGAGCTGAAGTGGAGGAGGACTGGGGGGTTGAAAGAATATGATCCACTTAGAACATACTTCTCAAGAGCCCTCAGGACTAGACATAGACTTTAACAGAGGCAGGTTGAGGAGAGTAAACAAGGCATCTTGACCTAAGCCAGAAAAAAGCAATTATTTATTCTCCATATCAGACAGAAGAATTCACAGCAATGATGAGGCTACTGGTGAGATTGGGGAAACAATTGTAGTATTTTAAGTGAGTTTCAACCTACTTATGTAAATGAAAGTGTATACCTGGGACTTATCTTTATGATTGTTCAGTAAAAGGTAACCCAGAGCGTTAGCTATAAGAACATGTGGGTTCTGCCGTCAGTCACTCCATTCTCTTTGCCTCAGTTTTTCCACCTGAAAAAATGGGATTTGTGTTATTCTCACCTCTGGATTATTTTGAGGACTAAATTACTCAGTACTCACAAAGTGCTTGGCGTGTGTAAACCCTCAGTACATGCCAGCGATGATCAGTATTAATATCACGGCCTCCTGCTGTGATAAGCATACAAATGATGTGGGCGGCACTGCACCACAGGGGACAAGGCAGGGACAGCACCTAAAGGGTCGGAATCTTGGGGACAGAGTAGCTGCAGGGAAATTCCCCCGGCTTCTACCCCTTTGGTCCCATGAGAAGTAGCAAAAAGAAGAAGAAAGGAGAAGCCCCTGTGTAGTCTTGGCTTGAGGGCTGCCCCTCAAGGCTGTGTCTCATCCTGGGATCAATAGTTCTCTGTGACAAAACTGCCTGAGGAGAAGCTGCCACCGTCCTCAGGATCCGCTGCCTGGGGCCGTCTCGGTTTTATTCCCTTTGCCTCTCTTCTCCCTCATTTGTGGTGTCGGGGTCGTTCCTTTTCATCTTTCCACCACCAGCATGAAAGGCACGTCCTCAGAGCCCGCTCACTGCCCACCCTATTTAAGTAGTACCCTCCATCTGGCACACAGCTCTTGTAAAAATTCGAAATTACCTACAGCTTCCAAATGTAAATTCATGAGAGACAGAGCTGTTGTATATTTTCTTGCACATCCCCGTATTTTGAGTGTCTAAAACAGTGCTGGCTGCATAGTATGTGCTCCCGAATCCTTGTAATAAAAGCAGTCTCATTGAAAACTGGTTCGACTGAGTAGGATCTTTATGCTGTGGTGCTAACAACAGAATAACTCTGTCTCTTGTCCCAGATGTAACTTGTGGAACACTGTGCTTCTCGGGCATCCCTTCTGACAATTTGTTACATCAGGAAATGTGTACTCGTAGCAATTTTTGTTTCTCCAAGGGCTCTGGTCCTTCCTTGGGTATACTCTCACCCCACCTTCCTATCCCTCTCAATGCCCAGCTATTTTTGTGAGCAGCTTTCCTGCTAAAGAAAGCATTGCTCACCCAGAAAAAGCCAGAATCCCTGGGTGTTCACAATTAAGCCACCTCCTTCCCTAGTCTCTGCTTTACCACTGGCAGGAGAGAAGTAACAACTGCAGACCCCACTCTTCTGTTGAGAAATCCCCCCTTCCCCACCCTTATCACAACAGTCACCATCAAATGCTTGTCTCTGCTTGATGCTACAACCATCTCTTCATGGCCTTTAACAGGTCAAAAGTCAAGATAAGTACATTGTTCCTCAGCCCAAGTTGTCACCCCATTTAGCCCCGTGGTCCAGGAGACCTTTGCTAGCAGTCGAATCCCCTTCCCTGTTTAAACTGTCTGTATAACATATGGCGAATTACACCTATTTCACGTATTTGTATTCCTCCCCCTAGACTATCAGTTCCATAAAAACAAAGTATTCTTTTTTTTTGTAATTTTATACTGTTTACTCCACCCCACCCTCCATATCTTAAAGCAGGCTGTGACAAACTTTTTCTATAACAACAAAATAGTAAATATTTTAGGCTTTGCAGCCTACATGTTCTCTATTACAGATCCTTCTTTGTTGTTTCTTTTTGTTTGTTTTGGATTTAAACCTTTAAAAATGTAAAAACAACTCTTAGATGATGGGCTGTATCAAAGCAGGCCATGATCACACACTGTCATCTTAAACAATCCCTGGAGTACAGTAAACACTCAACAAGCTTTCTTGAAATGAATGACAATAAAATTCAAGGCCCCAACTGTGTTCACAGCCCTACTGTGCAAGTTGGTCTCAGCCTGACCAGCCCTATGGGACCATTAGTGGTAGATTTACACGTGACTCTACTTTAATTGTCCCTTTTCTTCTGTCCCTGTGCTTTCCTTTTCTAGTCTTTGCCTTCTTTCTCTTTAGAGATCATCCTTTTATGGTTTTTTATCCTTCTAATCTCTTCTTTATAAATAATGTTTGACTAGCCTTGTCTTTTAATCTCCCTATTTAACTAAAGTCCATGCTTGGATATAAAAGTACTTAACCATGTGTTCCCTGAAGGTACTTAATCCACCTTTTGGATTCAATAATATGTATAAATGAGTGTTAGTTATAAAGAATGACTATAATATATTTTTGGTAATATAAAGATGTCATATTATATTTATTTTTGGTAATATAAAGCATATCATATTATATTTATTTGATCTTTTATAAATTTTAAGAAAAATGTAAATCCACAAGAGACAATGAACAATTCATATTTTGGTATAATCTGTATATATTTTTGAACTTTGGGAAACCATATATGTGTGCAAATGCATTATATAAGGACACAAAATCTTATGAAGTAGAGAAACAACTTGTCCTGTATATATGTGCCCAATTCTGTACTCCTAACATGATCTTATTGCTTTTTGGCATTTTAAAGTACACTATATCAGAATATATTACAGGTGGTTTCTACTTTCATCAAGATGTACTAATGAGTAAGGATAAGATTTACCTTACCTCTATTTCTAGAATAGAAACATGGGAAAATATATAAAAGAATAATTTTTAAGACACTAGGCATCAGGAAACAAAGAGCAGTGAACTTTGAAAGTCAGGAAATAAAGAAAGAGATAAGCCCTGAAATTGCCACAGTTTCCCATCTGAACAGAGTTGGCCCCTGGAGGGGAATCCATGCAAAGCTTAGAGACTCTCTTAGTTGAGGAAACAGCTGAGACACAGGGAAAACAAAGGGTTACAGTGTGCACAAGACAAAGTATCACAGAGGAAAGAGCTGCAGAGAGTGGGGCCCACCCAGAGATCAGCAGATAGACCCCTATGATTATCAGAGAGAGTATTGATCAGCTCAGGTGTGTAAAGACACCACTCCAATTTAGAGAAAGAATTTTTCAAGGTAATAAAAGGAACAGTGCTGTGTACTCACAGAGGGCCAACAGTACCTACTCACCCAGCCACCTGTACTTGGGCGTTACATGGAGTACTGAAAACGTCTTGCCTCAATATTGGGAAATAATTATTCTAGAACGAACACCAAGTCTTACCTGACATATCTACAAAGTAAGGCCAGAAGCAATCAAATTTTTTCTAAGTAACAGTCCTTGGACAAAGGCCAAGAATATTATTTATAGAGCTATAAAAATATTGACCCAACAAGGTAAAAAAAAAATCACGTATATGGCATCCCCCTCCAAGCTCAAGAAAAAGACAAGGATGTTCTCAGCTCTCAAGTCCGTTCAACAATTTAAAAGATGTTTTATGCAGGATGATAAATAAAAAGCATCTCAATTGGAAAGAAAGAAATAAAACTGTGTTTACAGACAACATGATTGATATAAAACTGAAGTAAAATTATTCTCAGACAACATGATTGTCTATGTAAGAACAGACCAATAAAAAGCTCTCAGAATTGATAAGTGAGTTTAGGTTTTAAGGTATAAGATGATATAAAATTTGTACTTTTTATAGATCGTATTTTTAAAAAATTACATTTTTATATATTTTTAAAAACTATGAAAGGGCTGTGTTTCATCCTCTTTGTGAGCTAACAACTTGGCCTGTCCTAGTCTCATGGTTGTTTGTAGAAGATACAAGACTCCTGGGTCAGAGAATAGGACAGAAGCAAAAGCTTTTGCCAGCATATGGCCATGTGTACTGGTTCCCTGAACCCCAATTCTCAAAATGTGACGCAAAGAAGGCCAAGTGACCCATTATATGTGATCAGTTCCATTACAGGAAAACAACTGCAAACTTAAGGGACCTAAATCTTCTACAAAAAGCATGAAGCCTGCCTAAATTTTTCCCTGAAGGGAGACATTTTCTTTATTAGACTGGACAGCAAACAAGCCTTTGCTTTGTGGTGGAGAAAGAAGCCGTGTCTATAATCAAAGGGTTGCTATAGAAATATCTGTAGAAATGGATTCCAGAACCAAGGCAGGCCGTCTCTCAATCACAAGACACACTGAAAAGCAGTAAATCTACCTCTCTCATAGTAGCAAGGAAAAATTGGGAATTAAAATTTTAAAAATTAAAATCCATTTACAATAGCATCCAATAGTATCAAAAACTGAGGAATCAATCTGCCAAAAATGTGTATAATTTGTACAGTGGATGAAAAGTACAATGCTTTGTTAAATGAAAGTTTAAAAAGACTTAAATACCTGGACAAATGTGCCTTAGTCATGGGTCAGAAGTTTCAGTATTGTTATAAGGCCAAATCTCACCGGATTGATCTATTAATTCAGTGATATCATAATCAAAATTCTTGCAGGCTTTTTTGTAGTAATGGTCAAGTTGATTCAAAATTTATATGTAGATGTAAAAGATCAAGTGTAGATAAACCACTTGAAAAACCTCTACTTGAATTCAAGACTTACCTAAAGTAACAATAATCAAGACAGTGTGGCATTGGAATACAGATAGAAAAAATAGGTCCTTGGAACAGAAGCATCTAAAAGTAAACTTCTAAATGGACAAGTAATTTTGTACAAAGGTACAAAGGAAATTCAGTGGTGAAAAGATAGGCTTTTCAACAAATGGTGCCAGAACTGTTGGATGTCCATATGCAAAAAACCCCATAAATTCCAATCCACACCCTGTACCACATATAAAATTAAATTAAAATGATATTAACCTACATGTGACAACTAAAATTATAAACCTTCTAGAAAAAAATAGGAGATAAATGTTTGTGACTTAGGTCTTTGCAAAAATTTCTCAGATAGAATGCCAGAATCTCAATTCATATTAGAAAAGTCAGTAAATTGGACTTCATCAAAATTAAAAATTTCTTCTCTTCAAAGCCACTACTAAGAGAATAAAAAAACACATCACAAACTGGATACAGTATTTGCAATCCCATATATTATGAAGCACAGTACTTGGCACTACAGCCCCACACCATCATGCCCAGCTAAGTTTTCTATTATTTTTTGTATAGCTGTATTTTATCTTTTGTGTTACTACAATTACAGTTGTTACTCACCATATTGGCTAGGTGAGTCTTGAACTCCTGGACTCAATCAGTCCTCTAACTTCAGCCTCCCGAAATGCTAGGATTACAGGCGTGAGCCACCAAGCACAGCCTGTTTTGTTTTGTTTTAACAAGCTTTACTTTCTAAGTACGTCAACCTATATCGGAATAGTTTATGCAAATATTTTATAAATTTAAATATGCAGGTGACCACGGTAGTAAAATTGAATTTCTTCATTATTTCAAAGCATATTAATTATGAGCATCAAAATAGATACTATCCTAGTTTCAGTTCCTTCGTTGAGCCCCCTGATTATCAGGTGGAGTGTCCCCTCATGGCACAGACGCCTCATTCCCCAGCGACTTCTCCTCTAAGCAAAGTTCTAGTATTATTAACAATTGTAGAATTAGAATTTGTAGAATTCTAATTAGTAAAGAATTAGTAAAGAATTCTAATTCTCAGTAAAGAACTAATTCATTTACTGAAGAGACATTAAATATATAATCTCAATTTAATCTTAAATGCTACTACTTTTGTAGCAATTTTAACGTATTTTCTAATGAACATTTATATTGGAAGAGATGGTAAAAATATTCTGATGCCCAAATTTTTTAATAATGTCATCCTTGTTACTTAATATTGCTTATTTATTATTTATTTATGCTCTTCAATTTCTCTGGCCTTATTTCTGTTTATTTTTAAGTTATTGTTTCACAGTTTTGTTACATTTCCTATAAGGAAAGTCTCTGATCTTTAGAAATGAGGCAAGGTACAGTAGAAAGTGAATAGATAAAAATTTCAGAGAATTTTTTTCTTTCGAACTCACATATGAAGATGTAGACTGTGGTTATTTTTATGTTTTGTGTGTTTTTTTAGTTTTTATTTTTCTTTTTACCTTTTTTTTTTTTTTTTTTTGAGACAGAGCCTCAAGCTATTGCCCTAGGTAGAGTGCTGTGGCATCACAGCTCACAGCAACCTCCAACTCCTGGGCTTAAGCAATTCTTTTGCCTCAGCCTCCTAAGTAGCTGGGACTATAGGCACCCACCACACACTTGGCTATTTTTTGGTTACAGCCATCGTTGTTTGGCGGTCCTGGGCTGGATTTGAACCCACCAGCTCAGGTGTATGTGGCTGGTGCCTTAGCTGCTTGAGCCACAGATGCCAATCCCTTTTGTTTTTACTTTTAAAGAATCCAGGGCATACTGTGTCCCCTCACTGGTTCAGATGCCCAGTGAATTTCTCGCTGAATGTCCTCAAGCCCTGTGGTTTGGTTTATGTGACTACCACTTGGCACCATTTGTGACTGCCACATCTAAACAGACCTCCTTATCCCTCTGCTTGTCATTTAGTAGCTAACACTGAGAATGCTTTACTTTATAAGTGACATATTTATTTATTTAGGGAGATTCAAAAATAGAAAATGAATCACACCTCAAGGGATCTTACTTTTCTCCAGAAACTGAATGTGCCACGCACTTTGTGTTAGTCTGCTGCTTTGTATCGCTCAGGTATATTCAACACAATAGGGTGACTCTTTATAAGGAAATGTGATCAAGCCAGGTATGTCCAGTGTCAAATCACTAGCCACGTTAAGGCTGAATGATTATGAGATAATAACAGCAAAAAAAGTTATGTTGAAAATTGAGTTGGGATAGTCCCCTTCATTCATTGGAAATAATTTAAAAAATGAAGCTGCAAGTGTTGTCAAAATCAAGTAGTTGAAAAGGGTTGTCTCAAAAGTCCTATTGTCACTATCACTTAGTAACTTTAAGCAGTATTTATTACCCTGTTTGACGGTTTCATTGCAAGAGGCAAAAATCACTTATAGAATGTAAACTAAAATATATGAGGCAGAAAAGAGGAGTATAATATAGAGTGTGGGTAAGAAAGTCATACAAAAGATATGTATTAAAGGAGAGGAGTTGTCTAAAATACGTAGCAAAGGAAAATGGCACAGAAAAGAATTGTTTGATTAAGAAATGGTTTAGGGCGGGACACAGTGGCTCATGCCTGCAATCCTTGCACTCTGGGAGGCCTAGGCTGGCAGATTGTTTGAGCTCAGGAGTTCGAAATCAACCTGAGCCAGAGCAAAACCCAATCTCTAAAAAGAAAATAGCCAGGCATTGTGGTGGGTGCCTGCAGGAGGCTGAGGCAAGAGGATCACTTGAGCCCAAGATACGAGGTTTCTGTGAGCTGTGATGCCATAGCACTGTATCCAGGGCAAAAAAGTGACTCTCTCTCTGAAAAAAAAATAATAAAGAAAGAAAAAGAAGAGAAAATAAATGGTTTTTATAACTTGAATCATTATTTCAAATGAGTACTTACAAACCAATTTGTTTATCCTGGTTACAAATCATTTTCCTAAAAGATTTAGAAGGTGTTTATAAAGTTTATTTGAGGTAGAAATTCCTTGCTTCTTACATAGTGCAATAAATAACCTAAAAGAGATATTTCAGTATAAATTGGCAAGTACAGTATTACTGATTTCTTTATAGGATGGAATAGAAAATTGATGTCTAAAGAGTTTTACTAGATTAAGGAATTTACTTTCAATGGCCTTGGTGAACATGAAAATAGATTTACACTATGGGAATAGTATTATTTTCTTGGATTATAAATATTCAGAGAATTTTAATATTAATGTTTTATTATATTTTGGAGTGAAATAATCATTTAAAACCAAAGGTCCAAATATGTAATATGTGACACTCTCCATTGATAATATATTTCTACCTATTGTACAGATTCAAAAAGTCTATGGTATATTTTTATTATGGCTACCTTTTATTTGTATTTCAGATTGAACCATTTTCTCATGAATATTACTTGTGTGTCTAAGAGCTTTGCTCATCTTCAGAAAATGTAATTCCGTCCTTTTATATACTGTGACATTTTGAGTTCTGCAAGAAGCAGACACCAAAACAAAAGCAGGAGTCTGAGGGGTTTGTCAAGGAGAGAGGTAAACTATCAGAGATTAAGGGAAGAAGACAAGACTAGCCAAAGAGCCTCGGCCTGTGCTGTAGTTGACAGAGGGTCAGTGAACCCCACATCAAAATCTAGAGTGAAGACTGCCTGTTAGGGAACTCTAGCATAGATAAAGTGACCAGACATCCCACTTTTGGCAGGACAGTCCCAATTTTTAACAATTTGTCCTGCATCCCACAGCATTTTTAAAAAGTCCCAATTTTTGGAAAGAATGCACGACAAGCTAGGGAACACAGGAGAACAGGAAGGGAACATACGGTTTTCAGCTGCCATGTGGCTAGTTCGTCAGGATATGAGTTTTATATTATTTTTATTAATTTTATAGTGTTTAATTTCAATAATAACAAATAATTGTTGAGAACTGATTATCGAGAACTGCTTATCAAAGTTTGCATTGTTGTCAGGTCCCCCCCGTCAATGGTGTCCTGCTTTACCAATGTTAAAATCTGGTCACCTTAAGCATAGAACAGAAATGACCAAGGGCCTAGTACTCTGCTGAGCTCAGTCATTGACTAGAAGCTGCTAAAGAAGAGCAAAGTCTTGTCCCAGCTGATTCATTAAATCCAAAGGCACCCGGCTCATGTCAAGTTACCCTCTAAGAAAGATCTGAGCTATAGACCTTAATGGCTACCACATTTGCATAAGCATTCAAAAGTCTCTGTTTACTAGATTATATTGTGATATCTGGGAAATGAATAAGAAAAAGTCATATGACCTACAAACAACCTATCTATCAAAAATATAGAGCCTAAAACATATTACAAATAATGAGCCCTAACAAAGATCAGTGTTCTTAATCATTTATTGCTGGCATTATGTTTATTAAGGGTAGATGATAGCAAAGTTGATAAATGGAATAGTGTGTCTTCTGATAATGATAATTAGTACCAGTCAGTGGGCCTCATGGGTCAGGTACCGTGTGGGTGTATTGGTCTCTTATTGTTTCCAGGACTCTGAATGAACTTTCAGTTAGTGTCTTATGTACAAATTAGAAAAGGAAAATTGAGATTTATGACTTGCCCAGGGTTCCATAGCTGATAATTATCACCCTATAGTTCTGACTTCAAAGGTATTGAATGCTTCACTAAGTCACAACATCTAACAAAGAAGATATTAATTCTTTATGATAATTTTTTTTAATTCCTTGAAATGTTCTCAAAGAATGTATCAATGTTGAACAGCCATCAGCTCAGTAAACAATAGGTACTGAGTATTCTAAGTGCAGGCTTCCTCATGAAGAAGACAATCCAACCATAAAGGAATTTGCCTCCTCGTCTTTTCTGTTAAAGACCACATCCTAAATAAAGACCACGTCTGCTTTGCAGGTTTTATGGTCTCTGCCACAGCTGCTAAACTCTGTCATTGTAGGGTCAAAACAGCCATAGACAATATGTAGATAAACATACCTGGCTGTTTTCTGATGAAATGTCATTTACAACAACACACAGCAGCTACTGGTCCTACTTTACTGAACACTGTTACAATGGAAGATGGTGAAGGTAAATGTGTAAGTAATTATGAGGAGACAAAAATACAGTTGATCAAAAAACTTTTTTGTATTAAGACACAAGGGTATCTGATTACTCACAGTACAGTGAACAGTTATGAGCAGAGTACAATGGATTAGTTAATAAATGCATCCATTAATAAATGTTTAGTGATGATTTGATAAAAGGGGGAGGAAGCAGGAAATCATTAGCAATTCTGAAAGCTGGACTGTAAATTTGTTCTTTCCAGAGAGTCAATTTGGGAGGGTAAGATAAAGCACTGAGTCAAAAGTCCTGGACTATAATAGAGACCTGTTGGCGGTCGGTTGTGTGGGTTTAGGCATGCTGCTTCTCTGATCTGCAAAATAAATGAAGGTGTTAGGCTGGATTGTGAGCCACTGTTCTGATCAAGTACATCTAAACCATATAATGCCCTCCCATCAGTGACAGCGGCTCAATTCAAAGGTGTTAGGAAAACAAGCAGGAATCTTAGACTCCAGAATAGCCACTTTTGTTATTTTGATTTAAAAAAAAAATTGTCACTAGATACAATGTATTTCTTGATAGGAATACCATGCAATTAAAAAATATTTCTGGGATTATTTGTTTGGCATCTAACTTCTCTGCTCCTTCATCAGTTCCATAGGGACAGAAACCTCTCATGCTGATTTCAGCAGTGTATCTGCATTGCTAGTTCAAGAATAGGAATAAGAGGTTCTTAATACACAGACATTGAATAGATGATTAGATGGATGAATATCATTGAAAATCACTGCAGTAAAGTTCCAACTCTAAACATTCTTCAAAATTATTCTTTCTCTATATAAAGCCACTCTGTCTTTAACTGGCTTGCTGGTATTTTCCTCTGCATTCTGCCAAGTACAGTGTCAGAAGGACTCCACCTTTCCACTTGTTCAGAGATGCCGAGCTTATGTGAAATAGTGACTGATTTTACTTTACCAAAGAGGCAGTATTTTCCTTGATAACCAGACTGTCTGATGGTAGTTAGAAAGCCACCTATCATATGTAACATAAAATGAGTTTAATATGAATCTCATATACTGACTCAAAACCTAAAAAATGGAAAGTCACTTCAGTTTTTCTGTGGGAAGATCTTACCTCAAGATATAAAGGAATTGGAATTTGTATTTTATTAATAGACACTCGGAAAATTAAAAATTATCATTCGTAATTATTGTTGAGTTTTTCCTTGAATTCAATGCCACAAATACTCAGCAAGCATGACATACTTTAATCAATTTTCTTAATTTTTTTGTGTAAGTGCTAGGATTCCATCATCCAACTATATACCTAATATTTACTGAGAAGTCTTCTGTGTCACTTTGTTTTTGAATGGGAATACAGGAGTATTTTTAAATAAATTACTTGATTTTGCAAGAATGGATAAGCAAGTATCCAGTGTATCAACACTAATGCAGAACCAATATATAAAAAATCACACACTCACACACACAAAAAACAAAAGTTTATTCAAGTAAGAGGAAGAGAAGGGAAAGGCACGTTCTCACCCAGTGTGCCCAGTGTTAGGGTACATTAACACAGCCCCTAAGTGAAGGGCTCAACTGTAACACAGCCCCTAGGTGAAGGGCTCCAGTTGAACTTTACCCTAGATATGAAAACAATGTGACCTAAACATTTGCATCCTCATACTAGTCTGAAATTAAAAATAATAAAATATCAAAAAATTACACGCTGTTCATTCCTAACAGAAATAAAAACTAAGTGAGATCTTTTATAAATGTTCTATATCATTAAAAATGAACGAGTATATTACTTCACCCTTTTATTTATGGAAAACAATAGACTACGATTATAGTAAAATATTTCCAAAATAGTTTTTAAGAAATAGTTTTTTAATAAGTAACAAGAATTTTCTAGAAGAACTGTAACTCTTTTTCTTTTCTCATACATTATCCTCTCCCGAGATACCTGGACAACACATAAATTACGTCTGGGAGCGTTTCCTCTCACTGGGTGCAGGTGCACCAGGGCGTCCAGGATATTGATGAGCCTAGTATAATCATTGGGGAAAAAATCCTGGAAAAAGTTTAAAGAAATTGTCATGCAAATGATAAAGTTTAGGAACTGTAAAGGGAAATTTTCTAAAGTATACTAGAGTATTTCTGCTTGAAAGGGACAACCAGCTGAGTTGAGCAGATAAAAGGTTTGCTGGAACTAGCCACCATGGGAGGAATTGAAACTATATCCCCTTTCCCAGTTAAAAATGAGAAGAAAAGAAAGGATGTAATAAGTCACTGAGGTATCGGCCAGCAGAACTGGCCTTTCTTTCTTTTTCTTCTATTGTTTTAAGACTTTCTATTTTAAATGCCACAGAGATATGACTAAAATATAGAGCATGCTGTGAAGCAGCTCTCTGGATTTTCCATCTCACTGACTCTGGCAAGGAAGTGATCTGGACCTTTGGGGTGAAGTTTCTTTTTTTAATGTAAAATATTCAGATTAAACAAAGGCTCAGGATAGGCGTGTATTTTTATGATGCTATTTCCCAACCCATAGTTAAATATATAATCACTTAAAAAAGGGTTTTCCTGCACAAGACTAGAGCATGCCTTTATATTATCTCAGACTTGGTAGTGGATATAAAATTCATTTTTCCTGCTGTTAGCAGGCTGATGCCCATAATGTTATTTATATAGCCCTTTTTGTCCCTTTTTGTTAAACTTTTGATCCTATATTTGATCATTCATGGCTTTTGGTACCAATAACTATTTATTAAGCCCCTAATACTTTTCAGGCACTAAATATGAGGTGTTGAAGGAAAATAGGATTGCTGTTTCCTGCAAGTTGCTCACAGGCTAGAGTGGGTGACAGGTTTGTCAGCCATTAAATTGCAGTGTACGAAGTAATAGGATAAAGGTAAACTCTGGCAGTACGAGATGCCCACCTTTCTCAGCTAGGAAATTCTTTCCAGAGAAATGCTACGTTTTGAAAGAGTCATTCTAGTTTTTTTCAGAAAGGGCGATAAATGGAATGTAGATTAGGTAAGAGACCTATATTGAATGGAAACTTAAAATGACGCATGTATAAATTTGGGCTTCATCCTAAGTGCAGTGGGAAACCCCTGAAAAATTTAAACAAAAGTGAGGCAGAAATCAAGTATGCGTTTTAAAGAAATCCCTCTCACGGCAGCCTTGTGGAAGATAGATAAAAGGGAAACCGACTAGAGGCAAAGAGACATGAGAGAAAACTGTTAGAATTACGCAAGCTGGAAGGTGAAAGGGTGACTCTGTAGACACGGGTGGAAGAGAGCATGGTGCATTGGCTGAAAGCCAGGACACTGCCCAAGGGACTTGGGCTCACATGCACTGAATATCTCAGGTGATGTCTGGATGTTCACACGTTTATATTCAACAGTCTCATTCAGTTAAAAGAAAAATAAAGCCAATCAGGCCAGCTGAGCTCACAGGAACTTATGGTGAGGAGTGAAGATGTAGCCGGAGCTCACACAGCTCAGAAACTGGCTACTCCGTCTCTCTAATAGGCCTCCTGGTCCCTGCTCCTTTTGTAGCTTCGCTCTTTGCATTCTATTTTCTCTTTCAGTCCTTCTCTCTTAGTCAATTCCTACCTCCTGTGTTTGCTTGTCTGTGGCCATCATGGCTTCGCAGGCCTCTTACTGTGTTATGAATAGTCAGTGCCTCCTGCTGAAGCGGAGCCTGGGGTATTTCCTGGCTCACATCCCTGAGAGGGGCATGCATGGCTCCCATCACCTTGCCCGACTGACTGAGCCTTACCACCATGCTTTACTCTGCAGCATTTTGACTGGCTGTAGGCTTGGAGTGTGGAGAGAGGTTATACAGAATAATGAGCCCTACTTTAGACTGTGGACAAGGCAGTTAACTTTAGAAGGGATGATGGAAAGGCATCCACAGTAGCAGATACAATGAGAATAGACTTCAGGGAACAGGTTCCTGTGAGAGGTAGGAACTTTCAAGCTGAATGTAATGATCCACTAAGTATGAAAAATAATGAAAAGGAAGATTTCTGATGTAAGCCCCAGAGTAACCAGTATGCCATCTACTCAAAAAGAGAGAAGAAGAAGAAAGGGATTGGTTCATATTTGAACTTGAGTCACCGTGAAAGAAAATCCCAGGAGGTAACTTTATATGCACATGTATTGTTTGGCATTCGACAGATATTTGGACTAGAAATAGCTATTTATGATGACTCTATTTTCTGTTTGGCTTCTGAAGTTGACTTTCCCTTTAGTCTCATCCCTAGCTCTGTTCCTTCTCCTCACTCGCCTCCTTTTCCTTCTTGTTTATGTGATGTTCTGTAAGAGTGACAGGTGTCTAGAAACCCAATTCTGGCTTCTTTTTATCTTATCTGTATAACTTCCTAGGATAAACTCACCAAATCCTACATTAGCATATATCACATTTATGCTCATATTTTACAAACTGTTACCTTCTGTCTGACCCATCCAGATGCCTACCTGAGGTTTTTATGTCACTATCTCCCTGACATCTCAGACTCTTCCTTTAAACCCTCAACAATGACCCAGCTACCTCCAGTCCTCTCTGTCTTGTTAAATAACACCATTATCCTCTCATCTATTCGAGTCAGTACTTGAGGATTATCCTTCATATCTTTATCTTATTCCCCTGGGTGGTTTCCTCACCATTTCCACTGAGTTCCATTTTCTCCTTTCCCCCTTCATGTCTGCTCCTTTAGTCCAATCATTATGAAAGAACTTTTTTCATTAACTATTCAGTGACATACTAGTTCATTTAGAATAAAGTTCAAACTTCTACAAATGATCCTCAGCTTTATCTTTACCCTAAATTCCTATCACGCACTCCAGAACAAAAGGCTTACGTGGACTGTTAGGCATGAGATCAACTTTCAGTGGAGTGAGAAAAGGGTGCAGATTGTTTGATGGACACACCAAAGAGGGACGTGGGAGGCACAGGCTCCAAGGGGCATAGGGAGGACATGAGGAAGTGTGTTGTCTGGAGAGAATTGTCAAATAGCCGTAAAACCGACTGAAGTCTGTCTGCTTTTTGTTATCATTGTGCTCCAGAAATTCTGACCGGGTTTAGGGTTAAAATTTTCCACCCCTCAGCTATCACTCTTGAGGAGAGGGATAGTGTTACAGAGAGAAGAGGGCATGAGGTCAAAGGAGGATGACTTTATAAGACGAGAGAGACTGTGAGCGTTTATGTAATAAAAGGAACCGTCAGCCCTGGGGAAGTGTTTCACTCGAGTGAAGGTTATAATCACTAAAGCAATCGGAGGGCATACACCTTGCACAAAACACAGGAATGATTTCGCCTTGAACAAAAAATAGTACTTCTACTTTCAAAGGGGAAGAATCTTGGATTTTTGTCTCAAAATTGTTTCTTTATGGCTAAGTTGTAGATCTATTTTATTTTTTAAACTAACTCAGTCTTTGGTTTTCTTTTTTCTGTTTTTACTCTTTCACACATTTGTTATAAAGGACATTTGCAAAAGCTTCAGATGAACAGGCAGACAGATGCCCAGGATGAGGCATGGGGGAGGGGGGTGGAGCTTGATTGTATCATTAAGTATTATTCATTGCACCCACTCGGAAAATGCCATTAATGTTTCAGGAATAACATCAATATTCCAGATTGATTACTACTCACTTATTTCAAGGATTTAACTATAAAAATATATGCGTTACTAGATATATGCTAATTTCTGACATTAATATACTCTGCATTTGCACTTACTTCCTACAGGTAACAAATATTGGGTGTTCAAGGACACAACTCTTCAGCCTGGTTACCCTCACGACTTGATTACTCTTGGAAGTGGAATCCCCCCTCATGGTATTGATTCAGCTATTTGGTGGGAGGACGTTGGGAAAACCTATTTCTTCAAGGGGGACAGGTCAGTACGCACTGTACTTGAGCAAAACAGTTAACTAAGTTTAGAGGAGTCAGCATGTCCAGTCTGCCATGGACGTGCTCTATTGATGAAAATCTGTGAATTTAAACCCAGGAGTTAATGCAATGAAAATCTTTTTAAAATATATTTTAAATAATATTTAAATAAATCTTCCTGTAATGTACTTAACTATGTAACTTTCTTAGGAAGTATGTATGCAGTATATATTTCATTTTCCCCATAATCTTGCTTATAAAGCTATATAGATGTTGTATCTCTTTGTATCTGTGTCCGTGCAGGGCATTGTTTGGTAATCTTTATTTAGGGAAAAAAAGAATTTTATAGCAAAGTATTTTTGTGTGTTTTTACACTCAAAGTTAAATTTTTACACTTTGCACACAGTTCACGTGAATATTTTTAAATAATTTCAGTTTAGCCACCCGTTCAATATCTTAAGTTTTTTACTTAGATACAAGCAAGCAGATGTTATAAGCTGTATAACCAAACTCTCACTAGGCTGAATACTTTAAGCTTAAAGCATAATATTTCTTGCCAGTGACTTAACTCTTTATTATTTTACTTTCCTTTTGTGACATTGCTAACAGGTTCCTAAAATGAAAGAGAATTGTTACTATATAATTGACAGTAGCTACTAGGTATATATAGCTTCCCCTCTGCCCACTTTTTGATGGATATTACCTATGAAATATATGTGAATTGAAGGCTATATTTTTGTTAATTTAAATAAATTTTAAGCAGGAAAAGTACTAAAGATTAAATCAAATTTTAATTATGCTATTACTAGCTGGGTCACATGTGAAACTGACAAATAATTTTTATTGGTTTGTAGAACAAATTAAATATGCCATTATATACTGCCTTTCACAAGTACATTTTTTAACAATACCCACTTAGCAACAACAGGCTTTAATGTCCAATATGCTAGTATTGAGTTCACCTTATTAGCATAAAATAACCCTGTAAAATGTCTCCAACTTCGGGAGAAAAATAAGGATACAAACTCTGTTTACTTTGGAATTTACCATTTTAGTTGCAAATAATTTCTAATATTGAGCTTATCTCTGAACCAAATATCTTACAGTGAGTCTCCACAGATAAGAATGTGCACTTTAAAATTTACTGTTAATAATTTTATATGTGACATATTTCTATGTATTTCTAAAGCAAAATGTTCATAGCTTTTAATTCCCTGTGATAAAGCTAGGGCTTTGCTATAGTGTTTCTTATTAAATCACAAGCAGAAATGATCCAGCCAATAAAAATTTGATGAAAAGAAAAGATGCCTTTACAGCCACACAAAGTATAATGACCCAACAGGATGTAAATATAAGAGAGTACGAAAGAAGAGGAATGGAGGACTTTATTGCTACACCACAGCGACTACTAATAAAATAAATCTGTAGACATATTCTTTAAAATGTTATAACCCTTAAGGCTGTTAAATTCCCCAGCTGATCTTAATTGTTCAAAAGTACTCTTTCAGGACTGGGTATAATACAGAGATGCACTTTTTTTTTTCCCCCAGAAAGAGGTAAAAATGAAAATTTGAGAAGTCACTTTGAAGAAATTAGCTGTTAGAAGACAGAAAATGAAAGCTGAATTTTCATGTAACAGTTTTAATTAGAGTTTCATAGATGATAATAGAAACTGCCACTTCATTACCAAATAGCCCTTTCTCCCACATATGCAGAAATTACTTTTAAAATGAATCTATTCTCAAAAATGTCGCACTTATTGGAGAATTTAAGTTTAGAGATCAAATGTGGACTGCCTCAGAGCAGTTAAATCAATGAACGTTAGATAGCAAATTTATAATAGAATAAAGAGTATGGTAAGTGGGCAAAGGGTTTTACTCCATTTGTTTCCTACTTGAAAAGCCACATGCTAACTGGAGCAAAATGTATAAAAATGCTTTTATTATTTGGAGTTCTTTTAAAATAACTGGGGTTTTATAGATTTTAAAAATACTGAAAGCAGGATTCACATATGTGATCTTATGTAAGATGCCATGAGTTATAGATGTTTACTAGAGAAATCACTTCATATTTATATAATTATATCATTCCAGAGTCACAGCATTTGTCAATACATTAATTCTAGATTTAAAAGTAGATGGAAAAGGCATTAAATTATCTAACTCAAACATATAAAAGACACTTCAGTTGCCCTGTATATAAGAATTTATTATCCATACTCCTTCTTTTCCTGCTGCCATTTTTCTGCTTTTAAAAAAAGAAAATAAGTTATGTTAACAGTTTTATATTTTTCTAATGCTACAGGCAGATGGGATTTTAGAGAGTATCTAGTACATGTTTGAAAAGCTCAACAGCTTTAAAGGGATCAACTGAATAACATATATACTACTGGGTAGAGCAGAAGTGTCTAAAGGCGAAAGGTAGCGATAGGTACTCTGGTAAGCTGGAAAGCTGTAAACACTAGATTTGGCATTCAAAATTGAGATCACTTTAAGGAAGTTGCTAGACAGACAAAATACATCATCAAATTAGGTTTGATCCAAGTCTGACCACGTTATTAGCCCTGTGTGCTGTTCATTTCCTACCAAAATCTGGACCCCGTTACAGGCCACCAGAATCCATCGATTTCTGCATAACTGCCTGCAGTGATAATGTGAGCATGGGCAGCCCAGTCCATTCTCCATAGGTCCGATGCCTGCTTCCTTAACATTTCTGCATCAGTCCTTCCCTAGCCCTCATTCCCTCATTCAGAAATTAGTTTCTGAGCATAAACTAAGTGATGTGTGCTAGGTAAGAAAGATGAGAGTAGGAGAGAAGATGACAAGGCTCTTACTATCATGGCACTTAGATTACTTGGGTGGGGGGACCTGAGTAATAAATACTTAAGGAATAAATGACCTTGATAATTTTCACAATGAGAATTGCTACAAAGAAAGAAAACAAGGTGATGAAGCAATAGAGACTCAAGATGATGCAATAGATCATAGGGACTGATTGGCAACTTAGCAGGCCTCACTTGTGAGGGGATTTCGGGGGACTTGAGAAGGGAGAAGTTCAGCCAGAAATAGGAAATAGGAAGCTATTCAGCACAGTGTGGTGGGTGAAACAGGCATGCAAAGGTAATAATGTAGGAACGAAGTGATATTGTTTGAATACAGGAAAAACTTAGTTGCTAGAGCTAGTAATTGAGTGGTAGAAGAGGTCAAAGGGGTCATCAGGGACCAGATCCTGTCAGGCCACATAGGGCATCGCACACAGCTTGGATTTTATTCTAAGTAGAAAGGCACTGAAGGGTTTTAAGCAGGAAAGAGTCATGATCTTATGTGTAGTCACAAGAATTATACTGGCGTCTGTGTGAAGAACACACTTCAGCGTTGGCAGCGAGGGTCACTGGGGGGCTGCTTAGAGAGCACAGGAAGACCTGATGGTAGCAGTGGAAATGAACAAAATGGATGGGTGCAGGACACATTTTGAATATGACCATAGCAAGTTTTTTTGGTGGCGGGGCTGGGTTTGAACCCGCCACCTCTGGCATATGGGGCCAGTGCCCCACCCTTTTGAGCCACAAGCATGGCCCCATAGCAAATTTTTCTTATGGCTTGGATCTAGGGGAGAGGAGCAAAGCAAATCAAAGGGCAACCTTCTAGGTTTTTCACCTAAGTAAGAAGGCTGTGCCAATTCTGGAGAAAGATCAAATGGGGAAGGAATTTTGGGAAAAGGGAATTAAGAGACTGACATGTCCATGCTTGGATTGAGATTCCTATTTATGTACCAAGTTGAGAAGTCAAGCAGGTGGTTGGATAACTGAGTTTGCATCTTAGTGGAAAGGTCAGTTGTAGGCACAGATTACAGTGGTATTGACATATAATTGGTATTGAAAACAGAGGCACATGTGACGTCTTCTAAGTATAGAGATAGCTAATGAGAGTGAATGAAAGGACTCTTTAAATAGATCTGTAAATTCAGATTAAAATATCTACTCTTCGACTGTTTCATATACAGCATGGAACCCAGTGTCTCAGATTCCTACTTGCCCTTTCCTTAATACACCACAATTTGGCACTTGGATGCTTTTGATTTTCGTAGCATTTAGTTTAAAATGCTATGTTTCTAAATCATCTCTCCGCATTTTCTCACGAACATATCTAAGATGCTATTGCCACATTTCATTCTAAGCTTAACTGTTGAAAATTTTAAGATATTTCTGAATAGGAATAACAAAATGTATACCCATTTTGGTCTCATATCAGTATTGCTAATAGTCAAATAGAAAAATATGTTATCTTCCTCCAGGTTAAGCTGTGTGTTTGTTTTTAAATCATCCAGTAATATGGTGAAAATTGATACTTTCTATTTTCTTGCATTTTTAATGTTTCTATGGAATGAGATTTTGAAGCATTAAGAATGATTCTCTTAAAAAATCTGATTAAAGTCAAAATTCTACTGTATAGATAACTGATAAATCAGAAGAATAGGTAAAAGGTCCATTTATAATAACCATTATCATTTATTGACTTGCTTGTACAAAATCACAAATTTTTCCAGCATAATATCTAAGTTTTCTCAAATGGTTTATTTACACAATCTTCCAATCTGAATATGCTAATTTACTTCTCAACGAATCAATAAGCTTATTTTTCAGGGAGGGAAAGCTCAGTTGAATGAGCTATTTTGTTTCTGTTGAAGCATATTCAAATATGTTAGAAATTAAAATACAAACCTATATTATTGAATAAGCCTCAGCACCTTTAATAAGACAGAACTGAATTTAGTTAGAGAATTCTAATTGCATTCAGATTACTGGATGTATATAAAAGCTGATACAGAACAAATGATCTGAGAGTTCAAGCCTATGTTGAGTTTTTCAAAAATTGGGAAACAATCCCAAGTTACTATCATGTGTGATCTGCTAGGAGAAGGAATAATGCTTTTAGTTTGAAAAATTCAAACTAGAACTATGTTTCTAGAAGGGACTATAAAAAAATTTACATTCCCTCAATATTTTATTGAAATATGATTCTTCTCAATCTTATGTGCATATAACATAGGGACTCAAAAAGTATTCATGGTGAACAGATCAGTGACTAGAAAAAGGGAGGAAGGAAAACTCTACCCAAACAATGGACCCCAGTTTTTGGAATGAGAGCATCCAGAGAGGAAGAATGACAGGTAGACCAGCAGTGACATGGGGAACACCAGACTTAACTAAGAATCAAGGAGAGTTAATCTGAATGTCAACTCTACAACATTAAAACATAATAAAAGGAGAGACTAAGTCATTTATCTTTTAATCATATGATGCCCACACATACTAAATGTATGCCAAGTACATTATTATAGAAAACATTATAATACACAATATAAAATATTGTTGAGTGTTTTAGGTGAAATAAGATTAAAACAATGTATGTATATAAATTCACTTTATAGCTACAAACAGTATATAAAACATGGGACAGATATTATTACATGAAAAATTTTGAAACTACTGCCCCCAAAACTAATCTTGTTTCTAATCATAATGTTTCTGAAATCATATGCAGGATGTGTTCGAATTGTCCTTAGGATTTTAAATTATTCCAAACTTCTGGGTAAGCACTTAGAAGCTCACTTTAAGTTATGGTTTATGTGATCTAAAGGTGCCATCTGTTGTGAGATGTATGATTAATCTCTCATTGAGAAAAAAACTCCAGCCAGTAAACTGACATTGTATCTATTATAAGGTGTGTTCTGATGTTGAGGAATGTAATATATGAAAAAAATAAGTTTGCTGGAATCCATCAGTTAGGGATCTCTTCTTCATGAGAGGCTTTCTTTGCCCATGTGTGGGAAGCAGTTAACGTGTATGACTGATGTAAACGGCATTGAAATATTATCTTACTGTCAGTACAGTAAGGACTTCAATCAAAATCTGCCCCAGAGTTTGCACTCACATACCCAATTACCTTAGCAACGACTTCACTTTGATGTCTGAATTTAAAGTAGCTTACAACGAACTCATGATCCCTCAGTCCATCTCAGCTTGCCTTCCCTTGCTAACTTACCTTACTGAATGCCAGCGTTATTCTTATAGATGACCAGAGTCAAAATTCTTGAGTCCTACTCAACTTCCTTCTCTCACACATCCCACATCCAATCCTTTGGGCTCTCCCTTTAAAATAGATCCCAAACCCCTGAGTTATCATTAACTCTAAAGCTGATTCCTAGTCGGAGGAGGGTCCCAACTGGTATCCCTGCTCCTACATTATCCCTTTCAATCCCTTTCACTCTTTTGCTCACAGGAGCCAGTGTATCCTTTTCAGATATGTTATGATGTCAAGCTTCTCTGCTCAAAGTAGATACCGGCTTCCTGTCTCTCTTAGAGGAATACCAAACTGTAAAGGTCTAATCTTAGGTTTGGGATCACACTTCTATCTTATCCTCATTACTGTCTTAATCCTAGTCCCCCTAGCCTCCTTGTAGATGTTCAAGTAATCTAAACATGTGCCTGCTACAGGAACTTTCAATTTCTAGTTCTGTGCCTGAAATATTCCTCTTAAAAACACTCTCTCTGTTCTCTGCCACAGTGTCAGCTTCTCAGAGAGAACTTCTCTGTCCATTAATTTTAAAATGGCATCTCCATATTCCTGGATAACTTTATCTGCTTTCTTTCCTAGCTCTTTTTTTTTTTTTTTTTTGAGACGGAGCCTCAAGCTGTCACCCTGGGTAGAGTGCCATGGCATCACGGCTCACAGCAACCTCCAACTCCTGGGCTCAAGCGAGTCTCCTGCGTCCACCTCCCAAGTAGCTAGGACTACAGGTGGCTGCCACAACGCCTGGCTATTTTTTGGTTGCAGTCGTCATTGTTGTATTCGCGGGCCCAGGCTGGATTCGAACCCGCCACCTTAGGTGTATGTGGCTGGCGCCTTAGCCACTTGAACCACAGGCGCCGAGCCTCTTTCCTAGCTCTTACCACCTCCTATCTTAGTATGTATTTATTGATAAATTAGTTTATTACCTTCATCCCCCACAGTGAGGACTTCAATCAAAATCTGCCCCAAAGTTTGCAATCACATACCTAATTACCTTAGCAACGACTTCACTTTGATGTGTGAATTTAAAGTAGCTTACAACGAACTCATGATCCCTCAGTCCGTCTCAGCTTGCCTTTTTGTTCAATGTTGTTATTGCTAACCCTATAATAGTGTCAGGAACATAATAAGAACTCAGTAAGCATGTCTTTTTGTTCAATGTTGTTATTGCTAACCCTATAATAGTGTCAGGAACATAATAAGAACTCAGTAAGCATTTGCTGAATGAATAAATGAATCAATATTCTGATTAAGATTATTTCCAAAAGATGTTCTGTTGACTAGGAAAGTTTTAAAAAACTCACAAGGACCTCTGAGATATTGAGATATATGTACACATGCTCACATGTGTGCACCCCCTTACACACACATACCTAGGTTGCTGACACCCTGATGAATTGTAAGTATATTTAGCTGGCATTTTCACTCATTTAGAAGACTGAATAAACACTTCTAATATAGGCAGGAGAGGAAACAAAGTAAATGCTTTATGCCCATTGTCTTTCCATTGATTTATCAGAACTTCCCAACCACTGTTGTATAAATCAGTTAACAGGTATACTGCTGACAGTGTTAAGCACACAGAAAAAAATTTCACAAATGTTAGCTCTAAATGTTTGTGTACATTATTTACTCCTATGCTTGTGTTGTTGTTGTTTTTATCCTTTTTAGGTATTGGAGATATAGTGAAGAAATGAAAACCATGGACCCTGGCTATCCCAAGCCAATCACAGTCTGGAAAGGGATCCCTGAATCTCCTCAGGGAGCATTTGTGCACAAAGAAAATGGTATGCAACACGTACCTTAAACCTTTCATAAGTTTGCCAGCCATTTTAATAACACATTGGGCTTTTACACTGTGTTAAATTAAAGCATTGGGAAGGGCCATACTAGAGTTTTATATTATATTTATATTAACTTTTCTTCCTAAATGTATATTTAACATTATGCTATAAATATTTTTTAACTTCAACCTAGTTTATTAAAAAAAAATTAGAAAAAAATACAGGTAATATTTTACATATGAGTTGTGGATATCTTTGAAGTAATTTCACCTGTCTTTCTATTAACATTTCTACAAAGATAATAGTAAACATACGCGGGACAGGAACTGGACCCAAGGAAGATGTAAGTTCAACTTGAGGAACAAAGATACTTGTTAACAGTGCATGTTGAAGATTCTAATTTTTCATGTACTCTTTGGCATAAAGTATCTACAAACAAGGAAGATCCTAGCTCAACACAGTCAGACTAGAGTAGACATATGATCACTTAATAGCAAGAAACAAATCCTTCTTCTCTGTCTTATAATCTGAGATTCAACCAAACCATAGATAATCCATACTCTCCTGTCTGGTGCCATATGTAGAGTGTGAACATATCTCTTCTAATTTGGGATTTAGTAAATATGAATAAATCAAAATAATTTGAAATAGAATTTACACACAGTGTTTTAGAACAGAGGAATGGAAAGAAATATTCTGAAATACAGAGAAAAAGCCGCCTTATCAAAAGATTTACAGTAGTAACTGTAAGAACATACCATATTATTTGGCTCTTCAAAGGCATGAAAAGTCTATAACATATATTCAACAAGAACAAAGATAAGTATCATTTGCAAGAAAAACATAAATGCATTTAGGGGCAGGAAAGAGAAAAGAAAGATTAATGAAGACATGGGGGGAGATGAAAAATAACACCACCACTGAAAACTGTGATTCACTATCAGCTTATTGCAAGTTTAAGAAAACTGTACACTGAGTATAAACTGGAAGAAACTGAAAATCAGGATGAATAAATACCAATCAGAAAAATCAAAGAACACATGCCATACTTTGGGCGTTGTTGTAGATATATATATAATGATAGATATCTATATATCTATAATGATATACTACATTTTCTGTAATGGTGTCTCACAAGTGAAATACTGTAACCAGAAGCAAAGTCACAAAGAAGCTTGAACCTGGGAGCGGTGGTTCACATCTGAAATCCTAGCACTTTGGGAGGCCAGGAGTTAAGGTCAGGAGATAAAGATCAGCCTGAGCAAGACCATGATTTCATTGCTACAAAAAATAGAAAACTTACCCAGGCGTGCTGGTGCATGCCTGTGCTCCCTACTACCTGGGAGGCAGAGGCAGGATGATCACTTGAACCCAGGAGTGTGAGGTTGCAGTGAGCTATGAGAAAAACAAAAGTAAAAACCTTGAGTCCTTGATGATAGCACTTGCTGAGAATAATAATTTGTTTAATCTATAGGCTCAGAGAATTAAAAAAACTAAGTTATGATACTGTGACAAAAGCAGAAATCCATAAAAAAGAGAGACTAAGGTGAAAAGGTGTTATCTGAAATGAAAGGAAAATCAGTAAGAGAATGAAGGAAGTCACCATGCATCTCTTAGAAACAGTAAAATCAGATTAATAATGTAGTCAAAATCTCAGTTAACAAGGCAGATGAAAAGGACAAAGAAATGAAAAAATAGGAAAGATGATCACATGGAAGACAGAAAAATGAGATCATCCCTCAGAATTATAACTGTTTCAGGGAAGAAACTAGAACAATGATATAAAAAACACTACAAAAAAGGAATTAAATGATATTGGGGGGAGATTTCTTGAGGCTAGACTACAGGGGCTTTACAGCCCAGATAAAACCAACTCTAGCTAACATTTACAGAGCTCTTGCCACTGCTTTTTTTTTGATAAGACTTATCAACAGACTATATAGAAATATATACAAAGAAAATAAAGCCAAGACATTATTGATTAGCAAGTTTGAAAACTGCATCTTATTTATACTTTATTAGTTTTCTAAAATTAGTATAACCTTTGTAATAAAAATAACTTCTAAAATAAGTAATGAATTGTTTCATAAGTTTGAAAAAATAACACAGACTCTTAATCCTTAATCCTTGATCTTAATTAACTGTTTTCATTTTTCCCTGTTCCCATTTACAAGGCCTCTAAAATCAGAGATTTGAATCAGTTACTTTGGATATAAATTATAATTATATAAAAAATAACAAAAAATCTTGTTTCCTCCTGACCTGTGATTTTTCAAATTCTTTTACATCTGAAAATTTAATAATATTCATTCAGTATAAATCATGCAATAGTGCCAAAAGGTATATTCTTAGCTGTGTAACTAACACTTAAGTTGTTTCACTAGCAAGCACGGAAAAATAGTTAACATGAATAACTCAATTAAAATATTTAATTGCTTTCTTATGTTAAAAAAATAACTAATAAAATAGTGTCAGTTTGCTCTGCTCTGAAAATTCATACCTACTCTATTTTATGTATTGTACAAAAAGGAGTGAGAACTCCAAGATCCTATTAACACAGTGTTTTTCCACTATCTTTCCACTATATGGTTATTTTATAAGGAAAAATATGATTATCGCAGATACATAATCTCAGGTTTCTTTTCACACAGTAAACTTTATAAAATACAAAGAAATAAAGGATTTGGCGAAGCAATGCTTACAAATGACTGAACGCTACAGAGGAAACTCTAACACATGTCTTCTGGATCTTTTCTGGTCCAGCTCCATCTTTGATACCCTTCAACGCTGAGTTCACTCTTTATCTTTCAAGAAATTCTTTTTGAATATCTTTTGTTGGTCCCCTAACCCCTGTACTCAAAGTCTTATAGTACATGTAGAGCAATTAGCTTATATGTCTCTTATTCCCTCTAGGGTAAACTCTTTGAAGGTAGTCACTAGTAATATTCAAGAAATATTGGTTGTTGATTGTGATTTTATCCTTTCCACTGCTCTAAAATTTACCTCCAGGAAGTGGAAGAGATGTCTTGTTTGCCCTTTCCCTGTGTGATAGCAGTGCCAGCCCATCCAGAAGGTCAAAGCCTACTGACAGCAAATTCTCCACATATTACTCTGTACTCAGATGTCATGTCTATGGACTCTCACTTTAAAGTCACATTTTACAGTTTCATTCATGCTGGTATAATGAAGAAAAGCCCATGCTTGTATAATGAAGAAAAGCCCAAAGTATTAAGTAAATGCATTTATATTTACAAATTATTTTGGCTCGAATTCTGTATCGAGATTAGCCCATATGCATGACATCTGACCATCAGTGATGACAGGGTGCGGAAACATTTTCACAGCTCACCACCACTGCAGGAATCCTCTCTGGATGGCCATTTAAAAAACAAAAGTTCACAGGTTTAAAATTCAGTGATAGAGACTTAAAGGATGTTTGTATATTAAGATGCAATATCCCTCCCTATTATAACATCTACCTCTGGATAGCAATCCTGCCAACTTGATCAGTGATACAGGAATATCTGGTGACATTCTCACTGTATCAGGTGTTACATATACATAAATTCATTGTCTGATTTAAGTTTCCTGCAAAAATATCTCTTTACCAACACTCAGCTAATTTTAGTAAATTTCTCTCTTTCCTCCTTATCTTTTGCCTTTTCATCTCTTTACTCAGCCCCACCCCAAAATAATTACAATACTCCAAATGAGATTTGACACATGCAGAATACCGTGGGATGATGTGTTCTTAACACTCTTAACAGTGTTTTCTAAACAACAGCATGGGTTTTAACGACACTTAAGAAGTAGCAAAGAATCACCCCCTCCTTCAAATTGGCTTTACGTTAATTTCTGTAAAGCCACACTGCTCGGGCACTCTGTACTCTCTACGAGTGCAATTTTAAAGGGAATTCAACATTTTGCTATTAACATTGTTCCATTTTATTTCACTTCATCCCCACTTGTAGGCAGTTCAAGTAGTTTTGCCTCTTGGTGCTGTTGATCTAGGGTACTTTATATTAATTCTTCACCTTTGCACTCACTCTGTTAAAAGCTACAAGTTTGATTCAAGCAAATATTTCCACAAGATTCAGTGTATTATTTACATTTATTAAACACTAACATTTTACTAATAAAGAGTGGAAAATAGAGCCGAGAGGTACTGCTTTCAAGTGCCTACACTATAGTAAGATAGCAGTGGTGGATTAGCTGTCATTACCTTTTTCGGATGAAGCAACAGATAGTTAAAAGCAAAATTCTGTCAAATGAAAGAGAAAAACATCATCAAATAATTCATGACACCTTCAATGATTGCTTTCTCAGAATTTTTCCAAAAAATGAAAATTCAGGCACGACTCCCATAGAAGTTGCTCATCTTTGTAAGTATAACGTGTACAAAACTATAACAGCAAACTGCTTTTAAATAGGGAAAAATACAAATGCCTAAACATTTTCCAACCGACATTGTGTCAATGAAATAAAACTCTAAATTATTGAATGAGATTAATGTTAATAGAATCACGGCTTAATGTATTCCTGCTACCAAGATTTCTGCTGCTTCCTCTCAAATACTTACATTATCTAACTCCTGCTAGCTAAGTTCTTACTCATAATAAATATATTCAATAACTACAGTTCTAGTAGATATGATGTATGTTACCATAAAATTTGGCATGCAGAATGGTTTCAGATAAAAGTGGAAACTTAAACTGTGTAACACTCAGTAGCTTTTTAGTAAGTAGCTTTGGCTAAAAGTTAAAGATGAGGACACTTCCAGCTGAAGTATATTCACCGGTTGTGAAGTTCTTTTTAATTCTAGATCAATGACATTATTCAACTGTGATGATCTAATGTGCTGTAATTTGGCAGACCCTCAACATTTCTTCATCCAAGCTTATTTTGTAATTACGTAAAATTTCATTAACGTGATCAACTACTAGCTCCCTGCAGAAAAACTTGAATCTACAAACACCTGTTTTCCCTTGGCAAGTTGCTCTGATTGTAAAACTGTCCTTCGAAATAAAAAGCAACAGCAGAGTTTGATGGCACCGAACAGAATAATTTCCAAAATGAAGTGACCTGAACTGATAGCCTGTCCTGTCTGAAATGTTTTGAGACATGTCAGAGTTTTTCATTTCAAGGGTGATATCTATCACAACCTTGGATATTTAACCTAGGAGTATTTGACAAAAGACGGGAATCTCTGAACGACCCAGTCATAGAAAACCAGTCAGTCCTACATCAGGACCAATATTTAAATCTTGCATACACCAGGACTGAGCATATTATTTTATCTCTGAGCCTTAATATCTCTGCCAGTAAAGAATAGGTAATTAGGGGCAGAGCCTGTGGCTCAAAGGAGTAGGGCACCGGCCCCATGTGCCAGAAGTGGCAGGTTCAAGCGCAGCCTCTGTCCAAAAACTGCAAAAAAAAAAAAAAAAAAAGATTAGGTAATTAATTCTTGCTGACAAGAGTAGTTGTGAGGATTAAAAGAGAGGGTGTCTACTAAACTTTTAACACAGTGCCTTTTCCACAATAAGTCACAATAAAAATAGGAAAAAATAAAAGCTACATTAGTGATTATAAACTCTAAATTATACATCCCATCCTAAAGAGATAACTCCAAAAATATAGTTTTTAAGTAATTTTAGCAGTAAAACATTTCTTACCTTTTTTTTTAATTTTATGTCAAAACAAGTGTCAACTCCAAAAATTATAATCACACAGAAAATCGACATGAATGAGCTATGGACAGAAGGAACCAATGGGATATAGTCATGAGAACTGATGACTTATTTGAGCCTCCCGCATACCGTTTTTTCTCCATGAAATAAAAAGTCACTAGGTAGTATGTAAGAGGGAATTGTAGATTTGTTTATGCTTTGCCTTATTCCTAAAAGTAGTAATAATGGTTTTGAACATTCTATAAAATATAGGTAGGTGACATAAATTTAACATAAACTAAGTAAATAAGAAATTTAAAGCCAAGCACAGTGGTTCACACCTGCAATCTTAGAACCTTGGGGAGTGAAGGCAGGAGGATCACTTGAGGCCAGGAGTGGAAGGTTGCTATGAGCTAGGTTGACACCACTGAGCTCCAGCCTGGGCAACAGAGGGAGACTCTGTCTCAAAAAGCAAAACAAACAAACAAGAATAAGAGAAAAAAAATTAGAAAGGAGACAGGGAGAAGGGATACAATATTTATGACCTACAGCCAGGTGCTGGATATTTGAGCACAGAATAATATGAATGCCCATTTAGTTGCTGAGATTTCAAGCAGACACAGGAGCACACCGCTGGCTCTATGATTTGTGTTTTGTTATGATTTCTTGTCCAAATGATGAAGCGAAACTTATGGTTGAGGAGGAGCACAATGATTCCTGATACTAATTAGAAATTTCTCCTGAGGTGTTTCACGGAAAAACCTCTTCATAACGTATTGAGCAGTGTTCTCAACAGCAGCCTGAGAGTAAACAGTGCAATTTGTCAGGCTATTTCAGCTTCTTTCAATATAGGTTGATATTATCACACTAACGTGTGATTCTGTAACAGCAATGTTATAAGTGAGCAAAAGGACAAAGTTCTCTTTCCGTGTGGAGTAGGAATAGATGTGGGTAGCATGGTCTTTCAACCATCCTTCGTAAATAATATTTCTAGGCTGAGCTTTCCATGGTCATGAGAGGACACAGTCCTGAAGCCCTGCAGCCAGAGCCATTTGACAGACAATTAAGCTGAGAATAGTATTTTTCCCCCCTGTGGAAATTGAAGGTCCTTGAAATAGAGTAGAACCTCCATAGTTGACCAGCTCCCTACACTGACCACTCTTAAGCTGACCTAATTTTCACAGACTGGAAGTGCACCACATTTTTCTATCAGTCCAGTTCCTTATGTTGACCACCTCGGTATGTTGACCAGTTTTTTACAGTCCCTTGGGTGGTCAGCTTACAGAGGTTCTACTGTAAATCTTTTAAGAAGTCACCTATTTTGTTAACATTTCTCTGCCTAGACATGTTCACGAATAAGTGGCACCTGTGTGTGTTTTCCTCTCAGGCTTTACGTATTTCTACAAAGGAAAAGAGTATTGGAAATTCAACAACCAGATACTCAAGGTAGAACCTGGATATCCAAGATCCATCCTCAAGGATTTTATGGGCTGTGATGGACCAACAGACAGAGTTAAAGAAGGACACAGCCCACCAGATGATGTAGACATTGTCATCAAACTGGACAACACAGCCAGCACTGTGAAAGCCATAGCTATTGTCATTCCCTGCATCTTGGCCTTATGCCTCCTTGTATTGGTTTACACTGTGTTCCAGTTCAAGAGGAAAGGAACACCCCGCCACATACTGTACTGTAAACGCTCTATGCAAGAGTGGGTGTGATGTAGGGTTTTTTTTCTTTCTTTCTTTTCCAGAAGTTTGTGGTAACTTGAGATTCAAGACAAGAGCTGTTATGCTGTTTCCTAGCTAGGAGCAGGCTTGTGGCAGCCTGATTTGGGGCTGACCTTTCAAACCCAGAGGGTTGCTGGTCCTGCACATGAGTGGAAACGCACTCGTGGGGAAGCTTCCATGATGCGCAGTATCTGCTGTTCTCCAGTCCTTTGTCTTTCTTTGTCATTCAGTTCTAGGCCTTTCCTCTGCACGCTCAATGCCCAGTAAAATTTCAGGATTAACTAAAGAAGAGGAAAAAAAGAAGAAAAGATTCTTCTTAAAGGTTTTTAATATTATTTTCTTTCTGAAGTCTGAGCCCATTTCGGGGGGGGGGGGTAGGGGGGAGAAAAAAAAAAGCAAATCAGAAAACCCACAATGTTTTGCTTTAAAGCAAAGGAAAAAAAAAGATTAAACAAAAAACCCACAATTGAACTTTCAGGAAAGTGTGAAGACCCAAAACAGCTTTGTCTCCAAAGAAGATAGCTCTCTGACTGCTCTGGATAGTCTCCTACGCACCATTTTGTCGGGTGGGAGATTTGGAATACACACGCAGGACTTTAGACTGTTGGGACAGCCATTTTCCAACACGCAAGGGGCCAAAATATCTGCAATATAGTAACAGCCTTAATAATACATCCATTTTTCGTTTTCTACAGCTGTTCTCAGCTATGTCCTCAATGTTCATCACATTTATACTCATAGCTATTTTCAAACAGAATATTTAAATTGTTTTGAAGTGTTTCTAAACCCCTTCATGCCACCTTACTCCCTACACCTTTGTGATAATCTTCCCAAGATGTATTAGGCCATTGCCCCAGGCCTTCCATGGGTCTGTCAGGAATATTCATTATAAAGCAGAACAAGAAGCAGTATGTCTCCAATACGGATTAAAGTGACAGTTTTTTTTACAAGGATTTGTGACACTAGTAGTACATTGATGTAACCCTTTGAGAACTATCAGACTAGCTTTCAGAGCCTTAGGATTGTCAGTCCTGCTATTGGGTAAATTACAGAACTGGGCAATGATGAAAACAGTCACAAGTCAGAGAAGTTCAGGTTTTTTTACAGATATCCTGTAACCCTATGTAGTTTTTAAATGATTTACAGTACTAGATAAATGCATTTATAACAAACAGAAATGATGTTACTTGCCAAAAGTTTTCTGGCAAATAAAAAAGGTATTTTATTAAGTATCTCATAAGAGTGAAATTTTATTTGCACAAATGGTTATAGCAGTTCTTTTTTTTTTTTTTCTTAGACATATTGAGTTTCTGTTTTAACATCCATTGCATGAAAATTTAATTTGCCCTGGTATATGCAGTTAGCATTGCCATTTGAAAAGCGAATTAAAGTGATGACTCTGAGGTTGCCTGAGTCTCCTCCGATGCATTACCGATCGCATGTCCTCCATAGTTCTCAAAGGGTTAGTGTGGCTTCTGGCCTTTGGCCATCCATTTGATCACTGACAGAGCCAAGAGACCACCAAAGCATTTCATTGTTGAGTGTAATTTGTCCTAACAGCAGTATTGTCATTTTCATGTGACCTGCAGAGCAGGTTTGTATCAATATTTTTTTCCTAGAGAAAAGTCAGCAACTGACAGACCTCTTTATTGATTTTTAGGAGCTGCTTCTTGCAGTGAAAGGTTTTACAGCCACTGGGCTGTGAACTTATTAGAGATGGTCAGAATGAATACACCCCATGAGTCAGACATTGGCTTTGTGTGAAAGCCAGCTTTGAGGGGATTAGCTTTTGAAACAATGAACAGCTTGCCTTGAACTTGATTATTGATCTATTGACTGTCATTAACAACAACTTAAACATTGTCTTCTGTGAAAATTTTCCTTGAAGAGTCCTGTTCTATGTCTTTGCCCTTTGACCTTTAACTTGCAAACTGGCACAAACTGAAGGAAATCTGATGTTGCTTCTCCATTGGGTTGCTAGTTGTTCTGTAAACCTAGTAAGCATGAGCTGTTTCCTTAGAATGGAGAGAGAAAGGGATGGCAGGTCTGCAGATGGACGCTTTGCTCTTTACATGCACACTCTAAAGATGCCCTAGAGGGGGAAGTGATGTTTAATTTTCTTTTAATATAATATCAAGTCTAAATTCATCATTTCAATAAAAATTACACAAACTAAAGGGGGAAGAAATAACCTCAAATACTTGAATGGCCAGTGTGGCTTTTATATAAAGCAGGAATTTTATACTAGTGAAAATTTCTTACTCATTTGCTAATAATACACCTTTCCAGATGATTTTTAATGAGTGTAGGTATACATTCTTATTTGGAAATGGATAGTTTGGCTGCCTTGAATTTATATTTATACTCAACATAGCATGAAAATTAGAATGCCTTTTGGTTAAACTACATGTTTATGCTTTGGTTGGGAAGAATATTTTATAATCGTGGGTGGCATGCTGCAAAGCCTTGCAGATTGTTGTTTCTTACGGCCTGAACATAAATACTATAGTAAAGCTGAGAACAAAGAACAGTTAGAAAAGAAGACTTACAGCAAAACATTATGCAACGCATTTTGACAGAGTATTGGAGGTTATGTAGGTGAGGCCAAGAAAGCAAGGAGAGAGGACCAGAATCAGCCCTGCAGCTTTACTTCAGTGCTTCCATTCTAGATGATGCTGGTATTCTAAAGAGTCAGTCACTGCTGCTAAGCATGAAGGACCATACACACGAGCTTGTTTATACAGCATTTGCTTGTGGGAGGGTTTGATCCTTTTAGGGCCTGGATGTCAAGAAAAAAAATAACTGGAAACTATATTTTGCTAAAGATAGAAATGAGGAACTGTGTCATTTGGGGACATGTACAAAAATCATCGAGGAACTCCATCCACCTGCATTGAAAATTGATTTTTTTTCTCTAAAATGAGAAAGAAACTGAATAAGCAATCTATTGCCTCTTGACTCATTCATCACAATATCCTGATTCATCATAAGATTCTAAGTATATAAGGGCTAGAAAATAATCACAGCATCACGAAGGAAGTAGTCTATCACTATTCTTGAATCCTGGCAAATGTCATGGATAAGTGTTGGATCATATTTACTTGAATAGGAGATGAGATTTATGTAATAAGTAAAGGCATATACAGCTGCTCTCTTGCCTAGAACATTTAAATGATCTGGCTGCAAGACTGCAAGAGATAAGGAAACACTTAGGACAGTGCAATCACAAACACTGAGATTCTATTTGTTTATTGTGCACCGAGTATCTTGGGAGTGTGGTTGCTAACTCTCTTCCACTTGGGGTTTAGAAAAAAATGACTCATTCTTAAGAGCAGTGAAAGAGAGTGACCAATTGATCTAGCACATAAGAATGATGATTCAAAAAACAACATGGAATAAATTTCCCTGAGTCAACAGCATGATGTGTCAGTTCAGTCTCAGTAGAGATATGGAACATATCAAATATATTTCATCATCCCATCTCTAATAGCATGAAAAGCTGAGACCTAAGTGTTTCCCAAATTGAAATGCAAACACCTTTTACATGCTTGTAAAAAAAAAGTTATTTTTCTGCTTCATTTATTATTACTTTAATAGAAACACAAATGTAAACAAGGTAATGGTCTTTACATTAAATTACCACACAGTTGATAATTTTAGTTAAATATTGTTGTTCTGTATATTATTAACCAGAACTGAAGGAAGTATTAAAATGGCCGATCAGCTTGAATTCTCTGCAAAGCAATAATTCAATGTCAGAATTTTAGAGAAGGCTGTGAAGTTAACTATTGACTAATTTCAGAATAAAATGTGCACTGACCTGGCAGTTGGGGCAGATGAATACAGACGCTGTTTATGATTGCCAAGGTTACATAGCTAAATTAGAGAATGATGCTAGCAAAGACAACTTCTGTTATAAATCAGAGGGCGAGCATTTTCTGAATCAGATGTAATAAATTACTGAGTCATGATTACCAAGAAATAATTTCTAAGTGATAAGGAACACAGACTGGTTTAATGAAATAAGCAAATATCACTTTTACTAGTCATATTGCCTATAATCTTCTTCTATTAACATACTTGTAACTTGGCTGTTTCATATAGTATATACTTATTTTCATTCTTATTCTGTGGGAGATTTAAAAAACAATGTGGTGAGTAAGAACATTGTCCAAACTTCAGTGCTAGTTCTAATATATGGGGAAGATGGTGTGTGTACTGGATCCTAGGAATAGTAATATAATATTTGCAAGGTCTACATGTTACGCTGATATCTGTAGTATGGTACAAATACACACCCATACTTGGAGAATCTTACAATAGAATAACCAGTGTATACATTTTGAATAAACCCAATGTGCAATCTGAAGAGGAATGGATATTATAATCAAGTAGTTAACCTGAGTCATGAAAAGTTATTTAAGTTTTTGGAATTGTTCCAGAAACTAATAAAGGCAGTGATTTACTGATAGTACTGAGTCTGTGAGATTGTAACATATATTGAAACAACTTTCTGGAGGGTGGTAAGATCTTTTCCAGCCAATGCAGCAAAGAATTCATTTAATTTTTGATGTTCTCAAGTGCATATTCTAAAATATCACTGATGCCAAATAGAAAATGTGATCTAAACCAAAAATATAAAATTTAAATGACCTATTACAAAGCTATAAGTACAGTGTCACCCAATATTTGATATTACAAAAGGTATCAAATCAATCACATAAGAGAATAGAATCGTTCAACTGGATTTCATGCACCTTCATGATACGGATTCATTGTGACCATAGGAAACAGGTGTCAGAGCATCTGTAGCTAAGTTATGGGTTCACATTGCCTAAGAAGGAACCATAGTTACATCAGAAAAAATGTATATTTTAAAGATCATAAAATTATATATTAAAGAAAACAGCAGCAGGCGATCGTACCACACCTTAAATAGGAAAATTAAAATATTTAATAAATATAATGGAAATGGAGGAGGAGGAAGAAAAATGACTTTTTTGGTAAAATATAAAAACGTACGATAGCACTCCTTAATAATACAACTGGAAATTTTACTTTGGCAAGTATAAAAATAGTGGAGAAAAATGCAACGTCAGTCTCTCTGCACTAGTGAAGAACATGTGGTATGTCCGTGTATATAGTCAGTGATCATTAGATGCTACCTTGCTTAGAAATACTCATGTTGATACTCATGTTGCCTTATAGAGTAAAAATGTCAAAGTAAGATGTCCAACAACCTTAATTGGAAAGGTATATAATGTAAGAATCTCCTGAGAAAATCCACTCCCCTGCGGTAGAAATTGACCTCAATAATCATATAACACAAAACAATCGGCGTAGGAGCAAAGCAGCTGCCTTAGTGTTCCAGTCTCATTTAGCCATGACCTTTGTCTTTCATGTACTACTCAAATCATTTTGCAATTTTTTTCCATTAGTGTAATTTTGACACGATTCTAAAACACTTCAGGTGACATTAATAACATCCACTGACAAGTAGATATTTTAAGTATTTCATACATATTGTCTATTTTGAAAGCCAAGCTAATAGTATAAAAAGCCTAGAATGAATGAACACTGATTTGATTTATTCACAGAAATTGAGAGAAAAACGTGTACTATTGGAAAATTCCTGTCAATTTTTTGGTAGAATACAGATGTAGCAGCCTTCAGTGTTTAAACGTAATTGTGACCTTATAACTGGACATGACATGTATCATTTTTTAAAACAATGCTAATTCCCTAACTAATATAAAATTATGAGAAGCTTAGCACTGTAAAAGACTGGACAGGTGTTCATCACAAATGCTTGCTACAGAAAACAAGGGCATAACCAGTAACTTGTGGTCAGTGCATAATAAATGTAAAAGTTATGTGTGAAAGACATTTATCTATGTAGATTTCTGAGGAGTCTATGCCTTTTCAATTTAAAGTGCAGAGTATTTTAGAACTCATCTTATAACAACATTGGACTGGGGATAATATCCAATCCGTACTCAACATGTCCTTACATCAAAGGGCACGTTCAACGATGTAGGCAAATGCATCATGAACTAGAATGCTGTGCTGATTCACGGAACTTTGCCCTGTGCTCTACTATAGAGCTGGATTTATATGCCCTTAAGAAGGGAGGAAAAATCAATTAAAGATAACTATGAAAATATAATTATATCATGTGAGGCCACTTAACTTCAGAGCAAGATGTCACTAACCATTATTTCACGTAGAAAAACAGGAAGGAGAGAATGTGAACAAGAAAAATACGCTAAACTTTTTGACTTAACAGAGATGTTTCTTGAGTATTTTATCTACTAGATTTTATCCATGAAAAATATCAATATCAATATCAGTCACAATACAGACATCTCTATAGTAGTTGGTCTGTAGTAGCTACAGACCAACTACTGTAGTAGCTGTATGGGATTGGTCTGTAGTAGCTAGATGGGATTCCAGACGTAATATTTTGTTGACACAGGCCTTTTATACATGCTGCAAATATGATGAAGCTTAGGTGAGATGTGATTACATGATAGGATCCCTTTTCCTAGGCTAGGATATGGTGCTGCTTGTACTGCCATCTTTTATATCGGCGGTTCTCAACCTGTGGGTCGCAACCCACAGGAACTGTATCTAAAGGGCCACAGCATTGGAAAGGTTGAGAACCACTGTTTTATATGAATGTATGTTGCTACATTGGGCTGTTGTGCCATGATATGAATGAATAAAGGCCTGTGTGAGCTGTCTATTTCAAAAGTCAATAAGATGCATGTTTCATTTGCTGTTACATAATGCCTATTTGAACTTGTTCCCTCTCTATAGATTGACAACTCCATTGTTAAGATAAAACATACTTTGCTTGAATGAACAATTTTGGTAGTAATATGAGGGTTATCCTTAAACCAATGGCATCATTTTTGCTGTCACTGAAATAACAGCACAGAGGCCACATTATTGCCTGTCTCCTCACAGATGTTTAGTAGGTACCACTGCATGGGTAAAATTAGGTCTTTAGGATTTTTTGTCATTTACTGCTTTTGTATTTCATAGAAATCAATCAGTTATTCCTTTATATGTTCATAAACACAAAATTTCACAATGTTAGTTACTTTACTTCCAAACAAACATGATTTCCAAATGAGGTGTGTATGCCTGGTTTTTCTGCTCCTCCAATTCTGAGGTCACTACTTGTTTGCTTTTTGTTTGTCACCCCCAAATACAAGATGGTTGGGAGGGATATTTGGCTGGCGTTGTGTTGTCATATGCCGTCTCTGCCAGCATTTGCATTCTTTCGATTTCCAGCTTGTCTTTTCTCTACAGATTTGATTTCTCCTTCCCTCTGTGAAAGCTAGAATTGAGCAGCATAGAACATCAGAGGTGTGCCCAGGAAATACGTCTTTGTTCCTCAGTATTTTCCTTCCCAAGTTTCTTGCAGAGCCTTAGTCCCTGTAAATGTCACACACATCTCAGTCTCTTTCATTGGCTTCTGACTTTTTATGGAGCTATTCCCCTGAGAAAAGCGAAATGCTGAGTATAATAGCTGTTGGCTGTTGATAAGACAGCTAAGGAAATTTGGTTTTGGAGAATGTATCTTAAGTAATCATGCAGGAAAGTAAACACCATACTATAGTGTTCTGTTTAAGGTGCATCATGGGTACATGAATGCCTCAAACCTTGATTCTTTGGACTATTTCCCTTTATGTGTGAATTACATCTATATTAGAAAGAGAGATAGAATAAAAGAATTGGGGGTGTGATAGCGGCAGCTTTTGGCTGCATTGGGTCTGACTGCATCAGCATTTCTATTGTGGACCTCTATTTTCAGGGGTTTTAGAAACTCGGCCATAAAAATTTGTTTCAGGATTAAAAGTCTTGAAAGTTTTTTTGTTTTCTTTTTAGGTATCTAATTTTAAACAAATATATCTTGTTTTTTATATTATAGAAGGGAAATAAATGAAGTTTACTAGTTCAATTTTGCGCAACTATAACTTTTAATAAACTTACTTTTTTAACAAAATCATAAAATCTAATTAGTTCATAGTCTGTTGCTGGTTTTTTAAAAGTCAATTATCGACATGGATAAATTTGCCTGCTTCATCAGTGTAGTAGCCTACCTTTATGATGTTTTAAAACTTGTATACCTGTATTAACATTATCTTGATCCCAAGAGTGGATCAGTATGATAATGAATGGAGATCTATGACATCCATATAAGCTATCTGGTAATATAGATTTGGAAATATATAGTATATATGATATATATATATATTTACTAGATAGATTAAGGGGGAAAGTTCCCATACACTTAGTTTGTCAAATAAATACCATATATTTTAAAAAATTGCACAGACATCTTTCAGAGTCAGAAGGAGATGCACGCAATTGCAAAGGAAAGTTGTCTCTAGGATAAACAGTATACATTGTATAGCTTCTTATGAAAATCATTTTTCTTTTCTATAGTGTGGTTATGAGAAATTTAAATAATTAAGATTAATGCAGACTTTATTTAAATAACATTAAACTGTGAAACAGAGAGAAACGCCAGGAAATTAAATATTTAGGCCATTATCTTGTGGTTGTCTTGATAATACTTTACTTTTATTTTAATGCCCCATGATGTTTTCAGTTATGGAGAGAGTATTAAAAATCTAACTAAGTTTCTGGATTGCTCACATTATAGTCCATACTAAAGGTTTTGATAATATGTAGTCTTCTGTGTGCAAAGAATGAAAGAAAAACACATTTATTTGCTAAATGAGTTTTATGGTTTGCAAGTTGTTAGTGGTTTTTTGCCCACACAGGATTCTATACATTTATACCATCTTAAATCTGGCATATATATTTTTTTTTCAGATAGCTTCTACTGACAAACACAAAGCTTGTTTGTGTGCAAATATAAGGCTAATAAATGGTGCTAAAGTGTATTATGACTGTCAGATATAATCAGGCAAAATTTTGTGGTGCTTAAATTAATTTTTTTCATTGATTTTATTAATCAGTGCATTGAACAGTGTTTATTATTCACAAGTTGTCTTTTATTAGTAAATCAAGGCCTCATAGCACATTGTTAAATAAAATGGTTGACTAGTCTATGTAACAGCTCACCAAGCTACTATCTCTTTTAACTCCTTACAATGTTGCGTCATTAAAGGTCAAGGGGTCATGCTATTAATCTCATTGCTATAGACCATTAACATGACTGAACTTTTCCACAAAGTACTTATGTTTACAATGCTATAACCCTTTGACTGCTGCGGCAACCTTTAACCACACAAATGTCACAAGCTAGAATCATCAGCATGGTTCTTGCCATGGCAATCAAAGAGTTAAGGGCTGTGCAGTGATTTGTTTTGTATTTATTAATTTATATTTATTTTGTTTCCATTCAAGGAGGGGAGCTGGGGTGGGGCAGTTTTTGTCTGCTGTAAGTGTCTTAACCTAGGGAAGGGTTAAATGGCTTTTTATACTATTGCATCTTCTGTATTTACCATCAATTCATTGTGTTGTAATTAAAAAAAAAAAGCTGTCAATAAATAAGAGAACAGAAAAATGGTTCATAGACATTGTGGTTTTACTCAATGATTTACTTCCATTTATGACGAATATGTAGGATATGCTCTGTAGCGATATTCTTTACTGTCTATATCTTCCTAATTCACATAAAACAGAAAATGAAAACCCTGAAGAAAGTTAGGGCAAAATCTCCTGTGTTGAAACTTGTAGAGCTCTGGCCCTTCTCATTCTCCTTTTGCCACACATACCTATATATATGCCTGAATTAGCATATATAGTAAACTGGATCATTTAACTGGAGAAGTGTTCGCTGACTACTTAGATGCATATAGCTATGAACAAGGAGAAGGAAAGGAAACACCACTGGACAGCACATGCTGACATGTCTACGATGACTTCACGAGAATAAGAGGTAACTTTCTGGATGAGTGAGTATCATTAATTGTTTGAAGGCATACATCAAGATTGTCTAGGAAGATTTCATCAAAGGAATTAATTTTTATATCAAAGCCTTTGACAGGATCCCATATAAGTTTTCTTCCTCTTCTTTCTCTTTTAATGATAGGGTTATAGTAAAGCATGGCCAGGAATAGAGATCAGATTCACAGAAAGAAGACAAGAATAAAGATAAACATTTTCATATTTAACATTTTGACAAATTATCTCGAGCACATGATTGCTTTCTGAGAATAACAAATAGTTTCATGTAATAAAAGAATTACATGAACCAAAAATTTCCTGGAAGTCAGATCTAATATGTGTCAATAGTGCCAGCCCATCTGAAATTTAGGAAATCACATTGAGAGTAAAGCAAAAAATACACTTTCTCATGAAAAAATCAAGGTAAATCTGTCCACCAAGAAATTAATTGTATATATTTTAATCTACCCACGAAGGAGGAGCTCCAAAGCAGAGTAACAAAGGTGAGCGCAGAAATTTAATTGCCAGAAATAATTATAAAGGGATAGAGAACTGTTTCTGTTAGGTTTTGAGCTCTGGATCTAAGATGAATCCCTGGGAATTTAGAGATACAGCAAGAGTTTAAAGAAAGATGACAGATGAGAGTTGTTGGTTTTACAATGTATCAAAGAACCTACAAGATTTAGCTTACCAAAAATCTAATTTACTTTTATTTTTAGAAGGCTTTTACACAAAAATAACCTTCATTTTTATAAATCTATTACAAAAATTAAACCATAACTATCAGACCAACTCTAATAATAATCTCCTTTGTTTGAATTAATAAAGAGAGAGAGAAGCTAGAAACACCAGTCTAACCCAGAAGAGAATGTATTTTTCTTATGTATATGAATTTATTTGTTTTATATCAAAATACATATTATATGATATATATTACATGATTTTTGTCAAATTCAAGGATCAAATTATAATAATCACTGATAGGGACAAAAAAGTTAAATAAAGTTATAAGAACCTAGTAGCACACCTAGATCACTATAGGAATAGAAGTATTACTTATTGAGGTGATGATAATGTTTGCATTATTTTATATCTTTTTTTTTTTAAGTATTTGGGTGAGCGTAGCTTCAACCCAATCTCATGCATCTGCCGCCGCCTCAGAGTGCCCACTAGCACTCCCCTGTCCTTCCTTCTGCTTCTCTTCCCTTCCGTTATTTTCCTTCTCTCTTTCTCCCTGACATTCTCTAATTTTTGAACAAGAATTTTTTTTTAATTATGCTTTCATTTTCTTCCTTTTTTTTTTTTTTTTAAGGAGACAGAGTCTCACTTTGTGACCCTCAGTAGAGTACTGTGGAATCATAGCTCACAGCAACCTCCACCAACCCTTGAGTCCTTGAGTTTAAGTGATTCTCTAACCTCAACCTCCCTAGTAGCTGGGATTACAGGCGCCTGCCAGAACACCCGGCAATTTTTGGCAGAGACAGGGGCTCACTCTGGCTCATGCCGGTCTCGAACCTCTGAGCTCAGGGCAATCCACCCACCTCGGCCTCCCAGGGTGCTAGGATTACAAGTGTGAGCACGGCTGAACAAGGAATTTTTAATCTACTTTTTTTTATTTCTCATTTTTTCTTCTCATAACTTTGTTGCACTCCTCCCCACTCCTCTGGACTTACCATATTTCTTCAAAAGTAAAGGACACATTTATTACTAAATGCTATCTTTCTTACTTGGCTTCCTCACAGTTTAATCCTGAACTTTTCATTTCTTCATTCCTCTTCTACCCCCCAGAGCCTGCTAGAGTATATAGTTCATTATCAGTAAAATGTTGATTTCTAGACATTAAAGTCTTTTCCCATCACCACATCTAACTTTTTAAACTAATCCTTGTGAATTTTCTACACTCCCTGGTGTCCTCCTTCACACCCGTGGCTTTAGCTTTGTAGATAGGATGCATGGCAAAATCCAGGTGCACAGTTTCCACCGCTTCTTGGGCAAATTAGTTTGGGGTTTTTTTTCGCTTCCCAGATTTAATCTACTAAATATAAAACTCATCACCATCCTTTCCTCCTCTCGAAATAAACATACTCCCTCTGAATTGTTTAATTATTTTAATGGCACTAGATTCTCTGAGTTACCTATCCATTAAAATTTCCAGAGCTCTTGGCCTTTTCATTCTCCCTTTGCTGCACATGCCCTCTTAGATATTTGCCTCATTTGTGAGTTCTATTTCCACAGTATCATTGGCATCTGATTTCTCCTTGACATTTTTACCCTATTTAGGGTTTATTACTTTTTTCCTTCTCAGTTTTCTTGTTCAATTCTCTCTCTGTGTCTCTCTCTCTGTCTCTTTCTCCCCATTTGCCAGCCTAACTACACATTCCTGATAGAATATTCTCATTCTCCAATTAGTTTGACTCAATACACCTCTCCAAAATCTATTCTCTACTTCTCTTTTAATACTTTTTCTTAGTATTTATTTTCATGTCTAAAATCATTCAAATACTTGCCATCTCATCCCCATGGTTTCTGCATGTTGTCCTCCTCACTCAGAATTTTACCTTCCCCATCTGTATCTTTCCTGACCTCACTGAATAGATAAAATTCTCTCACTTTTGAAATCTCAGGTCATCTCTTTGCATTGTATTTCACTTAGGGTGAGCCCAGTGTAATTAATATTTCTCTCCTTTCCTTTCAAAAGGGTCCCAGTTTAATCAGTAAGTTATATGACCCTATGTTTATGCAACTTTTTAGACAAAGCTTATAATTTTATGTGAACTTGTTTTTATTATTTCTTGTTCATGTCACAGCTTCTGGGAAATGTATTCTCACTTCTTTTTTTTTCTTCCTCCTGCTGTCACATCCAATACAGTGCCTTGCATAAAGAAGGATCTGCAGAAATGTGTATTGCACTAAATAGTATTTTTGCCATAATTGGAATTACAAAAATTCTATTTTGTTTTATTATATCTTCACTAACCTATTTTCTCTGGGAGACTTTGAATGAAGACATTTAAAAACATTTCTTTCCAAGATGCAATATTTTTAGCAGTTGACATTGATTCCTTCTAAGACCTTAACTTGTCCCCAAAGCTTTTAAGTGTGTTTCATTAAATCATAAAGAAAGCCTCACTTTGGGGCTAACATTTTTAATATTCATATTTTAGCTCTAATAATCTTTTCTTCTTTTTTTTGCAGTTTTTGGCTGGGGCTGGGTTTGAACCCACCACCTCCAGCATATGAGGCCAGCACCCTACCCCTTTGAGCCACACACAGGCGCCGCCCTAATAATCTTGTGTTAAAACAAGAGGAAGCGTTTCAATAACAGTGAAGGAAAGTGGAAACACTTATATTTTGGTTAATGGATCAGTTATTAGGATTTGCAATATTCAAAAATCAAATTCTACTTCCTCAAATGTGTGCCTAGACATCAAGAAATATGTATTAGCTTACTTATGATGACGTAGTAGGACATATTCTGTTACAAAGGGATATTAAGAAAAGACTTTAAAACAGGAGCCATTTTGCCTATTCAAAGGGAAATGCTGTGCATGCTTTCAGGGCTAGTGTGGGGTCTACGCAACAGAAAGTTAGGGGTGTGTTCAATCTGGCGGAAACTAAGAAACTGGTGAGAGGGGTTCAAGAGTGAAAAAGTAAAGATTAAAAGAAAGGGCATAGATAAACAGTTCAAGGGCAGGAAAAGAAATAGTTTTAAAAAATTATTTGTCACTTCATACCGTTATTGGGCCATTATACTTAAAATAACTTTCACCTGAGGAACTCTTTATAGCATTTTCCTGGCGTGTGGCGTCTACATCTAAGAGCTATCATAGGACTTTCAGGTCAAATGGTAGGTCAGGTACAAGCATATAATTTCTTTCCCTCCAGAGCCCTACTAAAACTATAGAAAATGGATTGTTTTTCTCTTGTTTTAGTTTTTCAAATACATAAGGAAAAAAGAAATACACGAGGAAAGACAATAGCAACATTCGGGAAGCTAAAATCAAGTAGAGGTCTAGTTAGTGGCTTAAGCAGAACTAAGGAAACGAGACCATAAAATGACAGGGTCAAGCAGAGAACTAACACAAAATATACCATGTAGTGTGCCAGAGAATTGAGGAATGGAAGCACCAAGAAGATGTGTGGAATGGATGAATAGAGTTTACTTGATTAAGAATTGAAAATTGTTCATAAGGAACAGTTAAAAATTTTAGGTCCTGTCCAGACCTCCCCACCTTGAAGTAACTTGTCCTCTCTGGTCTCCAGCCAAAAACTCATAAGATTTTTCCCATGGAGAGGGTAATAGAAAATCTCTGAATTGGGACTTTCTAGAGAAAAAAAATGGATTGTGTACACATTTAATCCCAGTGTTTAACATGTTGAACACTCAACTTCGAGACTCAAGTCACAGCAGCAATGTCAGATTGTCTTGTTTTCTTTTGAGGAGGGGAGTTAGTTTATTTTCTTCTAACAAGAAAATCAAACCCTCTTCCACTCTTCCCTGGTGAATCTGACAACTCCAGAGGAAAGATAATTAAGTTTGATAATAGGGTTTCCCCAACAAATGGCCGGCAAGATTACCCTTTATTAAAGTTCCTACTGACAAGTTCCACCCATGCAGTTAGTGTTTTCAAATAGGTTTTTGTTTCTCCCTGTTGTCAAATAGTTTTTTGTTTCTAGGCATTTGAGGAAAGATTAAAAAAGAAACACAAACTATATGAAAGAAACAGAATTTTCAGAGAGAAAAAAGCTTTTATGACTAGTTTTAATATCCAAAGGAGGAAAAGAATTTAAAAGACTTTTGCTCGGAAATTTAAAATGTGGTAAGAGCAATGGAAACTCAATAGAGGGATTGGAAAGGCAAAGTAAAATCTCTTTGAGAATCTTGAGTATGAGAAACCTAATAAAGCAAAATATTAGAAAATTAGGGACAGATCCACAAGTCCAGGAGTCACGACATTCAAATAACTGGAGGTACAGAAAAAAGGAACAGAGAAAATGAAAGCGAAAAACAATTATCATACAATTTGCTTAAATTTTGTAAAAGTTAGAGACTTGAGATTCCAGATTGAAGGGACCTTGAAATGTCAAGTGTAATGGATAAAAATAAACACACTGAAAATTCATCGTATGGGGGACAAAGCAACCACTGAACAGGCTTTCATAGTACAAAAAATTGACTTACAAAGCATAAAAGAGTTAGAATGGCTCCAGATTTTTCCAACATAACACTGCAAACATGAAGGAAGATCATAGTAAGACCCTGTCTTTACTAAAAATAGAAAAATTAGCAAAAATTAGCTAAGAGTTGTGGCAGGTGCCTATTGTCCCAGCTCCTTGGGAGGCTGAGGCAGGAGGATTGCTAGAACCTAGGCATTTGAGGGTTTGAGGTTGCTGTGATCTAGGCTGAGGCTGCAGCACTCTAGCTTGGGCAATAGACTGAGACTCTGTTTCAAAAAAAAAAAAAGAAGAAAGGAAGGAAGGAGGGAATGGGGAGAGAGAAGGAAGGCAGGAAGAGAAAGAGAGTGAGAAATAAAGAGAGGAAGAAAACCAAGAAAAGGAATATCCAAGATTATGGTAAAGGCAGTTCTGATCACAACTGTGCCAGCTGTGCACCAGGCATGGAAGACAACCAGGTCAAGGTGAAGCCACATGATGGAAAGACAAGCATGTTAAGGACTTTCATGCTCATGACTTTGGTCATAGTGTCATCTTTTTAAATGATGATGCTACTGCAGAATGTACTCCATCAAAACAAGGAAAGAAATTAAGAAGGAACACATACATAAGGATCTAAGAAATAGAAAATCCATTTCTTGAGAAAGATTCTTCCTAAGATAAAAGCAATGGTAAATCCTAGAAAGCAGACCTGGAGAAAAACTAATCCAAATAGAATGGATGACTATATTAAGAAAATACATAGAAAACTCATATACACACAGTGAAGCACAACAAAGTGAAATGCTACACAAAGGGAAGCCCAGTACATAACGTGAAACCAATAGGTTGGTTGATGTGTTTGGGCTAGGGAGATAATCTATGTAGAGGCATTGGGCATGTGTGAAGATTGACCACAATAAAAAATGAAGCAAGTGTGAAAATTAATTCAACTGAAATGATCATTAAATGATAATGACAATTAAATGATAATGAAGATCTGATTCAATGCTCAGTTCGGAATATGCATCATAATGGAAAAACTGAATTTTTATTTAACCAAAAATTGTCATGAAAATATATGGAGAAAATGGTAGAGGGAAAGCAGAAGAGATGATGCAGCAAAGCAGCTTAACTGCAGGAAATCTAGCCATCTAATAGACTGATTTAAAGCTAAAAGTACTGATGTATGGCTTAGACATACTTAGATGTTAAACGCCAAGAACTAAAAGCCAAAAATATCAACAGAGATTTGGGGGAGGAAGACTAGGAGAGGGGGCATTTGGGATAGACATAGTTTGTTGTTGTTGTTGTTTTTTAATTTCAGGATAATGTGAGGGGCCAAACAACTAGGTTTGTACCCACACAGTTGTTTGCATTTGTTATGTAGAGTCCCTCTTGTAGTTGTGTCCCACACACAAGAGGTGTGCCATGCATCCTTTGTGCCCATTTACTGGGAGTATGTTTTAGCATTACACAATGCTTTGAATCATGTAACTGCATTAATACAAGAATAGAACAGTTAAAGCACAAAAACAATCTATAGTCAACATGTCTAAAACTTTAGGGACACAGGGATTCTCTGACCGTAACTGCACTGTTTTACCTCGTTGATTATATTCATTGGATCATTCTATTTCTTTTCACCCACTTGCCAGCCTAGTCTTCCTTTGTCTTTTCCTCTACATTCTCCACCCCTCTTTTACAGTCTTGATAATCCCTCACTTGGCAGGAAAAAAAGGAGGGGAGCTATGAAAATCTTGGCAACTGTTCTTCAGGACAATTAGCCTCAGCCTTAGGGAAACATCGGGTCATATGTTTTTGGATAGCTGCAGCTTAGGGAAGATTGGCCTCTCTGTTTTATTAAGTGTGAGAAATATTCTTCAAAGGACAGGATCAGTGGGGTAAGCAGCAGACAGTAAAATTAAATTAGAACAAGATGTCAACCAATTCTAGGTCATCTCTCCTGTAAGAAAATAAGGATCCTGAAGAAACAGGTAAGAATTAATACCAGAGAGAGAAACATCTGTATGCTTTAAAGAAATACTTACAAGATTAACAAGTTACCTGTCAATGTAATGGTACATTACAGTATGATTTTACAGTAAAATCATAAATTATTCTTTCCAAAACATCATTATAGATTTGTCTTTTCATTCAATATCAATTGAATCCTTGCTACCTTTCAAATATTGCTAGGCTAGGAGATAGAGTGTGCAAAGTCAAGTAGGGGAGTCAAATTTGCTTAAATTATTATATTTCATTGTAATTTTATTATACATAGGTCAATATGAAAGTTTTGAGATAGACTGTGTTATGGTCCATTATTTTGCTTCCAAGGAACCCTGTGGACAGCGTCCTTTCTTATTGCCCCACACAAGTTTCATCTGCTGGGCTTATCAGTGTTGCTGGGGGCTTCATTTGTTTCTATCTATGCCGATTTTACGTTTCTTGATTTTTGTGCATCTCAGAACTTTCATAATAACCCACATATTACATAGCATGAGATGTATAGCACAATGTAACATAATGTACAATTTAGATACTATGTATTACAATGTAATGGATACAACCAGATTGTGAAGGATTCCAGAAGGCAATTCTACTTGGATTTATCAGAGACAACTTGATGAAGGAAGTAAGGCATTAAATCAAAAGTAGGAAATTAAAGAGTGAAAAGCAGTGAAGTATCATTTGAGGCAAAAGATATAGCTTATGGAAAGGCTTTTCATACAAGTATGAAAGTGTAGCACATTGGAAGAACTGAATTATTATAGAACTGGAGCACAGTGTACATGAGAGAGTTGTGAAAGGTAAATTCAAATACAGGCCACAGTTAGATCATGAAGGGATTTGATGCTTCTAAGTCTTTTTCATTCAACTTTCCTGGTGATTCTATAAGCGACTCATTGCCCTTTTAAATGCATTTGTTTTGGGCTAAGGTCAGGCCAGGTCAGTTTCTTGGCACCCAACTGATTGAACTGTTTGTTACCAGTAGAGACTTAGAGGAATAGGAGAACCCAGGATTGTGTATCTATCCTGGTTAGAAGGTGAATGGCAAAAATCCATCTATTTTAAAAGAGTGTATCTTTGATAGCTAATCAGATACAGGGACAAAACAGATAATTAAATTATCACCTACCATTGTGTGAATCTGTTACCAAGAAACACAAGGCTTTAGAGGCCCAGTCTCTGCAGCTGTGTAGCTATATGAAAGACATACAGGCCTCAAAGACTACAAGCTGCAGACATTACTTCTAATAACAGTAGAAAGCTTTGAAAAAGAAAATTTATGAAGTAAATTAATTTTTTTTTGGCTCAAGCATTTACTGAAAGCCAGAAACTTTCTATGAATTTCTTAATGTTTGCAGCCAAGTTCTGAGCAAGCTAGAAACAAAACCTCATTTTATCTAGTATGTTGCCAAATTTCAACATCCATTAATTTACAACTACATTAGATGTCTTTTATGAAACCTAAGGTTAGGGCTGAGAAAGAATAAAACCCTACTTACTAATTAGAATAGGGATTTATAGGATTCCATACTACTTCCAAATTCTCAGCCCACTATGAGCTTAAATCCTTTTTTCTAATCTGATGAGGCTATTTCTGCCCTGCTTAAAGATAATGTAGTTACTTCTTCAATGTTATTTCACAAAGAGAAATTAATGAAATTCTTGCTTCATTCTTAAGACATTTAATTGTCTAGACATAAAGCTACAGTCATAATCCAACATCCCTTGAGAAAGAAGTAATTATAACATCAAACATGGGGAGAAACAGCTTATACACTAAAAATTTACAAAATTTAGTTACTGTATGATAGCCAGGTTCTGAGAACTAGTATGGAAATGGATTTCGAAGGTACTAGACCAAGAAGGTAAGAACATAGTTTTAAATAGTTGGCTACATTCACCCATATGGGCTTAACTAGTAGATATTCTGCAACAAATCAAGTAAGTCAAGCCACATGGAACATTGTAAACTTGGAATCACTATTGGTTCCATTAACTAAAGACGAGATGTCAAAAATTCCTTGGGATAATAAATTAGAAATCCAGAGACTCAGCACTATGGGAATATTGGAATTATGTATCTAATGTGGATACATCACATGCATCCCACTCAACCGATCATGTTACCAGAGGAGGGTCCAGAGTCTTTATGATGAGGAGAGCATTGTCCGCCTTAAAAAATACATTTTACAGGTTGTTCCATGCTAAACAGGGTATTAGTGAAAGAAGCTACCAATAAAAATGGCTTCCTATTTCAATGAGGACAATAGATCCCATGAATGGAAAAGCCCAAGTAACAACACATGTAACTGGCCCCCAGAAGCAAGGGATATGTCGTTATCTAGGGCACCTTTGGAAGTTGCTGTTTAATCATTAAAACTCCTGAGTTTGGGGTCAGGAATTATACCCTGTGAAGTTCTTCTTGAATGGTATAACTGACAAAAAACTTTAGGTCTGATGATCTCATTCAACAGAAGCAAGAGTCAAGCCACCTCTTCAGAGGCAGAGCTCTTTTCCAGTTTTCAGATCTGAATCCATCCAGAAACTCAGAACTTTTGAAATAGTAATAATAATAGCATCTAGTTACCCTTGAGGAAGAAACTTACAATATTATGACAGTTATGGCAGTGACTCTTTCTCCTAACCTAAAAATATCTGTGACTATTTTCCAGGGTAATCTGTTCTATGGTAAGGTAAATAATGTAGATTTTTCAGGGATATATTGACACTGACTTTGCTCCAGCTGTAATTTCTGAGGATCTAGACAGCAGCTCTGGTTTTCTAGTTAAGTATTTTATTAAGAGAAATTTTAATTCAAGTTAGTGCCTGTGGGACCCCAACATATACTATGGTTATTTCCCTAGTGATTTTGGAATATTACATCTAACATCTGGTAGAATATTTATCTTGGATATTCATCTAAGTGAAGCATGATTACAATAAGTAGCACCAAATAGCAGTCCCTGGAGGTCCCTCTCCATACAAAAATCAAAACTATACCCATGGAGTAAATGCAGAAAAAATTAGGGCCATCATAAAAGATTTGAAAAATTGAAGGGTTGTGATTGAAATCACACCAATATTTAACTCTCCACTTTAGTTAGCAAAGAATATGAATGAGTTTCCGAAAATAGTGGTGGGTTATCATAATGCTGATTAGGTGGTGATTTAAACTGCCACAGCTATTCCAGATGTGGATCTCTTCACTGAAATAATTTGTACAGTCCCTGTCACTTGACTTGCAGCTACTCCTCTGCTAGATGATTTTAAAATGTATCCCAGCAAGTACAGGATATCAAATTCGGTTGTTTCACATGGCAATAACAACAGTACACTTTACCACATTGCCACCATGTTATGGCAGATACATGGTACAATTCAGTTTGAAGGTCGACTAATCATTCTTACCCTTACATGGAACTCACATTTGCTGACTACATTGATGACAGCATGCTGAATCTGAATAGGATGAGCTGGGAAATGTAGATGTATGCTGGCCAAAAAATGGAAAATGAATATCTTGAGGAAGTAGCCTCTATCCAAAGAAATTCTGGTGTCTAATTGTTCAGAGCATTTTGGCGTCTTCCTCCTAAATTTGCAAATAAGTTCTTGCACCTTGCAGACACTAACATCCCAAGAGAAGTAAATGTATTAACATGACTTTGGGATGGAGTTTTTCACACCATTATTTGTTAATCCAAAGTCTGCTTTATTTGAGTGAGGCTTAGAAAAAGAGAGAGATGTTTGCCCATAGTGCAAACATTCTATCTGGCTTTTATCACCCAGTGTATCTACCTATTTTTAAAGTATCTCTAGCAGTTTCAACCAGCAGCAAGTTGTGATAGGCAATATCTTCAGAATTCTCAACAGAGAACCATGCATTATTCAGCAAGTAACTATTCTCATTTTGAAAATAATTTTTGACTTGCTACTGTGTCCTATTAGGTACTAAACCACCAATCACAAGGATGTTCACACCTTTTATGAGTTGAAGATCTGATCCCCTGGGTAGAGAAGGCAAGCATGCCAGCGTGACTCTATGATCGAGCAGAAGTGGTTTCACTGAGTCGAAGCAGGCACTGAATGTTCACGTTGTATGAAAAAGCAGTACACATTTCCAATGTATCTGTTCCTGTTTGGCCATCACTCCCTATCCCAAGCCACAGTAATAGCCTAAGGAAGAAAAATTTCCAACCTATTTTATGTGTTACCTGAAATGCCATCACCAACTGCAGAGGATTGTTGCAGGGACTAGTTCAACTCAGGGGTAGTTCTGAAGGAGAATAGGGGGGAAAAATTCTTCAAGTGACATATCTTCACTTTGCCTGGAAGGAAAGATGGTCTGAAGAAAATATCTCTGTGTGGACACCTAGTCATTTTTGGCTGGGTGATCTTGGAGTTAAATGAGGCAATATTGAAATCACAGCAACCAGTTTGCCAGTGGACATTCTTCATTGTCTCAGTTTTTAGAAATGGAGTAGTCCTTTTTTTCACAGCAATACTTTCTCATAACTAAAATCAATATTGACTTAACTGATGGCATTGCTTGTGGTTTGAACTTTCCATCTATAAAATATTACAATACTTTAGATGTAAAAACAGTTTTTGAAAGATATAAAAGGCATAATATTGTCAACTGGCTTGTTAATACACATCCACATAGTTGAACTAATAGCAAAACTACCAAAACATTCAAACTAATGGTACCACTTTTCACAGGGAGGACAGTGTGTATGGTGAGTGAATCTTAATAGGCGTCCAGGGAATCACTAACTAAATTGTAGAAACAGGCAAGTCATCTCTGCAACTTTCTTATTCCTCACCCCTAAAAATGCTTTCTTTATGAGTCCTTTTCTGTTCCAGGATTCTGTAAATGAATGCAATGAGAGAATTATTAGGATTGGCAAAGTTGTATATAAAACCAAAACTTTACATGGTAATGTGGTGCTCAAAATGAGGTGTTAACATGTCGGTTCATTTGAAATTATTCTTGGATGAAATAGTTTTATCTCTTAGATCAGATATTTTAAATATTGTTTGATGTCTTAAAGAAAGTATTACAATTTTTCTTAAAGACGCACTTTAAGGAGACATACAGATTCCTGAGTTTCATACTCAACCTGCTGAATTAAATTTAACAAATATCTCAGATATTTTGATTGTTGGTACAAGTTTGGGAACACAAGCCCTTACCATTGCTTGCTGATTGTTTCCTGAGAATATTCTCTTCTTAGCCAACAAAAATCATAACTGTTCTAGGAGAAAAAAGCACGCAGCCTAGTCCTGTTATTATCCAGAATCAATAACCAAATTTTGAGTACACGATGAACAGTACACGTGTACATACTTGTTAAGGTGTCTTGAAATTAATGAACAAGGATTGCAGAAGAAGATTACAGCATCTTTTCTTTTAAATAAACGACGACGTTTTAGGGCGGTCCCTGTGGCTCAAAGGAGTAGGGCAACGATCCCATATAATGGAGGTGGCGGGTTCAAACCCGGCCCCGGCTAACAACTGCAAAAGAAAAAAAAGAAAAAGAAGAAGACTTTTTATAGATTTGGCAGCTGTAAATGTTCCAGTGTGAATATGTTTGTGGCTGTGAGTTATTCAGTATACTGACAGTGATGTTTGATTTGAAACTCATTCAGTCCTTCCCTAGTCACGAGGTGAAACACCTCCTAAAGAGCATATTTAATTGCCCAGATGTTTGTGTGAAATTACTACCATTAATCAGAGTATTGATTATGCTTCTCCAGTTTTCCGGCAGTTTTCTATTTTTAAACAGTTCCCTGAAGTGACATAAGGAGCCATCCTTGTTATCCATGACTTCTAGTTTGCAGTCTAATTGATAGATGAGAAATTCATTGTGCACCATTTAAAGCTGCTGCTTGTGTTGCAAAGGTGGTTATTTTTGCTACTTCCTGTTTGCTGCAAGGCATATTCTGTGCAGCAGTTTCAACATCTGGGTTGCTTTTTCTCTAATCAGCATCTCCCTGCTTGTGGGACTGGCCGTAGTAGGCTCAGCTTTCTAGCTCTATCCCCGCTCTCTTCCCAACACACCTCTGCACCTTTTCCCTGCTTCCTGCCTTTCATCCTATAGGCTTCTGCATTGTGTTCAATTTCTAAGACCTCAGCTATCAACTAGTTAAGCTTGAAATGCACAAGACTGTCTCACACAGGTATCTGCATGTTGGTGAGAACTGTGCAAATCAATACACATTCAATGTCAAAACTAGAAACACATTTATGGAATTTTAAAAATGTATAAAACTGCTTTTTACAAACTCTAGCACTTATTGTGAGCTTTCTATCTTTCAGGTCAAAATAATTATTTTTATTTTAGTGTAGAAGACGTTATCAGGGTTAAATGATATCTGGGATTCAGTTCCTTAACCTATCAAATAAAATTATTGAATTATTCACTTTCAGCTCCAAAATTTCAAAGTTTAAAGTATGCTTCCTCATGGATCATATGGAACAGTCATGCAGTCTGTAAGAGGGCATGGACCAGCTCTTCTTTGTGACCCAGGTACTAGAACCGTGGTAGCATTTGAAGTTTGAATTTCTTTTTTCCTTTCATTTTTTTTTTCTTTTTTTTTTTTTGCAGTTTTTGGCCTGGGCTGGGTTTGAACCTGCCACTTCCAGCATATGGGGCTGGTGCCCCACCCTTTTGAGCCACAGGCACCTCCCTGAATGTCTATAAAAGATTTTATAATGACAAAAAAGAAAGAAAGGAAGGAAAAAAGGAAGGAAGGAAGGAAGGAAGGAAGGGAAGGAAAGAAGGAAGGAAGGGAAAGAAAAAAGTTGAGGGTGAACAAACGCTTTCTGCAAAAAATCAGATATTGTTGATGAAAAATTAATATAAGCAATTATTCAAATACAAAAGACACAGATTAGAAAGGGTTTTTAGTTTGTCTTCATATTAACTAAAAAATCTTTTCTCTTTAGGAAACTGATGAAACTCGAAATCAGATTTTGTTAGTTACACCCCACTCCCAGCAATCATGAGTCCTAAGGCAAAAGTACAAAAGGAAGTTCACATACCAAATTTCCAAATGCTAAGCTAAATGATATCAACAAGCTCAGACTTCTCTATGGATTCAATTCACACTCTATGTCTTCTCTTCTACTTTGGCAAATATGCCTTCATAACAACTTGGAAGTTAGACTTGAATTTAGAATTCTGGGTGACACAGACTGGGTGACACAAAGCAAACAAATACATGAAGCCGGTTCCAGGACTGTCTCCATTTCTCTTTCCATGCTCAGCTCAGTCCTACACCTCAAGGAGTCATACTTCCAAGCTCCTTCCACTAACAGCCACCTCTTGAATACCTCTTAGGCACTCAGATAACATGATCCACTCTCAAAAGGATGGACCCACACAAGCTCAGGGAGCAGGTTCAGAGTTATTTGGATGTAAATACTGAATTGTGTTGATAAAGTGCATGATTAGAGTAACAGGGGGAAGGGTGCTAGACATCTTAGAGAACTTCTGAGAGTCCTAAAAATAATTTGCATATTTTCAGAAAAAAAACCCTATAATAAGTGTTCTATGCTTACTTTTGACTTTCATGGTATTTCCAGGATTTAATTAAAAAAAAAAAAAAGGAAAAGAAAAGAAAGTTACACACAAATGATGCTTTATTCAACGAGTCCAATGAAAGTTTGTTGAAGTAGGTCTAAAAAAAATTCTGCTATGTTTGTGAATGAAATGAATATATGAATATAAAAGAAATAATGTCATGTATGTTTAATTACACAGTTCACGTTTTAGAGGAGAATATATTCAGTTTATAGAATATGAGAGGAAGTCATCAAATTATTACTAACATCTGTGGAAAGGATGCTCTATAATATCATATCAGAGTGGCAGAAAGTAAACTGTAGAGCAAATTCAGTTCCAAACCTACTGTGTCTCTATTCAAGGTCAAGAAATGAATAAGAAAAGAATATATAAAGCATTTTTGTACACATAGAGAACAACACAAACTTTAATCCTCAGGCATGAACATATAAAGTAACTTTGTGTCTTAATGATCTCTTTACCTTAAGAAAGAATGAATACTGATGGAAGGGTATTCAATATAGTAATTAATATTGGTAGGAAGAGAACTGAGGGTGTATCTGTACAGTAGATAGGGATTGGTCAGTAAGTTTTAACCTCAGTGGTTTTGAATGTGGACTATTAGAGTCAGAAAAACCTGGGATCAAGTTCAAGTTCTTTCACTTAATAGCAGGGGAACTTTGGATGAAGTAGAATATGCCAAGGGGGGGGGGTGTAGATTAAGGCTATGGGTGTAGATTAAGGCTATCAATATGAGTTCATGGATATATATATATACACACACACACGTCACTAGCTGGCCAAAGGAAATACTTCAAAGGTGACAATAGTGATATTCAGCAATGAGGCATGTAAATACAATTTCTAGGATGAATTTGCCAATTTAAGTGTCTGACATTGTATATTTATAGATATACAGAAATAAATTTAGATATGGACATATAGAGATATACACGTTTCTTAGCTCTGTTAACCAAAAGAGACTATGATCAATGACCTACAAGTAGCAATCAGCAAAATTACAGCACCCAAATTTTGGTTTTTAATACCCTTATCAACCAAAATAAACCATGGCTCCTTGGGAGATATCTATTCTAGGACTGAGATAACACAAGTGCAAGAAAAACCTAAAAAGATAGATAGTCCTTTGACCAGAAAGTAAAGAAGTGCTCCATGAGGGATGGAATCACATCAAAAAGACAAAAGAGTCACCTTGTTGAATAGAAATGGAGATAGTGGCAACATGTCTGGCTTCTGTTCTAAGCAGGAATATTTTCAATTATTTCCCCATTCAATGTGATGCTGGCTATGGATTTGTCACATATGGCCTTTATAATTATGATGTATATCTCATCTATGCCTATTTTGGTAAGCATTTTTATCATAAAAGTGTGCTAAATTTTTTTTTATTTTACATATATATATATATATATATTTGAACCCATCACCTCTGGCATATAGGACTGGAGCCCTACTCCTTTGAGCCACAGGCACCACCCAAGGCTGCTGAATGTTGTCAAATGCTTTTCCTGCATCTATTGAAAGGATCATATGGTCTTTGTTTTTGCATCTATTTATGTGGTAAATTACAATTATAGATTTGCATATGTTGAACCATTCTTATAGTCACCACTTTTATTCAACACAGTGCTTGAAATCCTAGCCAAAGCAATCTGGTAAGAGAAAGTTACCAAAGGTATCTAAATTGAGAAAGAAAAAGTCAAATTATTACTCTTTGCTGACAATACAATCTTATATCTGGAAAACTACAAAGATTTAACCAAAAGACTCCTAGAATTGATCAATAAATTTAGCAGTGTTGCAGGTAACAAAATCAAAGTACACAAATCAGTATCTTTCATATATGTCATCAACAGTCAGGTTGAGACTCAAATCAAAGATGCCTCACAGAAGCAACAAAGAAAATAAAATACTTAGTAATATATTTAATTAATTAGCTGGAAAACCTCCATCAGGAAAAATATGAAATACTGAGGAAATAAATTATAAAAGTTGTAAATAAATGGAAAAAATATATCATGCTTATGGATCAGTAGAAAAACATTGTTAAAATGGCTATACTACTCAAAGTGATTTACAGATTCTGTATAATTCCCATTAAAATATCATTCGCCATTTCTCACAGATCTAGGAGAAAACAGTTGTATGCTTTAAATGGAACTACAAAGGACCCCAAATAGCCAGTGCAACCTTACATAATGAGAACAAAGTTGGAGGCATCACTTTATCAGACTTCAAGCTATAATACAAAACTACAGTAACCAAAACAGCATAGTAATAGCACAAAAACACAGGCATAGATATATAGGTCAGAACAGAGGACCCAGAGATGAAACAATCCTCATAGTCCCATCTGATTTTAGACAAAGCAGATAAAAACATACCCTAGAGAAAAAAATCCCTACTCAATAAATGATGCTGGGAAAACTGGATAGCCACATGTAAAAGACTGAAACAGGATCCACACATCTCACCACTCATAAAAATTCATTCACGACAGATGAAAATCTTAAACCGAACACATGAAAACAAAAATTCTACAAGAAAATGTTAGAATAACTCTTATAGATATTGATATAGGGAAAGAATATATGAAGACCCCATAAATAATTACAGCAATAAAAATAAACGAATGGGATCTGATAAAATTAAAATTTTTCTGCATAGGCAAGGACACAATCAATAGAATAAATAAACAATACACAAAATTGCAGAAGATATTTGTGTGCTATATCCAAAAAGAGGCTGGCTAGCTGGGTGTTGTAGTGGGTGCCTGTAGTCCCAGCTACTCGGGAGTCTTAGGTAAGAGAATCAGCTAGTTCTAAGCCCAAGAACTAGAGGTTGCTGTGAGCTGTGATGTAACAGTACTCTACTGAGGACAACAAAGTAAAACTCTTTCTCTAAAGAAAAAAAATGTGTGGGGAGGGGGCTAGAAATAAGAATCTACAAAGAACTCAAGCAAATCAGCAAGAAAAGATCGAACAACTTAATTATAAAGTAGGCAAGAACATGAATAGAAACTTTTCAAATGAGGATTGTCTAACAGCCAACAAATACATTAAAAAGTGCCATCATTACTAATCATTAGGGAAATGCAAATCAAAACCACAATGGGATACCACTTAAGTCCAGTGAGAATGGCTCTTATCAAAAAGTCCCAAAACTTTGAATTGAGAGAGAAAGAAACATGTATGCACCATTGGTAGAACTACAAATTAGTTTACCTGCTCTGGAAAGTAGCATAAAGATACCTCAAAAAGCTAAAATTACCTCTACCATTCCATCCAGCAATCCCTCTACTAGGTATTTACCCAAAGCACAAAATGGACATTTTATCAAAAGACACTTGCACTTTAATGTTATATAGCAGCATAATGCACAATTGCAAAGTTGTACAAACAATTCTAGTGCCCATTAACAAAATGTGGTATACGTATACCATAGAGTACCACTCAGCCATAATAAAATGGTGACCTAGTATCTTTTGTAACAACCTGGATGGTGCTAGAGATGATTCGTTTAAGTGAAATATGGCAAGAATGGAAAAACAAGCACCACTTATACTCAATATTAAATTGGAACCAGTCAATAACGTGTACATACGGAAGCAAAACTCAATGGGAATCAAGTAGGTAGAGGGGGAGGAGGGATTGGGTAAACATGTACCTAACTGGTATAATGCACACATTTGGGGTAAAGGCACAATTACAACTTTGATCTAAAATGCACAAAAAGGCTCGGCGCCTATAGCTCAACGGGCTAAGGCGCCAGCCACGGACACCTAGGGTGGTGGGTTCAAATCCCCAGCCCGGACCACCAAAACAACAACGACGGCTGCAACCAAGAAATAGCTGGGCGTTGTGGTGGGCGCCTGTGGTCCCAGCTACTTGGGAGGCGGAGGCAGGAGACTCACTTGAGCCCAGGAGTTGGAGGTTGCTGTGAGCTGTAATGCCACAGCACTCTACCCAGGGGGACAGCTTGAGGCTCTGTCTCAAAAAAAATAAAAAAATAAAAAATAAAATGCACAAAAGCAAATCATGTAACAAAAACATGTATATTTCAGTAATATTATGAAAATTTTAAAAAGAAGTCCTCTAAGGACTATGAGTGCTTAAATCTGGAGCAATTTGAGTATTAAAAAAGTAGATTATAATGGATTATAACACATCAGCAAAAATAAAAATTCTCAGATCCTTACTGATATAAATCTACAAATGAATAAATAGATGTGGGAGAAGAGAACATTCTTATAGTGGGGTGTAGCTAATAAATACAAACAGATGTATGGAGTTAGAAAATCATCAAAGGTTTCAAAAACAGGAGGATTAAGGGCTATTTTATATCCTTCAAAAATTACATATTGAGGGTGGCACCTGTGGCTCAGTGAGTAGGGGTCTGGCCCCATATACCGAGGGTGGCGGATTCAAACCAGGCCCCAACCAAACTGCAACAAAAAATATCTGGGTGGTGTGGTAGGTTCCTGTAGTCCCAGCTACTCAGGAGGCTGAGGGAAGAGAATCACCTAAGCCCAAGATCTGGAGGTTGCTGTGAGCTGTAACGCCACGGCACTCTACCGAGGGTGACAAAGTGAGACTCTGTCTCTTAAAAAAAAAAAAAAATTACATATTGATTACAAATGAGAAACAGATTTTGATTGGAGATATCTGATGGATGCCATAATAACAAAGTCGAAGAGTTAACACTGCTAATATTGTTAAAATATTGCATGCTTCTTATCAGGATGTACTAAGGATAAAGAATAGAATAGTTTCTCTGTCAATTATAACCTGATCCAATGAAGAGGGGACACCAAACAGTCCAAACTATGAGATCCTCCACAAAATAATAAAGTCCACGTCATGGAAAACAAAGAAAGGCTACAGAACTCTTTCCAAATAAAAGAGACTAAATACAGGTTGTCCAAAAAATCATCACTAGAGCTGTATACATGGGAAAAATGAGAAATTGTAGCTAAATTTACCTTTATTTGCAAAATATTTCTTATAAAAAGTAACAAAGAAGTGGCCAACATGTAAGAATTTTTTGTAAATATTGTGTAAAATTTTGTTATGAATATTTCGTAAATAAAGGTACATTTAGCTACAATTTCCCATTTTCTCTATGCGTGACAACTTCAGGAGCATCTTTTGGACATGTTGTAGAAATGATAACTAATTGAAGTGCCTGATCCCAGACTACGAGAATAATAGCTATAAAAGGTTTTATTGGGACATTTGACAAAATTTGAATAGAAGCTACAAATTATGAAAACATTTTACATCAATGTTAAATTTCCAAATTTTGATAATCTGTCAACAGAAATACATAAGAAAATGTCCTATTGTGCAAGAAATACATAATGAATTATTTAAATATAAAGGTATATGGTGTTTCCACCTAACTTTCAAATGGTTAGTTCACTGAGAGAATGAAACAGAATTGACAGAGCAAATTGGGCAAAATGTGAACAACGTATGAATCTTAATTAAAACTATATAGGAATTCCTTGTGTTATTCATGAAATGTTTCTTAAGTCTGAAATTATGTTAAAACATAAAAAAAAAAGAAGGAAAAGAAAGAAACAGGGAGGAATGTTGGCCACATCCTTGAAATAGAATGGCTTTCTTTTGGCTTTGTGGTTGGTAATGTCTACAGTGAAAGGTAAAAAGATGAGTTGGTTGAGCTTTCATGGCGCAAACATCCAAATTTATCCATGAGGATCGTTGTTAGATTTGGTGGTTTTCTGAAGTTCTCTTATTCCTGACTTCTGATCTTCAAAATATAATAAGACCGATTACTTCTTGGGCCACCAAGGAAATGCTAAATTGACCTAAAGTGGTTGCTGTATTTTTATTTTTTCCTATTCTCTTATTGACTAGAGTGTATCTTTTCAGTTTCAAAATAATATCTCTGTATATGTTTCAAGAACAGATGTAAGACCAATTCCAAAGCTAAAACAGTTATAAAATATCTCTACCCACCACCAATTTAGCAACTGCCAATTTTGAGACTTGACATGTTAGTTGAAACAATAACTATTAATTAAAGATGGGAAATTTTCTTCTACTGTTGAGTAAATTAAATCATGCTCCTTCAAACATTATATGATGAAAAAGATGTAATGGAACAAAACCCCCATGGCCTTTGAAAGTCTAAATTGGAAAATGCATTCTCAATGCAATTTTAATTAAAGCAATTGAATTTAAGCAGTGGAGATAAACAAGGAATTGGAAGCCCTAAACCTTAATTTATCACTTTGCTAGGGTAGATTATGGAAATTGTATTTTAAATATAGGTCTCTGTTGGTTTGAGCTGCAAGAACTCCATCAGATACTGTGCTGCAAGGCACACTTCTGGTCTTTCATTTAATTGTCTTCTTGCCTAGTTGATTAAATAAAGATTAGCATTTATTATCTTCACAGCATTTTACAAGCTTTACCAAAAGAAGCTAAACAGCTCACCACAATGTAGCTAAGCCCATTGCTTTACCCTCTTCCCAGAGAGATAAATCAGAAGACTTGAGGGCTCAAGTATCATAGTAACAGGAAAAAGTAGACAGTCACACATCTTAACTTCTACATAGGTCCTTGAACCATTGCTAGTATGTTCAATCTATTGTTCACCAAAAGCTGCAGAGCATTTAACAGTTTTCGAGATTATATGACGCTTGCGAAGAGGTTTAAACCTGGCTAGATTCTTGTCTTTTCAACAGCTCATCAGAGAGAGACAGAAAAGGCTCTTTTGTAGTAACCACTTAGTTTCCTATTGCTGCTGTAAAAATTACCACAAATAGTGGCATAAAACAACACATTTATTCTCTTACAGTTCTGGAGGTCAGAAGCCCAACATTAAAGTGCCCGGGTTTATTTATTTATTTATTTAGAGCTGTAAGGTAGAACCTGTTGGCTGTGGTTTATGTGGATTTGTTTGTGTTCCCTGGTGGGGGCAGGGGTGCCAAGTTCCTAGTTGCAGGCCCTGTGAGCATACCTACTCTGTCTGTTCCCTCCCTGGGGTGGCATTGGGGCAGCTGCACCCAAGCTGATCAATACAGAGCCCCCTGCTGTGGTGTGAGCACCCCCTTCACAGCTTGAGTTGCAGTGTCTGCAAGGGGAGCGTGTGGGCCTGGGGCTTGCTCCTTTCCCAGTTCCCAGGTGAAGGGGACTGTCCCAGCTACCTTCTGATCTTAGTAAGTGGAACTCCTTGTCCCCATCTCCTTCACTTGGAGTGTATCCTATTAGTTCTCTGCTGATTTACAATGTTCTCCACAAGAATGTCCATCTGTCCGTGGGCATCTACATGCAGGCTTCGATTTTCTCCTACTGGTCACATCTGTACTACTTCTAATGAACCATCTGGCCCTGATCCGCTTCGGCCACCTTCTAAATGTTACCTGCATCCTCTAGCTCATGGCTCCTCATCCATCTTCAGACCCAGCAGTTTAACATAATAACATCCTTTTTCTCTAACTCGAATCTCACTGCTTCCCTCTTCTAGGGACCTACTGATTATCTGGTCCACTGTAATAATTGAGGATAATCTTCCCCATCTCAGGGTCCTTAACTTGATTACATCTGATAGTTCCCTTTGGCTGTAAAAGGTAAAATAATAAGAATTCCAGAGATTGGAGAGTGGAATATCATGGGGTAGTTCAGCCTACCACACTTCTTAAAACTTATGTAAGAAAGAAATTAACTGATACCCACCACTCTGGCCTTTAGTAGTCTGTAGGTCAGTATTCTGAAGTTACAGGTGGGTTCTGAGACAAAAAGTAGACCCTAGGGACACACCTCCATCAAAGTGGAGAACCAGGGAAGCAATATAATGAGCTCCATCAGAACAGGGATTTTGTAATAGAAAAACAGGGATTTTAATCTGATCTTGTACCAGGTAAACAAGCCTGAGAAAAGGGTTAAGTCTGTGGCTGATGAATGAGCAGCAAGTTAAAACAGCAAAAAGTATCATCCTTATATGAATTCCTCAAATCTCCTGGACTTCATTTTTTAAGAATTTATTTCATACTACTTTCTGGGACACATTTTCCAAAGGGCCAAGAAACTTCATGTTTACATACTACTGGAAAATATTGAAAAATAGCCCCATTGGAGAATGAATCCTAAGGAAGAAACTACACTTTTTTCTTTCCATACTCTCTTCCCAACTGAGGCTTCTAGGACTAGTTCTAACTCAGCCACTTAACAATAGAGAGACATTAGGCAAGAAACATAATTTTCTGAGCCTCAATTTTCCTATCTCTAACATGGGTACAATAATCTTTATTTCACAGTGTTTTGTGGATTTGTGTGTAATTATGCATGAAGACTCCCTGGGATTTATTAAATACTGGGTAAAAAACAAAAATGAATCCAAAATCTCTGGGGTCCATTCCTCTCAAAAACTCTACAAATTCTATTTTGAGCCAATACATTTGGCTGATCAGTCTGACAATGTGAGGAGTAAATGACAACAGAACAGACACAGACAGTGGTATAAAACTTTTTTCTCTTAATAAATGAACATATGTGGAGATCTTCAACGTATTGTGCTAGGCACAGTTCTCAAGGTGTGTACTGTTTGGGAGAAGAAGAGCGTCCGTCTAGGATGCTTTCTTTCTTACTGGTGCTGAAGCATTTTTCCAAGTGTAGATTCACTTTGCAGAGGCTGGCCCCTGCTTGCTTCCATATTTTGTTAGTGCAGGCTAGAATGTGATTTACATTACTGTTAGGAAAATTCCACTGAAACAGAACCACTCAGGTGTCCTCTACAGTTGGCATAATAGGATTTTATCTTTATTAGAAAGAAACACTACAGCACTGAGGAGTGCTATCATAAAGGTTTGAACAGATTGATGGGAGGAACGTAGAGCAAGTACCCCTCCTTTCTCTGCCTTCTTTCTCTCTGACATCTGTGTGATAAGGTGAAAATGAATTGGACTTCTGCACAAAGATATCAATGGGCAAGTAAATATCCTTGACAAAGAACTTGCATCCTTCGTTTGGAAGGGCCTAGGCAGATAAAGGAGAAAAAAAAAAAATGTTGCTTTTCAGACAAGACCAGAGAAACTGCAGTAAAATTCTAATCCAATATTATCAGCACAAAACCCTTTTCGCACAGTCAAATGAGACCTGACTGATTGCCCATGAAAACAGCACTATTTTGTTAAACTAATTACATTGTTTTCTCAGGAAGAATAGTGCTCTGGGCGTTACATGGTTTCCTCTCTAAATGATAGTCCTGGTTTTTACCAAGTTGCTTCTTTCAGTACTTCAGTGCACTGTGCCTGGTCTCTTAAACTTATACCCTTTGTTCTTGATTTCCTGGGCAATCTTCAGCCAGTTCCTCACCAAGATAGTCAATCAACCTGAACTTCAACTAATGCACATCCCTCACAAAATATCAGTCAGCAATGCAAAGATCAGAGGGAAAAAGGAGAGTGGGTTCGTGTAGGATGCCTTCTTTCTCAAAGGTGTTGAAGCATTTTGCCAAGTGTAGATTCACTTTGCAGAGGCTAGACCCTGCTTGCTTCCACATTCTATTAGTGTAGGCTAGAATGTGATTTTCAGACCTGCATTACTGTTAGTAAAATTCCACTGAAACAGAACAACTCAGGTGTCCTCTAGAGTTGGCATAATAGGATTTTATCTTTATTAGAAAGAAGCAGCACTAGTTCCAGCTGCTCTTGCTTTGATGGTTAAACTATGAAAATTCACTTTTCATCAGTAGTGTATATAAAGTTTAGTGTCACAGCTGCCCGCACATAGTTAAATGCTATTTCATGTTATTTAGTTTAAAATTTCTCTCATAATGTTGGGCACAGATAAGGAGAGACCCAGGTGCTGAATGGCATATTTTTAGTTTGGACGGAATGTACTTTGTCAACAAAGCTGGAGAGCAAAAGAAGAAATAAAGAACACCTTAGAAAACTTATTTGCTCAGAGTCTTAAGAATATGGGGTTTTCGTGAGCTTTGCCAAAAGTACGAACAAAAATAAAAATTGATTCTGTCAGCAGGACTACTTATGTTTTACAATATACAAAATCAAATAGCAATGAAAAAAATCACAAAAAAATGAAAATGCAGTATTTTGCTTTCCCTGTTTTCTTCACTGTGACTACCTCCCAAATTTGAAAACAAAAAGAACAAAGCTTTCAATGCTGATCAATGTTACTGACTTTTGGAGGCAGAAACTTAGGAGTTTTGACAGGTTTACTGAAATGTGGTGGCTGTCCAGGAAGTCAACATGGTGCTGATGGTGGAGCTCTCATCTAATTCTAGGACTCCTTCTTTGTGAACTAGACCTTGATTTCAATACTTCAAGCAAGCAGAGGCATTAAAGTTTCTTACTTAATAGCTGATGGAGCCATCGCCCACAAAAGTCACACAATAATGTACATTAGCACTCAAGAAGGGAAACAGTGTGTACCAATGGCACTGGGATTGCGGCATCTAGAATGGGGCTTATTGTTAGCTCAGCTGGCCAAGGACCTTGGCTATGGACAAGTCAGGATTCAGACAGGTATCAGTCAAAGCCAGGCACACTTTCAGCTGGTTCATAGGCTCATAATACATTTATCAGGCGGTAATTTTAAGCTCTAACATTTTCATTATTTTTCCTGGCATGTTTAATTTCAAACCTCATCTGTTTTCTCACCACTTCATACAGCACGCTGAAAGGTGCCAACATCTCTGTCCCTAATATAGACATTTTGGAGTACAGTGGTAAGTAGACAGTGCATCATGTTTAGAAGCTTTCATCTAACCTATGAAAGCAGCCTTTCACTAGTTCTCTACAGTAGTAATTGTCCTTTTAGTACAGGCTAAGAAGTGATGTGTACAGGGGTATGTGTGTGTGTGTGTGTGAGAAAGAGAGAGATAAAGGCCATCTCTTTCAGGCTGATACTGTGACCATAAGCACTGAAGTGTATTAGATAATGAAGGAAATTGTCTAAAAAGATTCAAAAGCATATTCGAAAATCAAATACAGTATTTAGATAATCAACATATGGTATGTTATGATCATTTAATGTTATGATTGTAAATAGTCCTATTTTTCCTACTATGTGCAAAGCTCTATAAAAGGCTTTGCAAAATAAGAAACCAACTAAAGTCCATAATTCTAAGGATATTTATAACCTAGGCAAGGTGAAGGAAAGAGAGAAATATAGTTAGATGGATAATAATGGACAAACCAGGGTTAATGAAGAGTATGGCGAACATTTTAGAATAGTCACTGTGTGCTGGTTCTGCATTCTATACATGAGTCCTCTCATTTCTTCTTCATGTCGTTACATGATAGGCCCTACTATGTGTTACTGTCCTTACCGTCCTCATTTTATTTATGAGGAAATTGAGATCTAGAGGGGTTAAAAGATTTGTTTAACATTATATGGATGGAACCTGAGATTTATTTATTAAGTGATAGACCCATTCATTTATTTATTCAATCAACAATTATTTACTCTATACGTATATGTTCTGCCCGTTGTTTTAGGCACAGGTGTCATATAGCAATGAAGAAAACATTCAAAACCCTTGCTTTCAGGAAGCGTACATTTTAGTGGCAATTGGGAGTCAAAGTACAAATGAACAATTTTATAAATTCCAGGAGGCGACAGTGTTGCCAAGAAGATTGGAACAGGGCAAAGTGGTAGAAAAAAATGGCCAGTAGTCAAGTCTTTTTATATGGTGCCATGGATGATCTATTTGCAGAGGTAGTGTTTAAACATGTTTTGGTTAATTCAAGATTCAATAATTCTGTGGCCTGTTTTCTTATTATTCTACCACCTATACAGAATCATCATTTTACTGTTTGTCATGTGATCTTATTAGAACATTGACATTTTATTACTTACATAATTTTATGCACTTTTTCCCTAACTTTGGATGGTAAATGTTTTTTTTATTTTTTTGAGACAGAGCCTCAAGCTTTCCCCTTGGGTTGAGTGCCGTGGCATCACAACTCACAGCAACCTCCAACTCCTGGGCTCAAGTGAGTCTCCTGCCTCAGCCTCCCAAGTAGCTGGGACCACAGGCACCTGCCACAATGCCTGGCTATTTTTTTTTTGTTGTTGTTGTTGCAGCCATCATTGTTGTTTGGCGGGCCCAGGCTGGATTTGAACCTGCCACCTTAGGTGTTTGTGGCTGGCGCCTTAGCCACTTGAGCCACAGGTGCTGAGCTGGTAAATGTTTTTAATATAAAAAAATTCTTGTAACATATGGCCTGGATACTTGCATAGTATTCAGCGCCACAATTGCAATGAACCACAGTTTCTTTAGTCTTTCTATTGCATGTATCCTTCCTAATGGATATGAACATTACTATAAAGTTTTTACTAGTGTATGAACTTGATGACAAATATTGAACATAACTTGTAGACTTCTCTGATTATTTACCTAGGATAAATTCGTGCTCTATTTCTGGGGAAAGATGTGTGAAGCCAAATTTGCTTTCCAGAAAACTCATGTCAATTCATTCTTCCACCAATCTTGAATGAATGTCAATTCACAGTACTCTTTACTATGCATGAATATTTAATATATCCTAGCTAATTTTATGAATGGAAAGATCGTTCTTGTTATAATTTATATTTGTGAGATTAATCTTGCATTGAAAAGTACCTCAAATTTGGACCTTTAATCTCAAAACGTGTGGGTCTGTAGGATGTGGTATAAGAAAAGTGATATCAGCCTAAGAATATGGGGAAGGGGAGGGAGAAGGGAGGGGGGAATGGGTGGAGGGAGGGGGTTTGGAGAGATCACTTCTGAGGTTTATCTTACAGGGGTACAAGTGAATCTTTCTAAGAGTAGAATGTGAACATTTCAAAACAATAACTGAGAAAATGACATGAAGGCTGTGTTGACCAGTTTGATGGAAGTATTTCAGATTGCATGTGAAAACCCCACACTGTACCCCAGAAGTGCATTAATGTACATAGTTACCATTCAATAAAAAAAAAAAAGAAAGAAAGAAAAGAAAAGTGATATCAAAACAAGGGTCATTCTAAGGATCCTGGACTCAGCCATTAGGAAGAAAGCTGTGGTCTTTTACTGGAAAAAGTTATAAAAAGAAAAAAAAATCTTACATGAACATTTAGGAAATTATTTTTGGATGTAGTTTTAACAACTTTGTTATGAAATAAGCTGGATTTGATGATAATACTGAAAATATTTTAAACAAGCCACTTAAAATTTTCCACTTTAGAAACTAAGGTAGATAATGGGTAAAAACCAAAATGAGTTTATTTTGACCTCTGCAGTGTCAAATATATCATGTATTTAATTCTAATTCACTAAAATTCAGAGTAAAAGCAGCACTGCCCTCGAATGTGTTCTCAAGGAAGGGGTGAGGAGGAGTCTTTGCTTTGCACTGGAGACTGGAGTGGTTTTGATGTGTTAAGGCCCATAAGGTTAAAAGTATTGGGTGATGCTTGTGGCTCAAAGGAGTAGGGTGCTGGCCTTATATGCTGGAGGTGGCAGGTTCGGGTTCAAACCCAGACCCAGCCAAGAACTGAAAAAAAAAAAAAGTATGGCAGGTGTCTTGGTCTGTCTAGGTGGCTTTAACAAAATATCATAAATTGAGTGCCTTGTGAACAACAGAAATTTATTTTTCACAGGGTTTGGAAGTTCAAGATCAAGGGGGATTCAGTGTCCGGGGGGGACCTACTTTCTGGTTCAGGTGATGCCTTCTCACTGCAATCTCACATGATGGAAGAGACAAGATGTCCTTGTGGTGTCTCTTCCATGAGGACGCTAATTCCATTAATAAGGGACATCAGCATTCAGATGACAGCAGCAGGTATGCTTTATACACAGGTCAGTACCTTGTGGATATTCAGTTATACATTGCTACCACCTAGCGAGAGTGATTTTGTGATCTCAGGTAAGAAAATGTCTGGAGTTACTACTATTAATCTGACTTACCTTTTATCCACAGACTTATAAGTGATGAAGATACCAGTAACACTCTTTTTGGGCTGAAATTCATACATGAAACATTTTAATTCTTAAACATCAGTGCAGTCAAGTGAAATTGATTGTACAAGTACCTTTGGATCTTGCAATAATAACACTTCACATTTCACTGAGAAATTAAATCCCTAACCAAACATTTTATGACCATTTTTCAAAATACTCAAAACAACCTTCAATGTTTCTTGTTGACAATGATGCGGGGATAATTACCCAGAGGGAAAATCTCATGCTTCGGGGACTGTCTGTTATGATATAGATCTTTCTCTAGGTTTCTTGAGCCATCAACAACTCCTTGAAGTAAAAGACACAGAACCAAAACATACAGTGAAGGGTGCTGGAAATCACAGTAGGGTCACATTCAGTAGAAGCATGGACACATATGTACTGCACTCGGAAAGATACTCAGCTGCCTCCAACGCTGAGGCTGTGGGCCAAGTTCAATAAACAAAAATTATTAGTAACAATATTGGTTCCCAACACAAACACACACGCTTTGCAGAATTTACTTGCACTCAATTACTAACTGAAGCATTGAAACATTCTCAAACACAAATAGTAAATTTCATTTTGAAAAAATTCACCCCAAATTAATTCTAAAGCTCACAGAGTCATCCTTTTTTGTGGCTCACAATAAAGGCTTTTCCCTCTGATTTTCCTCTATTAATACAGAATCCCTCAGGGACCTAAAGTCAGGAAGCATTTTGCATGCACCATAAATTTTCTAGTGACATATTTAACCCTACTTCCTCTCTTGGAGCCGAGCGTATTAACAAACAACTCTTCTGACTTCCTAGAACACACACCTTTATTGAGTTTCAAAATGACGGTTTTCAGGCCTATTGGAACATAAAACAAAGCTCCCCTTTTACCATGGGCCTATTGAAGGCCACTTTGATTCTTCCATCAACACTGGGAACTGCCAGAAAAATTTCATTTTTTCCTGTGCCTGTTGGCAGTAGGAGAGAGGTTCTAATGAATCCATTGTCAGCAAACACGGATTTCTTGGATCCCAGAACACTAACTAACAAATCGGTTGCACTTCCAGTCTCTGGATATGAATGTGTCAGTGTTCTTCCTCTTCTGAAACTTTGCCAATTAGGAAGCAGATTCTCCTGTCCCGTATATCAAAGCCTTATTCACCAATGGACATTAGTGTTACAATTTAAGTAATGGCCCCTGAAAAAGCATCACAAGTAAATGGCCCTAATTTTGATTATGAACCACATCATATAGACACATGCTTCAGACTCCAACTAGCTACACTGCGTCTTAATTGCTTTGCAATCTTTCAATTCAAATCGAGTGAACACTTCACCCTTGTTGCTTCACTCGTTGAGAAGGTAAACACCGGGCTTTAATGGGCTGTGCTAATAATAACTACTCAAAGCAGTCCAACAAAACTCTAGTTCTTTTCAAGGCTGGCAATGAAAAGAAAGTTCTAAAAGGAAGGACTGTAAGTATCTGAGATTAATGCTAACCTTAAAAAAAGTTGGGGGAACTTTTATAAGCCTAAAGATAGGTCAACAAACTCTAGTAAAATTTGTGCTTTAATATAAGGCAGCAAATGAAATTCAAAGTAGCCTAGAGAGACTAGCCTTTTATTTCTTTCCATTCTTAAATCCTTATCAACGAATGGTCCTAACAAGTTCAGAAAAATCTTCAAAAACCTGTTTTATGGAGCTAGTTGGTATATGTGAATGTTGCAGCACATAATTTTAAAAAATATTTTTCCATAACTCTTATCTTGTCTCTCATTTCTGAATATAAATCAAAAATAGGTTTGTCAGAGGCAGTTGGCAGCAGAAAGCAGGGTGCAGCCTGTGACTGGCTGTTCAGCAGTAATTCCTTGCTTTCTGGTAATTCTAAGGGAGAATGGAGGCAGGAGGCCAGCGCAGAGATTAGGACAGTCATTCCAGAGTTAGAGGAAACATTGGATAAGTACTTGGTGATTCCTACTCTCTCTAAAATATTTAACTTGACATGAAAATGAAATCTATTCATGCCATAAAACATTTAGGCATTCAATAAATGTTTGCTGGATGCGTTTATGAAGTGAAAATGAAAAATGCAGAGTTCATTACTTTGTAATTATACATTCATAAGTCAAGGTATGTTTACAAAGTGTGTCCCAATGTTAGTCTTCACTTTAGAGCAGAAGAAATAGAATCAGATTAGCATTAGCAATAATGATTCTTGGCTGAACAGTACTTTATAACTTTCCAAATATTATTTCATTGTCAAGTGTCTTGTACACCACTCCACAAATGCCAAAAGCATGCTTATTCCCTGCGGACCTGGGGTATGATGGGTTCACTGTGTAATCTTGCCTCTTTGAAAGTGGCTGCATAATTATCAAGAGAATATGGCCTCTTTCACAGTGGCTGCTGAAAGAGCAACTGGAGTGCACCTATTTACGGGCTACCACTGAGGAGGAGGATTGTGGAGTCTTTCATCACCTACTATAACAAGATTTTAGGATGCTCTAATTTCCTGGCTTTTATCAGTTAGAGAATTCCTACTGAAATCTCCAAATTACAGCTTTCAGAAACCCAAAATAAGATGAACAATTCAGATCCAAAAGCCTCCGTTCCCATGTGGTTCAAGAATGTCTAATTCCCTTGACCTTCAATGTGTCCAATTTACAGAAGTGGTTTAAGTGTTTTCTTACTTCCTCAATATTTTCAATTATCTCATTTTCTTGAATAACATGAAGTTGTTTTAAACTGTTTTGGTGTGCCCAAAGAAATGTGACAAGAGTTCTGAAGTAACACCGTCTCAAAAACAAACCCAATGCCATTATATGTTAATTAGCATGAACTAACATGAAGCCCTCATGATCCACTCTGTAGCAACAGCAATAATAACAAAACAAAGCAAAAACCCCCGCTCCACTGAATATCAAGAAATAGGAGATTTAATCACTGATAATTTGGGGTTCATTATTTCCAGGTACTTTCCCATATATACTCATTTCATTATCACAAAAAAAAACTCTGATGTTACATTAATACAATATTAAAGTTAGAGGCCCATCATGATCATCCACACTTGTTTCCATGGCACCTGGGAGGCCAAGGTGAGAGGATTGCTTGAGGCTGACAGTTTGAGACTTGGCTGAACAAAAATAAGACCCCATTTCTACAAAAAATAGAAAAATCAGTTATGTGTGGGGACATGCCTATAGTCCCAGTTACTTGGGAGTCTGGGGCATGAGGATAGCTTAAACCCAAGAGTTTGAGCTCCAGTGATACAAGTGGACTCTAGCCTAGGTAACAGAGGCCAACATTGGAGAGAGAGATAAAAGGAAGGAAGGAAGGAGGGAAGGAAGAAGGAAGGAAGGAAGGAGGGAAGAAAAGAAGGAAGGAAGAGAGGGAGGGAGGGAGGAAGGGAAGGAGGGAGGGAAGGAAAAAAGAAAGTTGGAACATTGAGTCAAAGCATTAAAAAAAAGTACAGGATAGTGTAGCATATAATACCATAGTCTTTAGTGTCAGACCAATATGATTTTTGTATCGAACATACTTCCAGCTTAAACAAATTTATTAAAAATTGCCAAGCATCATTTTCTCTTCTATAAAATTGGAGATAATAATAGCACTTATTGCATAAAGCTGTGAGAATTAAATAAGAGTATTCATATAAGGTGCTTGGCATCATGTCTAACATGTGGTAAGTATACAGTAACTATCAGCTATATTCTATGAAGAATTTTAATAATTTATCCAGGGATGCTGGTTGAGAAGAGGTAGAGCTGAATCAACGTTTGTTTTGTGTGAGTCTAAAACCTGCCCTCTGAGCCATCACCTTCTGTTGCCTTCCACCATCTTTATAATCAAAGTGTCCAAAATAGATCATATTACCTTCTAGTTCTGAAATATTGTGATCCAGGTCATAAAGATGTTTGGTATTTCCTTGTATTAATTACTCCATGTATTATTATTATCAGAACAAAAAGGTTTCAATTATAATAATGAATTTAGTCTTTTAATGGGAATTGTCATTTCTTACTTAGAATTGGCTTAACATAATGTTAAAAATTTGTCCTAAAATGAGGAACATATCTGTATAACTTAGAGTTCTTCATTTATAATAATGTAAATTTGAAATTAAAAGGAAGTTTCAGGTTCCTCCTTGGAATTGTATAAACGTAAAAAGAATGAGACATCTCAAACAATTATACATAAAGCTCAATATTTGCCTCTTCCCACAAGGGACTTCTTTTTTTCTTCAAAATTGTAATTTTGAACCACAAGGCATATACAATTAGTAGTTAACATTTCTTTTTTTTTTTAATTGGTGAAAGAAATTAGGAACATTCAATAAGAGAATTGAGGTACTCTTAATTTGAAAGTTGTATAATAACTATTCCAAGTCCCTGAGACAGGCTGGCTGCTGTGGGTCATGTTGCACCATCTCTTTCAAGTATGCACATGATGTGAGGTACATAACCTCAAAGGGAAGTCTAAGGGAAGGTTGTAACTATACATACGGCTGCAGCCCTAAATACACGCTTTGTATAAAGAAGTTGGTTCAGCTCATAACATGTTATTTAAGAATGACTGAGTTTTATTTCTAGAAAGAGAAGATTTGAAATGATTATTTATGTTTGGGACAATAGAAATATTTTTCCTTCACTGGACTAAGTTCTCATTCAATTATATTCATGACATATTCTATTTCATATTAAATTCATACATGAGAAATTTATGGCCATTGGTAGAACTTGAGATAGCATTTAGTAACTTTTTTTTATAACATTACTGCCATTACTGTACATTTACTACTGTAAAAATAATTGTCTGTTATGTACAAATATGTGTGTCTAAGTTTCTTTTTTAAGAAATAATATACAGTGAATGTTTCAACATAAAACCTTAATAGATGCATCTTAATCATTTACTAGAGAAAAAAAAAGCCCACATTCTAAACCTAACTCAATATCTATCATGTTTGAAAAATCTGCTATAAAAAAAGAAGACCATGATTACCTAACATAAATTGATCTTGACCATGGAGCATCTTATAAAACTGGCTCCCATTTCACTCTGGGTAGCACCACCAGAAGTAGAATCATCATTTCAGATCTCCTCTCCACACATCTGTGGGCTTTACGTCGGCTGCACTTTCTCTGGTAAGTTTTGGTTTGTTAGTCTTGGTTATCCTTTAGAAGATGAGGGTAAAGCAAAGATTTCCTTTCAAGGCTGATTGATGGGGAAGAATATATAAAGCCATTCTAACTTTCACTTTACAGCATAATGCCTATCTCGGAGGACAGTCCCTTAACCAGTGTTAGATCCAACTGTGTAGTATAACTGAAAAGGAAGTTATGAGCCAAAGAAACAGAAAAGGCAAAGGGTTTAAGGAATAGCAAGTTCATCTTTCTTTTGAAAAATAAGACAAATTAAAATATTCCAAAATGTGATAAAATAAAATTTTATTCTTTGCCACCACCACCTCCGGCCACCCATTGTATCAACTATTCTAATTGCATTCCTCTCATTCACAGCATAAGCTACATAGAACTTCCAGTACCTCCATATACTACTTTTCTTACATTGTTACAAAATCATGTGTTGTTAATTCAGTATCTTACTTTTAGGTATTTAAGAGAGCATTTAGTAACATTTCTTTCTTTTTTTTTGTAACATTGCTACTGTAAAAATAATTGTTATGTACAAATATGTGTGTCCAAGTTTCTTTTTTGATCTCTAAGACTATACTGACATCATATGTCAGTTAACACAGTGTTGAAATATTTACAGAGCATATGAAGTTTTAGAGTATTGGCAGCAAAGCAATGTAAGTATAGGACAAGACCTACCAGTCACTAATACGGTGCCTGTACACTGGTCCAAAGGGGCTCTAGGCAACAGGAGAACATTGAGCATTATTATTCTGGAAACACTTCTTTTTTCGGATCAACACAAGGGCACAAATGATTAGGTTATGTTGTTTGCATTTCTAGGGTAAAATGCAGGTTGTAGTTGAGCCCCTCATTCTGGGAGTGTGCTGTATGCTCATACATCGTGCACATTAGGTGAGAGCTCACCAGTGCCCTCCCTCCTCCCCTTTGCCCTTTGCCCTCCTTTCCGTTCCAACCCCACTTGAATGTCACTGTGTTTTTCTCTCCTGTGGGCCCGTAGTTGTTTATCTAATGGTTTCATATTAGTGATGAGTACTTTGGATACTCGCTTTTCTGTTTCCTGAAACACTTTGGAATTGGACTTTAGGTGTCATGAGAAATCTTGACTTTCCACAAGGTTGTTTTATATACTAGGATGTCAGACCCAGCTGATAGAAAACGAAGACAGACAATACAACATTTAATGTATAAAAAAGCTATTTATCTGGAGTATTTGTCCTGGTCACTCTGCATTTTTGACTGAATAGTGAATTCTTCCCCTGCTCTCCTGTCGCTGCTAACCTGGCAGTAACCAGTTAGTACTAATAAAAAGCTTCGCATAAATTCAACATCATCCTTATGCACATATTAAATATTTGTTCCATTTCTGAGAAAAGAACATACTATCCTGTGATTCATTAGATTAAGTAAGATGCATTTTCTTTTGTTTTCGGGAACATGAAAGCTATAATGGAAAAAATTCAGATTGACAAATAATGACATTGTCTTCAGTTAAATTTATTTAGTGTCAGCTAAATAATATCAGTGGGACTTTCATTGCCATATTCACATTCTCCAATATTATGGTTTTATTTTACAATATATGCACAATTTAGTTAGGGTGGTCAGTCAGGGAAAGTTCACTGGTCCACATAAAGTTTCAAAATATGACCATGGTTTTACAGGCGCTGTGATGACGTAGACAGGAATACCAACTAATTAGGATATTTTAAATGAAAAACCATAGATGGAAACTTTCTTCCTTGGGCTCTTGAACTCACACTCTATCTCACTAAAGAGAGGTAGCAGTCAGAGATATTTACTGGGGGCCCTGTCATCAACTTTTACTAAATCAGATGATGCTTTTTTGTGGAACTGACTTTGAAGCAGAATCATTGATGATGCAAGTAGGTCATCTGGTACAGAAAGATGACCTCTGCAGTGTGCTGAGACAAGGTGAACGGATACATAAAAACACAAGGAATTAGAAGAGGCGGTCATGAGGCTTCCCAGGGTACTTAGGCCTGAAGCATTAGGCTGTGAAGCATTGGGTCGAAGATTCAGTGGTCAATTTTCAGCAGGCCTTAGAAATATAAAATCCCCCAGGGAGTTCTCTCTAATAGTAGGCTCTTTAAAATGATATTAAACTTGTAATATGGAATATATGCTGATAACATTTGTTATCCTGTATATTGTATCTCTTGTAGAAGTCAAACGTGACTTGAATATTGTAAATTCAATATGTAATTTTTTTATTTTCTTAAAATGTGTTTACGCTTTTTTGCACCCTCTGTATATTCCTTTTCTCGATAACTGGGCAAGGTTTTCCTATTGGTCAAATTAAAACAAAAAGGGGAGAGTTCCAAATATTTGTAGTCCTTAGTTGGACAAAATAAGCCAAAAATATATGCCATTTAGAATAGTATTCTGTGCTTTTAGTGGAGAGTGCTAATAGGCAAGCTCTTAGATTATTTCAATGTACAAAAACACAGTCTGACCCCTAGGAAAGGGCACAGTTTAAAAAGGACTTGTGTGATTTGCCTGTGAGGGGAGCACATTCATTTCTCTGGTACCTGCAGTCATAGAGGCGGGCCCATGAGAGTGAAAAGTAATAATGGAGAAGGAAGTAAGACATCAAACAAATACACACATTTATACCACAGTCCTAAATAGTTTTCCCATTCTCAAAATAGCTTGAATGGTATCATTAGGAACTAATCTTTCCTGGGTGGAACATTGGCATCCTCTCACAAGGCCATTTCCTGAAGATTGGATGAAAGTCTGAGTTTTACAGGGTCGTGGTCAGTTGAGCAGACCCTTTGTTCTTGTCCAGCACGAGAATCATTCTTTGAAAAGGTTTTACATTTTCATTAAGTCAAAGGTGCATATCCAGAAATTAATTCTCAACAGTCCGCCCTGCTTTCCACCGCGCAGGGTGTGTGCTTGTCTCATTTCTTCCTGTTGCTTCTTGCCCGGTCGTTGTACTAACGTTTTAAGAAATAAAGAAAAATTATATAATCTGTAGTAATGTATCCTCGAAAACTGGTAAGAGAAAAACCACCAAGCAAATAGCAGCACTCCAAGATTTGGTCACATCGAGAGCCACCCAGATTTTTTGATTTGGAAAAAGCAGACAATTCCACGCCCAGGGACGCATTTGTTCGAAGCATTCATGATTTACACACACCTGACTTTTAATTTAGACAACTTGGGGCCTCCCCAAAGTTTCACAAGTAATAAAAAGAGCAATTGGGAAGATGAAAAGAAACCAAAATTGGAAGGATATAACTCATTTTTTTCCTAGTATCTATATATTTTTTTAATTTTATTTTTTGGGCGGTGCCTATGGCTCAAAGGAGTAGGGCGCTGGCCCCATATATACTGGAGGTGGTGGGTTCAAACCCAGCCCCGGCCAATAACTGCAAATAAATAAATAAAATTGTATTTTTTTAATAGAATTTTTCTGTAATCACTACCCTAGCTAGAGAATGGTTAAATGTAGGAGGTCTAGTTCTGTATCAATATGAAGACAAATCTTCAATTTCTTAAAGAGCACGTTGGAAGTCAGTTGTTTCTTTACAGGAATGTCTCAAAGAGTCCCCAGATTTTCCTGGACTACGCAGTCACATACCTGAGGACGGAATGTGGCCTCCTCTTCTGATGCTCTTCAGCTGCGAGTGTGAGTACAGTGGGAAGGGCGTGTGTGAAGAACCTAGAAAAAGAAAAAAAAAGTGGAAACAGTCCCTACATCAGTTCTCACTGAAACATAGTTGTGTCCCCATAAAGAAAACCTTTTGAAAACTGACTTGTTTATCTGGAGAACAAAACATCCAGATATTTAAATTAAATCATCATCTTCCATCATGGAGAAGGCTCCACGAGATACTGCTAGTTCCTGAGTTGCTGGTCCCTTTAAGGACCACAGATGTAGCATGTTGGCTACAGCCAGAATGCGACCAGGACTTCACTCAACAAACCTGAGGCAAAAGGGCTTTCCTGGGCAATCTTTGTTCCCTAATCTTATCCCACTTAAAGCATTAAAACAAGTCAGAGAATCCTGCTCCAATATATTTTTTAATTTCTTGGTTCCATACACTGATGCGTAACCAACTCCCAGAGAGAGCACTTTAGGAGTCTGCCTTATTTTAGAGCATTTAAATGTACTAAAGAACCCTTTAGTTGGCAAAATTGCTAATTTTTTTATGATGTGTTAATGAACTATCCCAAAGCAGCATTCCAAAGAGGAAAATATGCTTTCTGAGAGAAGTCGATGCACTGAACAGAATCTCTTTAAAATTCACTCACGGATGACTTTGAAAACATTAATCAGCTACACGATAATGTGAGTTTTTATATTTGAAACCTCAGAGCATCTGAGAAGTACCATTCTTTAATTATTTCTCAAGAGGCAGTTTGCTCTAGTAAAAAAAGCAAGGGTCAGGGATGAAAAACAGATTTTAAGTTGGACCCCAACGCCACCTGATCAGTAAGGGCCTTCCTGCAGTCTGAGCAGAAAAGGCTTCTAGGACCGGGTAGAAGCTTAGAGCACAGGAGTATTGAAATTGCTTCGTGATGTGGGTCCTGCCTTCAGGAAAAGGCCAGGGCAGTTGGTGTGTCACAGACATTGTATCCTCCTCACATGTCACGGAGATAGAAAGCCCTAGATTCTAACCATGGAGCTCTCATTTTATTAGACACTCAGGCCTATGTGACTTTATGTTTTCGGTTTCTTCATTACTAACCCAGGGAAAGATCCTACAGCTCAGTTTTTGTTGTTGTTGAGACAGAGTCTACCCCCCTTGGTAGAGTGCTATGGTGTCATAGCTCACAGCAACTGCAAACTCCTGGGCTCAAGCAATGCTCTTGCCGCAGTTTTTCTATTTTTAGTAGAGATGGGGTCTCATTTAGCTCAGGCTGTTCTCAAACTCCTGAGCTCAAGCCATCCACCCACCTCAGTCTCCCAGACTGCTAGGATTACAGGCGTGAGACATCGCACATGGCCTCTGCAGCTCAGTTTTATTTGGAAAAGTAGAGAACGACTGTGAAAATAGCCTCAATTTATTTTTCTAGTGTATTTATTAATGTTTAAGTTTTATTTTTTTTGAAGTTTCTTTAAAGCACAGCACATAGAGCTTTTCATCCATCCTTTCTGCTATGGAACAAAGTTCTTTTTAATAATTAGGCACACAGAAAAAACTAAATTATTATCATTTACAAATATTTTAAGCACCAAAATTTGCTTAAAGCTACACAGATAAACATATATTTCATAATAATGTCTCCATTATTTCCATTAGACCAAGAACTTAATTTATAAAGTGTGGAAAGCTTTAAGATCACTTGATCAATGTAGATGTATCTTTTCTTTATTTTACTAAAATTTGTTATTTATATGTAATACCCAAAATATACTGTTAACCATGTGCAGAAAATATAACATATGAAATAACATTCAAATGTTTTTCTATATCCAAGTTGTTTCAGGTCATAATGAGAAATAATTTATGATTGTTTTCATTTTTAAGTATTGTTACTATTATTATTTTTTGCAGTTTTTGGCAGGGGCCAGGTTTGAACCCACCACCTCCAGTTTATGGGGCTTGCACTCTACTCTGTTGGGCCACAGGCACCACCCAGTACTATTTTTATTATTATATAAGCATAGGTCAAGCAAAGTTCAGAATTAAAATTAATTCTTCCCTTTAGATTTCAAAATGACACAATCAATTCTTTGGCTGTTAGATCTCAACGAATCTTACTGATTGTTCCCAAATTTTCTTTCTAAATATTGGAACTCGATATTTGGATGAGGCAAGAGGATATCTTTGCTCAGTGTGCAGCTTCTGCATTCTAAGGACATCTTGCTAAATTCTCTCTTAAGTATCTTGTAAAATTGATTTGTTTATTCATTCTAGTGGCAGCAGCTGGTAGCATTGAGAAGCGAGAACAGTAATTAACAGTGGCAGAGGAAAGAAAATTTAAACTGAAAATGACCACGTTCCTTTATTTCTAATAGACAAATGAACCTATCAGAGAAAAGATTGAGGTTCTAGGAGTTGGTTTAAGCAACCCAGGGGATATCAATGTAATTAGTTACAGGCACTATCTATGCAACACTGGAACAACCAGTTGAAAAGTGAAAAATCTTAATCACTCTGTCTCAGAGCTGTTTTATCTATGTGATAGGAGGGGGGGAAAGTTGGATTAAAAATTTTTCACACTCTTCAATTGACTTGTATTTGAAACATTACATTAATTAGTATGTTGTTCCTTGGGGCACAGGATTAGAAAACCTCTACAGCAATTTGAGAGAAGCAACCAAATTGTAAATTCACTAACTATGGTTCTTTGTTGATTGAACAAATGATTTAACAGCATCCATTTCCAATGAAATATCAGCTGGGGAAGTTTGGAGACAGCAAAAACTGCCACCTGTAAGACTGGAAAATTCTTTTGGTTTTGTATTTTATAAAAACATACAATTTTTGCATTTTGCTTTATGAAAACTTATGTTTATACCATATAAATTAGGTTTCAAATAATTGTTCTGAGGGAGTTGGGTGGATAACCAAAAGGATTTCCTACCTGCTGGTAGACTAGTATAAATTAGGCTCACTCCCTCTGGATGTAGGGTGCTTGGGTTCAAAGTCTGATCCTCCTTTGCTAGTGTTCTGGTCCTTCCACATCTCAGTTTTATTATCTAAAAATGGGCAGATCTAATAGATTTAGTGTGAAAGTTAAAAGTGAAAATGTGTACACTCTTTAGGCCAGTGACCGAGCAAATAACAAATGCTTGCTAAAATTTGGCTATTATTTCCATTGGTATTTACCAAGAAAATTTAGCTGAACTGTGAAGAGTTAACTGCCTATTAGGTTTAGCATTCTTCTTTGTTCTCTTTTCTAAATATTGCAATGTAACCACCTTTTGGATATTACTACATTTACCGAATATTCTGTAAATAGTAGAGATACCTAGGATATCTCCAAAGCACAGTAGGATACAATCTTTTCTACTTACTATTGAAATTTTAATAATTGAAAATCTACTGTATTTTATGTTTAGATTTTGCTAGTTTAAAATAATTCAGTGTAAAATATTAATAATATTTCATATTGGGAATCAACCTTTTAAAAAGTAATACAAATGTTATTTTCAATGAAATCATTAGTCTTAGATTAAGTAAGTTTTTACTAATAGTAAGTCTTCAAAAATACATACTTTACATGAAAATCGTCCTTACTCTTTTTTTTTTTTCATATTTCTTTTGCTGGGAAAGCAAGTCACTTTTTAATTTTTTTTTGCATTTTTTTTTTTGGCTGGGTTTGAACCCATCACGTAGGCCGGTGCCCTACTCCTTTGAGCCACAGGCGCTGCCCACAGTCACTTTTTTAGAATAACCAACTGAAAGGATTTTAAGTTGATGATTAGCATCTTTGATTTAAAGAATTTTTTTAAAAAAGCATAACATATACTCAGACAACACACAAATCGCAAAGCTATGGAGTGGTAAACCTTTTATAAATGTAACACACTATTTTAATCAGTGCCAGTAGCTAGAATCAGAACAACACCAGAACATTAGAAACTTCCTCATGCTTCATGTCCATCATGTTCCCTGCAAAGATATCTTCTACCAGCAATGATTGATTAGCTTTGTTTGTTCTTGAACAATATATAAAGTGATTTTCTCACATATATCTAATATGTTTAGCTTATTTCAAGCAATATTTTGATAGAAAAAAATTTCCCCCCATGATCATATATGGAACTACCCATTAGTGTTAAAACTAAGTACAGGCATACCTCGTTTTATTGTTTCTCACTTTATTGTGCTTTGTAGATATTTCAGTTTTTAGAAATTGAAAGTTTGTGGCAACCTTGCATTGAACAAGTTGATCCATGCCACTTTTCCAAAAGCATGTGTTCACTTCGTATCTGCCATATTGCCATATGTTGGTAATTCTTGGACTATTTCAAACATTTTTATTATTGTTATATCTGTTATGGTAGTCTGTGATCAGTGATCTTTGAAGTCACTATTGCAATTGTTTTGGGGCACCAAAAACTGCTTCTATTTAAGAAGGTAAACTTAATTCATAAATGTCGTGTGCAATCTGACTACTTTACTAACCAGTTGTTCTCCCTTCTCTCATGCACTCATGGGCCTCCCTCTTCCCCGAGACATAGAAATATCAAAATTAGACCAATGAATAACCCTACAACAGCCTTTCATTTTTCAAGTACAAGAAAAAAATTGCACCTTTCTCAATTTAAATCATAAGCTAGAAATGATTAAGCTTAGTATGTCAAAAGCAGAGCTAGGCCAAAAGCTAGGCCTCTTGCACCAGTTAATCAAGTTGTGAGTGAAAGGAACTTAAATGTGCTACTCCAGTGAACATATGAATGATTAAGAATGCAAAACAGCCTAATACTGCTGATATGAAAAAAGTCTGAATGGTCTGGATAGAAGAGCAAAACAGCAACTACATTCCCTTAAGCCAAAGCATAATTCAGAGAAAGACCCTAATTCTTTTCAATTCTATGAAGAATAAGAGAAATAAGAAAGCCACAGCAGTCTGAAGCCAACAGAGGTTGGTTTGTAAGGATGAAAGAAAGAAACCATCTCCATAACAAGGTGAGGCAGAAAGTGCTGATGTAGAAGCTGCAGCAAGTCATCCAGAAGATGTAGCTAAGATCACTGATGAAGGTGGATACACTAAACAACAGATTTTCTTTCTTTCTTTCTTTCTTTCTTTTTTTTTTTTTTGAGACAGAGTCTCACTTTGTCATCCTCTGGAGAGTACTGTGGCATCACAGCTCACAGCAACCTCCAGCTCTTGGGCTTAGGCGATTCTCTTGCCTCAGCCTCCCAAGTAGTTAGAACAACAGGCGCCCACCACAACGCCTGGCTATAAACAACAGATTTTCAATGTAAATGAAATAGCCTTCTTTTGGAAGAAGATGACAAGTCTATGCTTGTCTTTAAAGCTTCAAAGAATAGACTGGCTCACTTGTTAACCTAATGCTCATAATACCATTTCAAAAGTCCTTAAGATTTAAGCTAAATCTACTTCACCTGTGTGCTATAACTGGAATGACACAGTCTGGACAATAGCACATCTTTTCATAGCATAGCTTATCAAATTTTCAAGCTTGTTGTTTAGACTTAGCGAAGAAAGAAATCTCTCTCAAAATATTTCTGTTCAAAAAAGATGGAGACTTTACAGCTTTTATATTAACCTGGATGGACTTGAAACACATTCTTCTTAGTAAAGTATCACAAGAACGGAAAAGGAAATATCTAATGTACTTAATACTAACGTGAAGCTGAGATGACATTCCCACACAGGAGAAAAACTCAAATCAATTCAAGTTGGGGGGAGGGAGGGAAAGAGATGTGGAAGAGAGGAGAAAGAAAGGATATATAGTGCATCTTTTGGGTGTGGAACACAACTACAAGAGGGACTCTACTTAGCAAATGCAAATATTGTAAACTAGTTGTTTATACCCTCACATTAACCTGAAATATATATATATATCTGTTCCTTGACAAGGCATCTGGTCACCCAAGAGATCTGATGGAGATATATAGGAAATTAATGTTGTTTTCCTATCTTTAACACAGCATTCATTCTGCAGCCCATGGACCAAGGAGTAATTTTTACCTTTGAGTCTTATTTAAGAAATACAGTTTGTAAGGCTGTCAGAGATGATTATTTGAGGACCATTTGGCTTATCTTTGTTGTTGAACATTGCAAAAAGTATACACAGACTTTTTTTTTTTTGCTCAACAGATTTCATTAGTGTTTGTGTATTTAATGTGTGGCCCAAGGCAACTCTTATTTGTCGAATAAGAGTTTTCTTTCTCTGCACGGAGAAGAAAAAGTTTGGAAACTCCTGTGAGATATTCTAAATAGTGATTCCTTTGAAGGATCTTGGCAAAGTAAGTTGAAAAACTTCTGGAAAAGATTCACTAATGTAGATACCATTAAGAACATTCATGATTGGACAGGCATAGCAGTTCATTCCTGTAATCCTAGCACTTTGGGAGGCCCCAGGGTGGGGTGGGGGGTGGATCACCTGAGCTTAGGAGTTCAAGACCAGCCTGAGCAAGAGTGAGATGTTGTTTCTAAAAATAGCCAGCCATTGTGGCAGGCACCTATATTCCCAGCTACTTGGAAGGCTTGAGATCAAGGGATCACTTGAGCCCAAGAGTTTGAGGTGTCTATGAGCTATGATGCCACGGTACTCTACTGAGGAAAACAAAGAGAGACTCTACCTAAAAAAAAAAAAAAAAGAAAAAGAAAGGGTGGAGCATGTGGCTCAAAGGAGTAGGGCACTGGCCCCATATGCCAGAGGTGACGGGTTCAAACTCAGCCCCAGCCAAAAACTGCAAAAAAAAAAAAACAAACCCAAAAAACTTTATGCTTCATGGGAGGAGGTCCAAATACCCATATTAACAGGAGATTGGAAGAAGTTAATTCCATCCCTCCCTCATGAATGACTTTAAAGTGTTCAAGATTTCAGGGGAAGAAGTAACTGAAGATGAGCTAGAAATAGCAATAGAATTGAATCATCAATGGAGCCTGAAGACATGTCTACATTGCTGCAATCTCACGATAAAACATGAAGAGAAGAGGAGTTGCTTCTTATGGATTAACAACAACAACAACAACAAAAAGGTTTCTTGGCATGGAATCTACTCCTGGTGAAGATGCTTGAACATTGTTGAATTGACAACAAATGATTTAGAGTATTTCATACACTTAGTTTACAAAGCAACAGCAGAGTTTGAGAGGACTGCATGCAATTTTGAAAGAAATTCTGTAGGTAAAATGCTGTCAAGTAGCATTGCATGCTACAGAGAGATATCTTTTATAAAGGAAGAGTTAATTGATGTGGCAAACTTCATTGTTATCTTATTTTAATAAGTTGCTGCTGCCAACTTGACCTTCAGCAATCACCACTCTGATCAGTCAACAGCCATCAGCATGGAGGCAAAACCCTCTATCAGCAAAACAATTAGAACTTGCTGAAGGCTCAGATAATCATTAGCATTTTTTAGCAACAAAGTGCTTTTAATTAAGCTATTTACATTTTTTTATACATAATGCTATTTCACACTTAGTAAGCTACTGTATAGGATAAATATAACTTTTATATGCAGTGAGAAAACAAAAATATGATGTCATTCATTTTATTATGAATTTTACTTTATTGAGATGGTATGGAACTAAACTTGCAGTATCACTGAGATATGACATCTAGAATTTTCACATCATTTACTTACCATATAATAAGTTAATAATGGTATATCTTATGGGTAATCTAATTATCACATTAGTCTAATTAGTACTTTTATGTGAAATTTATTGATGTAAATTTACTGATGTGAGCTATAAGTTTTAGGGTGGCAAATGATTTTTCAAGGATGTATAAATGAAAGTGAATTTTCAAAGCCTGAGCTCTCAGACATTGCTGTATCTCTCTCTGTTAGAAATACTGTGATCTTACCAAGACATAGTTGGTGTATAGGAGATACATTTGAGGCTGGGGAGAAGTCAGTTTTGAATATCTTAGCTGCTGATAAACATTTTTGGAAATATGTACAATTGTATTAACAGACGCAATTAATAGTATGAACTCTGACAATTATATATGTGAACTCATCTTAGAAAAAGTACTACATACCTCATTGCTAAATATCACTATAGTCACCTTTGAAGTACTCCCGTTGGGAAGCTGTGTATTGATGCTAGCACCTCATCCACCCTTTAAAGCAATTTGGAACTCTTTTTCTGTGATGATCATCAGAGCACACACACACAAAAAACAAACACACACACAAAGCAATAATTAATGCAACTCAGAAAGACACTGAAGATGAACACACCTGTGCAACATTGATATATGAAGGTTGTGAAACTGTTTACCTAGTTGTTTGTACAGTATGGCCAGCATAATCACAAAGTGGCAAATTCACTATCTTAGTTGTCAGATCTCATATGTTGATAGCTCTGATAGAACTCTAGAACTCTTTCCAGAGAAAGAGCTTCAAAATTGCTTTGAATGGTAGACTAGGCACTTCCATCAGTGCATAGTTTCCCAAGATGAGCACTTTGAAGGTGACAATAGTGATATCCAGCAATGAGGTATGTAGCACTTTTTCTAGGATGAATCTGTGAACTCAATTGTCAGACCTTGTACAACATGCTCTTTTGTAACTTAGTATAAAAGAGCTCCTTTTTTTCTTGAGATTAAGTAGTCTATAAATTACCATAAGTTGACTAATTACAAAATTTCTCAGAAATTTCAAAGGCAGAAATTAAACAAGTATGTCAAGTATTCAGGAAAAACCCATTCACTGCAGTTCCCTCCTCTGATTCCCCTATACTTGCTACAGAGCAAATGTTAAAAAAGTCCAACATAGAATTATAGCCTTTTTTTTTTTTTTTTTTTTTTTTTTTGCGGTTTTTGGCTGGGGCCAGGTTTGAACCCACCATGTCCAGTATATGGGGCCAACGCCCTACTCCTTTGAGCCACAGGCGCTGCCTGAATTATAGCTTTTTTTGTGTTGGAACTTCAGATCCCATTAAGTTAAAAGATTAAATAAAAAAAAATTGTAGCAAAAATTGAAATTATATCAATATTAAAAAGCAATAACAAAGTTTAGCTTTATAGAATAATGTATGTAGAAATCTTCTAACTAGTATGTATTACGAAATCATGAGCAAAACAAGGAAGACTATAATCTGAAATTTTTCTCTATTTTATTTTTCTATATTCAGAAATTCCCTGTCTAAAGTTCATGAATTCTCTAAGTATACATATTTTTTAACTAGAGAGACCAAACTTAACTATTCTGTTGTAAGGGGTTCTTTAAAAAAAAAAAAAAGACTTATGAAAGAGACAGGTATTTTATCTCCAAATTAGATTCTTCTCTTCTTCTATAGTAATAGAATTCTGAGGTGAGCATATGATTTCCTAAGCCAAAAACCATTTCCCAGCATTCCTTCCAGCTAGTTTTGGCTTTGTGATTAAATCGTAGGCAATGAAGTCTATGAGAAGAAGAAATGTGAAATGTTTCTTAGTCATGAACTTAAAGGGGCATATTTTTCCTTTTCTGCTCATTTCCTGAAAAGTGGATACAATGGTGAGGCAGTTTATACTATGTGGATGAGGACAAGACACTAGAAAAGGCAGAGCAACAATGTGGAAAGAGCTTGGGTCTCAGGGTGCTCTCGTAAAGTTATCCTAAGGCAGCCCATATTCTAATATTAAGAAAGAAATAAAATTTCATCTTAAGAACTTGTATTTTAGGTCTCTATTATAAGCAGCTGAACTATTACTAACTACTCTAAAGCCTGGCACCTGTAACTAATATCTCCAGACGACATGTCTCAAAACATGTAATATCTATCAAACATATGACAGAAATCCTATTAAGAGGGTTTTATGTTCAGAAAGGAAAATAGAGAGGATGGTCTGTGAACTTAATTGTCAGACTTTGTACAACATGCTTTTTTGTAACTCAGTACAAAGAGCTCCTTTTGTTCCTGAGATTCAGTAGTCTGTAAATTACCATAAGTTGACTAATTTTAGATTTTTTTAGATTTCAAAGTCTGAAAGATAAAGGGTTAAAAATATACATAAGAACTTTGGTGGTGGCTACATGCACATGGAATTTGTTGGAAACAAATATATGAGAAGCCCATTAAGTTTCAAGAGGGCTGTTATTGACAAACTTCAATCCTGGATGTTCAAGAATATGTAGCATAAATAATGCTGGTGTCCTCAAAACAACAGCAGCAGGAACATGGCTGTAAAAACTATTCGGCTGCCAAGAATGATAAGGTCTCTACTGTTCCCTTCAGATGTGGTCACTGAGAATAATGGACAGGAAGAACCTTCCAGGAGAAAATGCAAGGACATATAAAGGACAATGCATAGGGCTATTCTTCCAAGAGAAGAGAACCAAATGTTGGAGAGAAAACAAATGAAAAACTTACTCAACTTCCAAGGAAGTTTTGAAATTTCCATTCAGTGGGATTTTACCATTATAGTGAGCATGGAAGTACATTTATTTCTCCCTTTTTCTGAATATAATCTTTTAGTGAAGGTATCTTGTATAGAAGTTATTTTGTGCATGTTTGGGGGTGGGGTTAGATAACTTACTTTTTGATAGAGATCACCAGACTCCCAAATGGCTATCTGTACCCCTTGGAAGTGACTACATATCACCAAGACCCTATAATTAGAGCTGAATGCAATAATTTATTAGAAATATGGAATTTTATCTTTTGGAAAAAAAGATAAGTGTTGTCTATGTGTACAAAGCAATACACAGACATATTTAGGTTAGGGTGACCAGACGTCCCGCTTTTGGTGGGACAGTCATGCTTTTCAACAGTTTGTCCCGCATCCTGCAGCGTTTTAAAAAAGTCCCGATTTTTGGAAAGAATGCACTAACACACAGGAGAACAAGAAGGGAATATACAGTTTTCGGCTGCCATGTGGCAGTTTTGCCAGAATATGAGTTTTATATTATTTTTGTTAATTTTATAATGTTAAACTGTAATAATAACAAATAATTGCTGAGAAGTGATTATCAAGAACTGCTTATCAAAGTTTGCTTTGTTGTCAGGCCCTGCTCTGCCCCGTCCCCCGCCCCCCCATCCCCTGGCCATGTTGTCCCGCCTTACTGATGTTAAAATCTGGTCACCCTAATTTAGGTGTTTAAAGTGAAAGACAACAGAAAGACTACTGGTCTCCCAATGTACATTCACTTCTCCACAATGTCATTTTTTATAAACATCAAATTATTTCCCCAAATATTATATTTTCTGGGCTGTTTTGCAATTAGGCTTCGCCATTTCATTACATTTTCCAATGGGTATGTGAGGAAATGCATGTTACTTTTAGGCTATACCTTTAAAAATAAAAAGGGCTAAGCCTTCCTTCCCTTGTTGCCTCATTCTGCTGGGATGGGGTTGGATAACTTGTTTCATTCCTGAAACATGAAGTTGGTAATGAAACATCTTGGATCATGTGGACTTGGAAACTGCTCTGGGGATATTGACGCTGCAAGCTGGAACTGGCCTGTGTTACTGGCTGTTGTACAAGTCTGGGGCCGCCATCTTGTCTCTAAGGGAAATAAACCACTATCTGGTTTAATTTGTTTTAATTTGACAGTGCATCACAAAATACTGGTGTGCCACAAATGGGTTTCTAGTGTGCCAAGACATTGATTTCCTCAGCCCTAGGCATAGCTGAGTATAAAGCCTGAAGCAGCTGGAACACTTAGGCTAGTCTCCATCTTCTCAAATAGTCCTTTTTATTTTCCCTTTCTATGTAGGCCATGACATTGGACACACTGGGTAACACTGTCCTAATTTGCAGGTTCTTGTTATTTTATGGAATGGGAAAATTGCTGCACTAAAGCTTCAAGAATACTCCATATACCATCAGGAAGTATAACACAGAGATAACTGGGCTATGCAACTAGAGGTAAGAAGGATTTCCTTTTATAGTCATTCCTATGACCTCTCACTTCTCAGTTCTCTGTGTGAGGAAGGCAGATTGCAGCTTTGGTGCCTCCATTCACCTGGTGTCTTTCCCCCTTCATATGAACTATGGAAAGGAGTCAGCAAGGGTGTGCCTAGGAGGAAAACCAGCAGGCCCTGGGGATCTCCATTCCCTGGTATCACCGTGTGTGATTTATTGCCTGTGTTCTTAGCCCAGCATCCTAGCTGAAGCAAAAGATCTCTCAGGGAAAAGTAATTCCAGCAAATTCCAACTTGTCATTTTTGTTGCAGCCTCAGTGGTCTAGCCTGGCATCCCTATTCTCCTCTAAAACAAGTCTATAGTGGCTATATATATCTCCAAGGGCTAAACAGATCATGCTGTTAACATTATCAAGAACTGTAGAGAAAAAACCTGTTGCAAATATATATGTATGTATGTGTATGTGTGTATATAT
>NW_003852399.1:37451070-37479855 GCF_000181295.1 Otolemur garnettii
TGAATAGTCAGGGAACTTTCACCTATTTTATTTAGGTTTTCATTTTTCAAATTCCAACCAGAAGCTAAATACAACGGGAAACTGATAAGCACTAGTTTTACTCCAAAGGAGTAGGATCATTCAGATTGACTCCAATAAAAGTATGCAACCCTTAAACAAAGCTTTTATTCATTTAAAAGGAAAAAAATCTATACAGTAGTCTGTCCTTCTGTTCATTGCACAAAATGAGTTCTCCTTTTAGAACTTTGACACTCAATGGCTATTTTTAGAATTTAAGATTCTAACTTTTTAAACTTTTCTACTCAAAAACCCTAAGTTTTTCTTTAGGATAGTGTAGAAACCATTATTTCTGCAAATATATTTCATTTTATTTTATTTCAAATATAAATCCTTGGACCAAGAGCATGAGTAAATGTCTAGTTGCCTCTTCAATGCTTCAAATTAGAACCAGAGATTCCTGAAGCCAGTCATAAACCAAGTTTATCTAATGACTCCTTGCTTACAACACTAACCTATTCACAGATGTTAAGAAGTACATTGAAAACGAGTTAGCAAACAGGGTGAGCTTCCACCCACCCAGCCATCTCCTCAAGGGAATGATAACTCAAAGCGTTCCTTCCTGACCACCCCAAACTTGCTGCATCTCAGAAGTCTAAATGCTCCCATGATGAATGGTTTCTTTCCTGTGTAGAGTTTAATGTGAAATAATTTGAAGAGGACCACACCTTCCCACCAGAGGGAAATATTTCTCCATAAGAAAAAATTAGTGTTCCAAGGAGGTCAAGTGGGAAGTAGAGCATATGAGCAAGTTATCTTGTGACACATGAAGAAGTGTTCTAGGCCAGGGGCCAGAAAGCCCCTTTTCTAGAGCTGTCCACCTGACCCTTCCAAGACTATCCATGCCTTCTCTTCTACATGAAATTTTGGCTGCAGCTCTTCTTACAGGCATGCGACTTACAAAAAAACCAAACAGAGGCTGGCTACTGATTTGGGGTCTGCCTGAATTGGAAAGGATAGTATGCATCAATTAGATCTCCTCTCTTAAGAATCGGAGCAAGAAATATGAAACAAATGAACTACGTAACAGCAGGCACTGAAGCAAGAAAGTCCTCACATAGAGAGAAAGGCCACTTGCCTCGCAAATTCCTTCTCGTCATGCAAATTTTGTTTAAGCAGGACTTTGTCAGCGAGATCTTTCTCCTCCACTGAGATTGAATTGAATCTCTTTCCTGTAGCATAAAGAACTTCTCATTCTACTCATTGTAATGATACAATTAAGGTCTATTTTCTCTCTCCTATAAATATGTGTGTTTACTCAAGCAAGAAACATGGGTGTCATTCATAAACCTTCCCCTCTCTCACCCCTATGTCCAAACTATCAGCAAACCACATAAACATTACTTTCAAAATACATTTCCAATCTGATTACTTTTTTTTTCTATCTCCATCGCCAGCCCTTACCCAAATTCCCACCTTCTCTCTACTGAGTAAGAAAAGCTTCCAACAGCTTAAGTGGTTTCTGACTTCTACTTTTTCCTGCTTTCTATCCATTTTCCACAAAGTTAACTGAATGATCTCTATGAAATGTAATTTATCCCAAGCCACTTACTTACCTAAAATAGTTCAGAGGCTTTTTATTGTGCTTAGAAAAAAATCCACACTCTGCCACAGCTGATAATGCATGCAAGATCTCCTGCTCGCCTACCTCCAAAACCTCCTATCAGGCGCTACCCCATCACTCTCTATTTCCTCTTCACAGCTTTCTTTTCTGTTATTCAAATGCGCTAACGTCTATTCCACTTTAGGATCATTCCTGGAGCATTCTTCTACCCAGACATCTTTTAGTTTTCAAAGAATATTTTCTTAAAGGTCTTTCCCTCACTGCCCAGGCTACATCAGCTGTTCCTGTTACACTGTCTTAGAGCAACTTTCACATTGCTGGGTACATTCTGACAGTGTGCATTTCTTTTTATGGTTCTGTCCCCGATGAGCTGCCAAATGGATTTGGGCAAGGGCTGTATCTCAGTTTAGCACATAGGATAGTACTTTGCACATAATATCTGCCCAATAAGTAGACTCTGGATTAATTAGTGTGTAAACAAGGAAACTTGGTTTTTGGAATGCAGATAAACCTACGGAGAAAAGCGAGAGAGATAGGGCCCCTGAAAGGAAGGAAGAGAACAGCTGATTCTTTAAGTTGCAAAGATTTGCAAAAATTCCAGTTTTGTTCAGCTTGCATCTTTTCAGAAGGAAAGTAATCTTTGAGTGATGAAATAATATATGCTCCTTGAAATTAAATTAGAAAACCTTAACGAATAAGATATTATTATGGCAAAGTGAGTTCTCTTAGTCCTGAAAAAGGAAAGAATGTATATGTTAAAAATATCATACTTTGTCATTCCAAGGGAGAAAGGAACAGCACTACCTTAAATTAGATTGTTTTTTAGATTATTTTTACTCATTGGTTGGCAGTTAGCTTATTATCTCTCTCAGTTGAATGAGAACTTCTTGAAGGCAAGGCCTTTTTCTATGTAATTCATAGTGGTATCTCCAGCACCCCTAAAAAAAATGTTTTTACAGAATATATAAAATGTGGATTTAAAAATTACCCTTGCAGAGGATGATGCATGCGCAGAGAAATACGAATGAAATTTGTGAATTCACTACATAAATTAGAAAATATTTCCTCGTGGGTCTAGGTCTTTGCTTTTGGATAAATTTTTGTTAAAATGGTGTATGGAAACCTGTATTGTAGGTGAAATTCGTGGCTATCTACCATGGGGAAGAGAAAGAATTAGACGTCTACTATTCTACAGAGCAATTCTGCCAGAGCTATGGCAATGGGAACCTTGTATTTTGGGAAGGATAACGTAATCAAGGCTTTTTCCCAAAAAAAGATTACAGGATTGAGAAGCAATTTCCTGGAATAGTGCAACTTGCATTCAGTCCTGTTTTTAACTTATACATTGAAAGAAAAAGCTCAGAGAAGCCTGAGAATATTAGTTCTCTAATTTAAATGACCTAAATTTTTGGTTGCCTTAAATCTGCACAGAGAATGCTGTCATATCTGTGTTGCCAATTTAAGAAGGATGCCATATGTTAAGTGATTTTCAAAAAGAAAGTTGTTCCAGTAATGCCTTCATTCACTTGTTCATTCATTCATTCATTTAACACATATCTATCGTTAATATTTGATGGAGAAGTTTTGCACCAATAAGCACCTACCAATCAAAACAATTATTAACAGCTTCTATGGAGACCCAGTGAATGGGCTAGATCTTTAGTTCTTAGTCTTAGCTACACGAAAGCACCTTCTGAGGGTGGATTTAAAATTATCTATATCTAAGTCCCACTGAAGGAGAGCATTTTACGATTAAATTTGAATTTGGGGGAGAGGAATATTTTGTAAAACTCCCCAGGAATAGCCGAGGTTGCTGGATGAATTTCTGTTATCTGTTAATGAGGACATCTTTCTTCTTTTAGGCTCCTCTGAGCTGAGCTAAGAATCTTCACTGAACCAAAAATGAGGCCACCACCAGCGTTTGCCATATTACCCACTTAAGGCCATGACCACTACGAGATGTTATCTTTCTTACTCCTTTTCAATGTATTGTACATCAACTTCGTGTTTGTTTAATTTATGATCCCCTTTTTAGTGGAGAATCCATAACAAGATGTGTGTCCCATCTTCTCTATCCAACTGTTTCCTCTGATGGTGATAACTTGCTGTAAGCTATTAGGTGACTGGACGCAGTCAATATAGGTTCTTCCTATAAATAGCTATGAATAATTCCTAGCCAAACCCCACAACCACTTGTATTATCAATAGCCTTCACCTCGAGTTTCCACAGGTGTACCTAGTCTAATGAGTGAAATCGTCCTTTTATTAAAAGACCACTTTGCCAAATTAAGAATTTAGCATTTTATAGATGAATAGAGCACAGTGCGTATTTGGAACCCGGGAAAACAGACTCCTGAGCTTCAGGGATATTTTCTCCCCGCGTTACTGTTAAATTCCCTCTCGGGTCCACCTTGTCAGAATGTATTTATTATGGTTTATATCTCAAAAGTGATGAAACTTACAGTAACTGCAATTTTCAGCTGAAGTGTTGCATGAAGACAGAAAGAGAGACTTTTTTCCCCTGTGGTGGAAGCGGCGATATTAGACATTATAGGAAGTGAGCGGACTGTGTTAGAAAAAAGACAAGACAGAGGCTGCCAGGAAAGCTGTGTCAGCTCGCAGTATTAATCTTGTCCTAAATGATATTGAGTGTGTGCCAGCGTCCCTGGAACAAGAGACTTATGTGGACGCCAAGGAGAGGAAGAGCAGGTGGCCAGCAGGAGTCCAGGCACTCACAAAGCTTGCCCTGTTCGGGGGCTCAGCCTTGAAAGGCTGCCTTGCTCCCGGAACTCAGTGAATGAGGCCCGACGTGATTGACACACCGCGAGGACCAGAGGGGACTTCTGAGCCATTATTAACATGCACACGGAACCAGGAAATTTAAATAGATTGCTATAATCTATCCACCTTTGTACACCAGCTCAAAATGCCAGTCTGTTAAAAGTCTTTTTTTTTTTTTTTTAATAACCAATTGACTGTGTTTGGATTAGAGTTTTGAGGATGCACATTTGGCAGAGCAAATTAATGGGGCTTCAAAAATTCTCTGCTATAGTTGCTCTTCAGAGGAAAAAAAACCAAGAAAGCAATCTTTGAGCTGCAGTTAGATCCAGTCAGGACATTTCCTCTTTTAGTTGAGATTCCTACTGGAAGGCAGTTTACTAACCCAACTGAGTGTGAGTTAGTAATAACGTTCATTGAGCATATTTTTATAGTATCAATTACTCTTTTTTTGTATCTTTACCAAATTTATGAATTATTTCCACCAATCGATTATCATGTCCATAATGTTTAATTTTTTTTTTTTTTAGCAAAATCCCAGGATGGAGAATTTAGATGGGCCCAGGTGTTGTGGTGAGAGCATCGGTAAGTTTCCACAACCGGGAATGAATCAGGGAGCAGCTTAAAGACACGCTACAGACTCTCCAGGAACCAGAGATGCTCAATGGTGACTTTGCTTCAGATCCTGTAATCTGCTCCTAGGTTTATGACACTGTTATTGAACATAGCTTTTGAGCAGGATTTCTTGGAATATAAACACCTGCTTTGCAAAAAACACAGGTGCACAACTGCCTCTGGTCCTGCCTGTCTTTCCTTCTATCTCTAGGCTTGGTTGGTGGGAGTTACTTATAAAAAAACAACCAAAACTCAGACCTTTAAAAAAAATCAAAGCTTCAACTTTAGAAATAGATCGTTATTTTATCATTATTAATTTGCAAAGTAAATTTAAGAGTCTGATTCTAGGGCCAAAGGGCAGATGTCCTGTCTCGATGAAAGGTGACACTTCTCATTGACTCATCCAAGATTTCTCTCTGACATTGTGTGTGTCTTTCCTCTCTGTTGAATTATAAGCCTCTGAAAGTCTATCAATTGAAATGTCTTTGTGTACGCTTTCCTTCTCTTTCTAAAGTAACCGTGCATAGAGTTAAAGAGCTAAGATTTACTCACACAGTCACATCAGTCAGTTCAATAAAAAAAAATTTCTCCATAAGACCCTGAAAGCAGAAGGGCTTCTACTGGGGTAAGATGATCTTGAAAGCGATAATTTGAAACTAGTGGTTAGTTCAGACTTTGGGGTGGGGCTTTTAGTGATATTCTTGAAGTAACACTAGGGCTCTGGATATCTTACGAGTTAAGGAAAAGGGCATAAGGAAGTTAGAAAGGAATGCAAAAAGAAATACAGAAGCACAGTATTACAATTTTTTTGCATGCACTCCTGCCTTACTTCTTGTTAATGGTAAAGCTATTTGTTGAGAGTCTAGCTTCAGAACATGTGTACTAAAATACATATTAAAATACATATTAATTATGCTAGGTTGACCTGAGCGTTATAGTGACAAAAAACAACAAATTAAATAAATTATGTTTTTTGTGAGAGTATGAAAGAAAAGATACTTCCAAGGACCCATTTTTCCAAGAGATCCTCCTGATATTAGATCCTGGCTCTGTCTCTGCCTTATACGTCAGACACCGTATTCGGTAGTTTACCAACTCCATTCAGTTCATCTTCCCAATAGTCCTATGTGATTATTATTCGACTCTTGCAGAAGGCAGAAGATCACAGATGTAATCTTGCCAAGGGGGACACAATGAATAATATTGGACCTACAAGTGAGTATAATTCTGATAATCGTGCACAACATTGTTTATGAGGGAAAGTGTGATCTTATAAATAACAATTTGAAAATACAGTCTGATCATATATTGGGGATAGCCTTCAATGAAACTTTTTTTCTTAAAGGGGCACTTTGAATAAACATTATGCGTTTTGTAACAACAAAATCTATCACTTTCCCGGTTTCAATGCAAGCATTTTCAACCAAATAATATGATTTTGAAAGTCTGTGGGTAGTTGTGCAGGTTAGTCACTGGACCAAGGCCCCTGCGTGGAGGAGTTAGTAGAGCTGAGGGACAGCGGCGTTCATCCGCTGGGCCACGAGATCACGGGCTGCTATTCTCTGTTTCTGTTCCCAGGGACTACCTTGGATATTGGTACTTCTTTTATGTCTATAAACATTTTTTAAAAAATTTTTGTTTTTTACATGCAAGTAGTTCCTTTTTCTATTAGTATTTTTACAAAAGCTGCTAGGGGTTCTTTGCATGAAGCAGAATTCTCTTGAAAGCAGAACTGTATGTCACTGTGCTATTATAGGGCCCAATGTGAAAGTCAGACAAATACCATCAACCAGATCTTAATAATTTAACAGAATTTTAAAGTTTAAACATGACACTGCCTATTAAATCAGTTCTCTTCTTGAGATAGAAACTAGCGTGGACTCTCTACAGTCCTGCTGGGGGTCATGCATAAACACATTTATCTGAAGGAAAGTGTCTTCCCTAGCAAATCATCCAAGAGGAAATCCTGCTAGGAAAATAATGCTGGAAAAGAACATGGCTAAGTTCACACACGTTTTTGGTAAGGGTGAGCACAACATTGCTCTCGTTAATGGCATAGCATACAGGAAAAATTAAAAAATGATGTTATTTAGATAATTCAAGATATTCAGACAATTAAATAAAAAAAATTAAAGCCCTTTAGAAATACGCGTGGCATAAAGTGAGTAAAATGTTTAGGGACTAATTCTACAGTCTTTATTATTTTTCCTTCAGGCACAAGACACTCCCAAACCTTCTACACCAGAAACGAGTCAATGATTTGGGTCCATCTATTTATACAACTTTAACGTGTTTAATGTAAATTGATAATATAGCTACTTAAAATGATGGCATTTTTAGCTAAATGGTTTTCTGGGTATGAAAACTGTACATAATTGTAACATTCATGAAGTGTTTATGTATCTTTGGGTAGAATTTATTTTGTTTTAAGGCAACCTGTGATTATGACTACTCTTACGTCTGTGAACATTTTCTCTATCTTAGCGATGAAAATCCATTCCATAAGCAATGAGAAACAACAACTACAATATATTACCCAATAAAAGAAGTATTTGAGTGTTACAAACTGAATATAGAAAACCTCAAAACACTGAATTCTACTGCATTGAAATGAAGTAAAATCTATTTTGTTGCGATGGCCAGTAATGAACATTAAAACTAAAGAACAAAAACCCTTTGCAACTATTCAAGTGAAGGCAAATTGACAATTAAGGGTGCAGAGTTACAAAGTACATTTGAGACTGCCTTATTAATATTAATCTCAAAGCACATGGAAGAATTGGCGCATTATAAGAAATACTGCATGACATAGTATTCAAGGAAAAGGAAAGATAATTGGGCTATTTCTTCTGCAAAACAATTTTATAAGTATAGTTTAGAGAAGTGTCATTTTGAGAAACAAGTTTGAATTATTCAGATCTTTTAAAATGGATTTTTAGAGTAAGCCCAGAAATGTAGCTATAGAAAAAAACCAAATGTGTCTCTAATGAAATCAGGAATGGTACAACTGAATGTTGAGAGAGAGAGAAAGTTTTTTCTTTTGTTTTTCAGAGGCCTCTAATATACTTGAATCTCATTCTGGCGTTGTTCACTGTAAGAGTTGTCCAGGGTTAGATTCTAGTCCCCTAGGCTCATCAGCTTCCAATTTGTAACAAATCACTTAACTTTTCCGGTCTTTAATATCTTCATCTGTACAATGGGACTCAGCTTATGAGGCTGCCGTATTGATCCATTGAGGTACTATCCACAAATGTTCTTTATAGAAAGTAGAGATAAGAAACATTTATTTAGGTCCATTTAATATAATTCCATTGAATACCAATTCAATTCTGTAAAAAGCTGTAAATCCTATTCTTAGACATTTACATTTTTAAAAGATTTACACCTTTCTTTATGAAATGTGCATGGGACACATTTAAAAATAGAAATGTTAGTCATTAAATTGAGTAAGCCCTATCTGAAATCCCTTAGTCAGGAAGGGGTAGCTCTGGATGCTCTGCTTCAAAGCCTGTGCTGTTCACTATACCAGGCAAATTTGTGTTTATGAAGAATAATTCAAATAAAAGTAATCTTTGCTTAGGGACATTCACCATAAAATAGGCCCACTTGTGGTCTCTCAATAGGATATTTGTTATTAAAACCCCAAAGGGACATTAGTGTTGAATAATTTCAGTAGTAATGGTGTTAGTTACAATAGTGCTAACAAAACTAATACCATCAGATTTCAAATTCTATACATGGTGCAGAAAAATGACCTAAAATTAATTAGTGTGGAATTACTCTAGAGAATGCTTGAGGTGCTGGGTGAGGTAGCAGAAACAATTTGAAATGTTGAAAAGGTGAGAGAAAAATTGCAATGAAATTGGCCCAGAAGATTGTCCCTCAATGGACAATATTAAGATGTCAATGTAATCATCTGAGTGATTTTCACCTTGGAATAGTCATTACTAAAAGGCAAGTAGTACAGCAAAGTAGACCAGAGGCTCTTAAGCCAACTGTCTGAGTTGACATCCTAACTTCAGCTAGTACTAACTGTTTTATTCAACTCTGTCCTTTGGTTGTGTTTTCTCGTCTGCACATTGAAGATGATGATAATTTTTCTCTATAGCTTTATTGTGAGGATTGAATCACTTATTAGATATAAACTGGTTAAACTAATATGTGATATACAGAAATAGTTCTTGAAAAATAGTAAGCGTTCAATAGGTTTTTGTTGGCCTTAATTTCTCATTGCAATTATTTTATTATGAGATTCTTAGGACAGTTCCTTTCCTATACCCTCTTCATTGTCATTTCACTCCTAAGCCTTCTGGAACCAGCTTTTTGTTATCTTCTCTCCATTTAAGCATTTTTTTATAAGTTGACTAAAAAACTACCAATTATAAAATTCAATAAATTTTTTAGTACTTCCTTTTCTGACCTTTCTGTGGTATTTGTAATGTTGATTTATTTCTTGTTTGAATCTTTGTTTCCTATTGGAAATCTATGAATAGGTATTATGAGTTTCAGAATGACATGAAACTGAATAAAACATCGTGTGCATGTCAAGCCCCAGCACTGTGTCTGGCCCATAGATACAGTATACACTAGTGCATACATGGAGTATTTGTTATTTGTTTTTGTTTATTATTGTAGCTATCATTATGTGGATGTCTTGTTGTTTTCTCAAATGTCATATTGATGTCATAGCAGAAGCCACATACATTCCAATGTTAACCATAGTGCTTGCCAGTGATTAGCCACTCATTATTTTACTTTTTTTTTATTAAATCATAAACACATATATCATGTATATATTAATGCATTTATGGGGTACAATGTGCTGATTTCATATAGAATTAGGAATGCTTACATTGCACTGGTTAATATATACCTCATCTCATTTAGTTAATTATTGCATTAAGACATTTGTACTCTATACTTAATAGATGCAACATGTACCTTTGCAATATGAACCATAGATGTGATCCCACCATTCACCTTCCCTTGTTCTGACCTGTCCTTTCCCCTCCCTTCCCCTGCTTCCTCTTTCATCCTGGGCCATAGTTGTGATCTATTCTTCATCTGAAATTGTGAGTGATTGTAAATTGGTTTCATAATAGTACTGAGTACATTGGATATTTTTTCTTCCATTCTTGAGATATTTTACTAAGTAGGATATGTTCCAGCTCCATCCATGTAAACGTAAAAGAGGTAAAGTCTCCATCTTTTTTAAGGCTGCATGATATTCTATGGTATAAATATACCACAATTTACTAATCCATTCATAGGTTGATGGGTACTTGGGCTTCTTCCATGACTTGGCTATTATGAATTGAGCTGCAATGAATAATCTGGTGCAAATATCTTTGTTATAAAATGATTTTTGGTCTTCTGTATATACACCTAGTAGAGGAATTGCAGAATCAATTGGCAGGTCTACTTTTAGATCCCTGAGCATTCTCCATACTTCTTTCCAAAAGGGACATATTAGCTTACATTCTCACCAGCAGTGCAGAAGTGTTCCCTTTCTCCACATCCACACCAACATCTTTAATCATCAGAGAAATGCAAATTGAAACCACTTTGAGATGTCATCTAACTCCAGTAAGACTGGCTCACAGAACAAAATCCCAAGTTTTGGGATTTTAGTTTTTTTTAGTTTGGGGATTTTGTTATGTGAGGCACTCTTACTGAGTTAGATGATATCTCAAAGTGGTTTTGATTTGCATTTCTCTGATGATTAGAGATGATGAGCATTTTTCATGTGTCTGTAGCTCATGTGTCTATCTTCTTTAGAGAAACTTCTGTTCAAGTCCCTTGCTCACAAAGAAATGGGATTACTTGTTCTTTTCTCATTAATAAGTTTGAGTTCTCTCTGGATTCTGGTTATCAAACATTTGTCAGAAGCGTAACCTGCAACTATCCTCTCCCAGTCTGAGGGCTGTCTGCTCGCTTTACTTGCTGTGTTCTTGGCTGTGCAGAAGCTTTTTTTATAAGTTGCTTTAATGAATAATAAACAAAAAATTATGCACAGTTTATGGCTGCTTTATTCATAATTGCCAACATTTGGAAGCGACCTTCCTTTCCTTAGGAAGTTGAAGATTTATGGTTCTGATAGATTATGGTTAATTGTCTTATATCTAGGCAATGAAATATTATTCTGTACTGAAAAGAAGCAAGTCATCAGACCAAGAAAAAATGTAGAGAGATCTTAAATGCATATAACCAAGCGAGAGACACCAATCTCAAAGGCTATCTACTACGTGATTCCAATTACAGTAGAACCTCTGTAAGCTGAGCACCAAGGGACTGTAACAAACTGGTCAATATACAGAGGTGGTCAACATAAGGAACTAGGCCTAATCTACTGATACGTACATACATGTGGTGCATGTCCAGTCTATGACAATTAGGTCAACTTCAGTAGGTGGTCAATGTAAAGAGGTGGCCAACTATGGAGGTTTACTGCATATGACATTCTGAAGAAGAAACTGTAGGGAGAGAAAATATCAATGGTCAGCAGGAGTTAGTGGGAAGGAAGGGAAGAACAGGCAGAGGATGAAGGAATTTTAGTGCAGGTGAAACTATTCTGTACAATACCCAGATGATGGATGCATTATTATGATTATTAAGACTTGTCAAAACCCATAGAACGGACAACAGTAAGAGTGACCCACAAGGAAAACTGTGGACTTTGGAAGGAAATGACATGTCAGCATAGATTCATTGGTTGTAACAAGTGCAACCCTCTGGTGAGGGACGTTGCTAGTGGGGGAGGTTGCACATGTCTGGGAGGAGGGACTATGAGGGAACTTTCTATACTTAGAGCACGATTTTCTGCTCTAAAACATAAAAGTCTATTCAATATAAATAAATAAATATATAATCACCCCTTAAGAGGGGAACGATTTATCAGTGAAAATAAAACAGAGTGAGTGACTTTGATCTGGGTTTGAAGTGGGAATAAACAGAGTTCTAGGGAGACAGAAGATGAAAATGTATCTCTGGCAGAGCGAGGACAGCCTGTGGACATGTTTGAAGGCCTGAAAAAGCATTTTGGCTTCCGAAGGGAAATAGCACAAACACATTAGTGCTGCTAAGATAATTTAAATAATTTTTTAAAAATATGTATGATTTGTACTTTTCTAAATTCATTTCATCTCCCCCCAATTAGCCAGTCTATTTCAATTAATTTTTCTTATCTGAATATAGTCGCCAATTATAAACATAAGGTATAAATATTTTGACAAACTGACCTACTGACTGATTAACCTAAAGGCTTCCGGCATCATTGGAGATAAAGAGTTCTTTGGATCTGTTCATGAGAAAACAAGGATTCTCTTACTCACATAGCTTTCTTTGTGTGCCTGAAGAATATGGTTTAATAGTGTAGAATCTACTGAAAGAGACGCTGTAGTTCACTAGAATGATGTCCTGTGGCCTCAGAAGGAGATTTTGATTCAGTTCCTACAGGACATAAAGTGTTTTCACAGGCTTTACAGGCAAGAACTGTTTGAGTTCTAACACTATTTCTTTCAACCCATAGAGGATAATACTTTACAGCAAAAGAGTAGTTTATCCATCTTCTCTCCCAATAGTTAGAGGCCAGGGCACTGAGAGATAATATTTTAGATGCTTTGCCTGTAAGTGGAACTAATTGAGAGTGAGCGACTTTTCAAAGTCAGGGTACTGAATTACAACATAATGAATCATTTTTTTTCTACAGACTACTTCTTGGTTATTCAGCTTTATGAATGTAGTCATTGATGCTATTCTTGAGTTAGGGCAGTGTTTTAAAACATTAAATAATATGGAAAATTTGTAATACACAGTTTGCCTGTGTGGGTGTGCTTTTAGTCGTATAAATCAGACCTTCAGTAAATTTTCATTCAGCGTTTATTCATTGCTCACTTCTTTCCTAAAAAGATTATTGGAAGAGTCCCATGTGTGAAGCCTGGGGAAAGGGAGGAGCTTGAGGACGCCAGGTAAGGAATCTCCTCTCAAGTGTATAGTTTAGAGGGATCTTAAGCCTGGCGACTTTAGTGTCATTTTGTTCCTATGTGCACGCATACATTGCGCATGCATGCTGGCAAGGTTAATTATATATTATAAAAGTGTGTCTAATTTTACTTTAAAATACCCAGACATGACATTTGTTGTGCTGATCTAACATAGAAAAAATGTTCCAGGATCAGATGTTTTTGAATGCTCAGAATCATGTGGAAACTACTTACAATGAAATTGATTAATTTCTACTAATAATTTCTTTTTTGTAATAAGTCATATGCACAAATAATTAAAATTTTCCATTTTTATTGTTCTTTATCTTTCAAATAGCTATTCCCCAAGAACTGATAGAGTTACCACACATACTTTAGAAGAGACGTATAAAGGCCTCAATGCCAAATGCCAACCCTGCTTATATTTGCTCCTGCGTGCCCTGTCCGGCTCTGCTGTCTCCTAGTCTCCTAGTAAGATCCTTCCAGTTTCAGTTAAGAATTTACTTCTTGGTAGTAGAAACAAACAAAAGAGGAATAGAAGGAGATAAAACAGGACTATTGAACACTAAAAAATAATTTTTTCATTGTGATTATAATAACAATCTCCTGTTCTTCATAACTTTCAGAAACAGATCAAGTGGTCATTTCTGGAAAACTACATGACAGATTCAATAACTAACACATCTCCTTAGAGATTTTGAAGGGTCTGCTTTGTTTTGTTTCTTCTAGACACATATAATCACATTTTGCTTCTTTTTAAAAAATAAAAATACGTATGACTATAAGGCAAATTTCAGTAACAAACAAACTTTAATACTTTCATAAAAAAAATAATTTATTTCTGTTTCCTTTCAAGTAATTCCTGGGATAAATCATAATAACCAGTGAATTGAAGAACATCCGAAAATAATATCAACTTTGGGTATGAAAACATCATTTAATTCTAAGTACTATAATATTTCACACAGTCCTCACAGAAACTGTTAAGTAGCAATTTCCCATCTGCATATGGTGACAGGTCATCCAGATGGCATTGGTGTTTACTCCAAAGCTGTCCTTGAACATCTGCTGTATTAAGCCTTAAATTGTTTTCCTTTCCATCAAAAATTAGTTTTTGCCTTTGTTATGCTATGAAACATTTCATGAAATCCATATTTAAGAGCTGAAAAGCTACTAAGTTTTCCTGCTGACAAAAAAATAACAAATCATGACTGCAAAGATAAAAATGATATCTAAATTGGCTTTTATGAATTGTATAATTGTGAAAATACAAACCTAAGGTCAGGTTTCTGCCTCGTGTTTTTAAATGTTTCATTTAAATACTTAGCTTGGAGTCAGGGGTGTGCTGGTAGAATGGCTTCCTGTAAAGAAAAAATGAAAAACCACCAACTCTACAACAAGAAAACAAAGCTCTGTTTTTTTGTAGGATTTCCTAATTATCAATGTGTAACTATTCTAAATATTCCCACTGTAGCTGACTTGAAGTCATCAGTGGCTCAACAGCTTCTCACATAATTCCTGATTTTTAATAATTGACTCTTATTGGGTCAGTAAGAGCCAACTCCAGGACATCCCGATTGCATCCACAATAATAATAATAATACATGTGTTTTTTTTTCTTTTTTTAAATTATAGCTGAAAAGAAGGAAATAAGAAAGTACCAAAGAAAAAGAGGACCCCCTAAAACATATTTGTTCTGATAAAAACACGCTTAAAATAGACTTTAAAGAGAGCTTCAGGAGACAAAATTTCTTGAAGATTTGAATCTGTAAATGTTAGCAATCCAAACAAAATCTTGTTGAAATAATTGCTATTGACTGCCAACTCTTTTCAGTAGTTAAAAGTGGAGGATTGTTGAGATTTGCCAAGATGAGTTTGCCCATTTATTCCTCCAGTGGAGCTCCGTGCAATTGGTGGGCTACATTGGAGATCTTCGTTATTTAAAAGATAATAAAAAGCGTATTATGTTAAATGAAGTAATTGTAAAAATCCATAATACACATTTCAGTGCGAGTTCTATCTTATGTCTGCAAGACAGGGAAGCTTGCTGTGTTTACCTGGGAAAACAGTCTGGGAATGCAGGAACAAACTTGCGCTTGTCACAGGAGTCACTGGCTGGGAAGATGACTGAAATATATGTGGTACTTTGGGGTCAGAAGCAAGTGACGAATTATAAAATCACTAGAAATAGGAGGCACCTTATTTATAGATGCACTTCGTTCGTTAGCCAGCCAGCATCTACTTGTTTGGCACACTTCCTAAAATTTGTAACTCAAATTTGAGGGATTTCGACACTTCCTTGAAGGAGATCATTTCATGTGCCAGTACATACACTTCTTTTTCCCTACTATTCAAGACTCAATCCTCTTTTTAAAAATGTAATACAAGCGATTCTAAGTACTAGTCAGGATTTAATGAGCCTGGTTTTCTCCCCTGTGGGGTGGAGAAGCTGGCCTGAATAAACACTCCCGGAGCAGCCAGGATTTATGCAGGGGAGGAGCAGGAGAGGAAGAGGCACAGCTTCTTTCCTGTGTTCAAGCTCTGCAGGACTCTGCTTTGCCCCAGGAAGTAGCTGCGCTTTATTCCTGAAGGGAAGGTGGGAGTTAGAGGAAAGAAAAAAAAAAAAAAAAGGAGGGAAAAGAAGCATACACTGTTATGCTATTTTTAGCACACAGAGGGATGCTTTGACCAAACCACTGGAAACTAGAAAAAAAAAATCTGGTGAACAAATCCTACATCAATATGCAAGTATTATATTCTAAATAAATGGGAAAGAATGCAATGTCAAAGTACTATAGTCTCAACCATCAGACTAAGAATTACTCTACATCTACCTTTACTACTTAGGCCCTAAATGATCTTGGATACATTACCTAATTTTCTTATTTATAAAAATTCAAATAACCTTCCTGGAAAGTTGCTTTCAAGGTGAAAGCAAAAAGTGCTAGCTTCCCAGCGACTGTTTTCTGGCCTTCAGTCTTTTCCCCACTTATTTTTCTAGGGATGTATGAAAATGAAAAACATAAGGTTGAGGTTGCTGTGAGCTAGGACGCCACAGCAGTCTACCAAGGATGAAAAAGTGAGACGCTACCTCAAAAATAAATCAATAAATACAATTGTAAACCCATGTTTAGATCATGGTTTGAATAGTCTTATCTTGCATCTTATTTAATTCTTGACTTAGTTTAATATTTATTTAGTGTGCATGGCCCTGGGAACATAAAAATAAATAACACTTTGAGTCTAGACCACAGGCACACAATGGTAATAAATGCAGTCAGCTTCAGTATAGAGTATGTAGAATAGGGAGATGGTTCCAAAAGAATCCAGAGCAGAGAAGAACTCCATCAGAGGCAGTCAGAGGCCCTGGGGAAGACAGAAATCTTATCACAAAGGTAGAGTTAAAGTTTAACTTTTACTTTAACATTTAACTTTAAGTTAAATGCTTCCCCAGCCTTTCTCCCACCGACCGGAAGGAAAATCCTATCTCAGTTGTTAGGTGGCCAATATCTTTCATTAAGGTTATAAAAGACTTCAGTAGACTTCTTTGCTACCTGGACAAAAGGAGACAGAGATTATCCATCATTGTCCAAATCCACAGAATACTTCATTTGGCACTTTGAGGTTTCGTAGCAGGCTAATAACAGTTCTTCAAAAGATGTACATACTCTAATTTCTGACACCTATGGATGTCACTTGATGTGGCAAAAGGGACAAATGTGATTAAGTTACAGACCTTGACATGGAGAGATTATTCCACATTGTCCAGGTGGCCCTAAGTGGAATCACAAAGGTGCTTATAAGAGGGTGACAAGAAAATCAAAGAAGGAAGTGTTGGATGTGATAATGAGGAAAGAATTTGGAGTAATTCCAAGAGGGAGTCATGAACCAAGGAATGCAGGCAGCCTCCGGAAGCTGGAAAAGGCAAGGAAATGCGAGGGAGAAAGAAAACTTTCCCTTTGCCCTGGAAGGTTTGCTGAAAGATCTACTTGCAATAATAAGAGCGATTACAGATTTATTCAGTGCATGAGGGAGAATCACAGAGTGATTACCTGATAACCCAATCCAGAATTTTTCTTATTTTAGAGGAGACAGGGAGATGAGGAATATAGTAATTCTGCTGAGTAGCAGTAAGTGGATACTTAGGAAAATGAATATTTGCAGGAGAGGGACAGATAGATTTTAAAATTATTCTCTTTGGAAATTAAATTACTCTGAGAGATAGATATTGTATTTGAAAATGGTTGTGCCAGATCTGGTTGCATTCTTGATCTTCTTGTCTGCAATTTATTGAGATAACAGGGAGGGGGAGGAAATACAGTTGTTCTTTTTGATAGGTCTGTCTGATTTTTATGGAGATCAAAAAGATCTTTAAGGAGCTTTTCATACAAAGTATTCTTTATCCCAAGGAGTTTTATTTTGGGGTGAAGTTTCTTTTGCTTCTTCAGAAATCTATTCTTTCGTAGAGACTTCAGAAAGAACTAGCACAAGTGACACCTTGACTTTATCCCAGTGAAACTCATTGCACCCTTCTGGCTTCTAGACCTGTAACACAATCAATTTGTGTTGTTTTAAGACACCAAGAGTGAGGTAATTTTTCCAGCAGCCATAGGAAGCTAATACATGTCTCATGCCAAGCTTCAGTTAGGGGACATTTTGCCAGCATTTTGGGCCCTGGGACACCCTGCTCCACCGAGGGGAGTGGAGATCTCTGCTATTAGATAAACAACACATGTTTCTTTCTTAGTTTTGGTAAATTTTTCTTTCATGAAGCTACTAGCAGTGGCCAGCCCTTTCCAGCATAATTCTATGTCAGGTATTTAGGAAGTTAGGAAAAAGATTATAAACTGGTGAATTGTGGGGTACAATCAGGTTTGGTTTTGACTGGCATATATTTGAATTTTGGTTTACAATGCAAAAGATTTCCTTTTAAAAATGCAGATTTCTTTAAAACAATAACTGAGAAAATGACATGAAGTCTGTGTTGACCAGTTCGATGGAAGTATTTCGGATTGCATGTGAAAACCCCACACTGTACCCCAGAAGTGCATTAATGTACATAGTTACCATTCAATAAAAAAAAAAATGCAGATTTCTACTCTCTTTTGAAAAATCTGAACATGTAGCCTTCCATTCCCATTGGACAACTATTGTTTGGAGTGGTCACCTTTCGTTAGGGTGTGTGCTAGAAGTTTGCACTGATTTTCACTCACTTGGTTACTTGCATGGCTCATGTAGACATCTGAGTTTGTGATCAGCACTTAATGCCATTAAAATCTGAGAAAGAGAATATCATCAGTGAACTAAATCTTGGGGTCCTTGAAATTCAACCCTCCTTAAGAAAGGAAAGCACAAAGGTCTGGAGAGTTTGGAAGGAGAGGGGAATAAAAATGCTATGAACAAAATGATGATTGAAAATAAATAAATTATCTTGCTAAAAGCTTTGAAGAAACAGTAGCATTTAACTTAACCTTAAAGGGTGAAGAAATAACGACATGGACTGTGGCTTCCTCCACTTACTCAAACCTTGAGGTTTCTTAGAAGGAAGGGAAATCTCTAGAGCTAAAGAACAAAGTGAAGCCAGGCTGGAGGTCCCCAGAGAGGAGCTGTGATCTGGGAAGACAGAAAGAACAGCTCAGATGATAGGGGGCTAGGGGTAGGAAGATGAGTTGGGAGAGAGCCAGGGTAGAAGATTTTGAGTTGTGCTTTTTTCTTTGTACCACATGTTGAAATCATTGGTGATTATTGTTCATCTCATCAGCAGCATGAGACAGAACCTGGTAAGGGGAACTAGGTTGGGGGTACATTTAGTTTGGATTGAATGGGGGATGTGTGTTTGGTTTGTAGCCATTTCTCTGTACCATTAAGTTATTCCTGGTTGTCTTCATGTAAAAATGGCTAAACTAAAAAGCCAAGAATTGTTTCTAGGTTGTCTGTAATGTACTGTAGCACACTTTCCTGTGGTTAGTTATAAATGTGTATGACCCCACCTTCCTAGACTGACAGGAAGAGACACAAGGTTCATGGCACTACAGAAAAAGTATGATTAGTTAATCCTTTGTGCTATTACCATGCAAAACTGTAACACTATACAAGCATTGATATAGTCATTTCCACAGAGAAGAATGTAAAATTTTACAGTGGGACTGCTACGGAGACCACATAAAATGCTGTGAGAGTGATCTTAAGCCATCCTTACCTTTCTGTTTTACAGTTGAAGAGCATCTAAATCTGGTTAATCTTCAAAATCTTGAGTGTGCTACCAAAACATGAATTTCTTGATCTTATTGTAGCCCCACTATAACAGAATCCAGGTCTCTGGGGGTAAAGGTAGAGAAACTTAACATTCTCTGCTAATTATCTTTGTTAGACAAGTGAGAGCCACTGAAGGGTTTTTTATGCTGGGCCTATCAAGGACAAAGCTATGTTTTATAAAAGGTCCTCAGAAACACTTTCCTAACAACAATCCTGTGAATGGCTAAGGATCATACATTTGTTCCCATTTTAAAGTTGAGAAAACCGAGGCTTGAATGATTTGTACAAGATCACCAAGCCTGCCACTACTGTTTTGATTTCTATTTCCTAAGTCTGTAGCACATTCTTCTATGCTACGATTACTTTTTCTAAAAACAACTTGGAGATTCCTTTATTTATGAGGAAATTCAATCAGTAGAGAAAAATATTAGAAAGCAAAAGCAACAAGTCCTTATTAACCTAGCGATTATTTTTGTGTCTACATGTGTAAATTGGTTAGAATTTGAATTTTTCAGGAAAAAAAAGTCACTAGAGAACAGAAAAGAGAATGTTGAATTAGCATCCTCACAGAGCTACAGCTAGTCCACAGACTAGTCAGTGCTGCCCATTCGTGTGGGGAGCGGTAGATTGTGAGATCGTGAGCTTTGAGAGGGCTGGGTTTCCCTCTCCTCCCATCCTCTGATCAGCCAGATTCCATTCTCCAGTGCACACTATGCCAACTATATGCAGCGACCCTGTAGCCAACAGACTCTGCAAGAGTCAAAGGTGGCAGAAAGAACCAAAAATGGGAAAGCTAAAACATGTGTAGGAGCAGCATTGTTTAAAATCTGAAATAAAAATACTAGTCCTGCTCTCCAATGTAAATAAAGCAGTGGGAGTTTACTCTTGTTGTACATCAGAACCCCCTGGGAAGCTTGTATCAAAATGCAAACCTGTGCTTGGCCCCCACCACTGGAATTTAGATTTAAAAGGCTGTTGGGTGGTTCTGCTGGCAGAAGTGTGTCTTACAAGTTCTCCAGCGATGGCTATGCTACCGTATGGCCTGGATAGACAGTCACAAATTAAACCACAACAACGCCATCCATTGCATTTCTTTGTTGATCAAAACTTAGATTTGGGAAGAATGCCTCAAACAAGATCCCCTACTATGTGTGGTGAGGCTATGCTCTGAGAACCGAAATTTAAAAGCAACACTATTTCATCTCGAGTGATGAGAAGAGGCAATACTAAAATTCGTTATGGAGTTACTTTGGGGGGGTTATTCTGGTCATACGAAAAATTTTGTAAAAGTTTAAATGAATGATTGAACATCTGAACCCAGGAAGAATAACAGGCATGCTTAGGGTCGGAATTTCATCAGTCTTGTAGATTCACATATTATTTCATAGAAATTGAATGTATATTTTTGAGAAATAACATCTTTATTGTAAAAAATATAAAAATTTCTGAAAATAGTGCAGAAGAAACACAGGAACCAAATTTACAACAGCGAAAACTTTAAGATCGCCGAACTATTTTTGCAATGCCTCTATGTATGCCCTTTGGAATATGTCAAGCTAGCATACTGGTAACAGTGTTAGTGGAATTTCTTCAGTAGTCCTTGGTCTCGGGATTAGAGGAATGAATCCACCCACGACAAATCAGTGGTAACAGGAATTAATTTACAGAAAAGAATACAGAAAAAGCACCAGAGCTCCTGGCAGAAGGAAAAACTCAAGTCGTAAAAAATCTTCCCTCTCTCTGCCCTGGGTTCGTAGGGGTATATGTAGTGGCATGGGTCCTCTGTAGTTACATTTGGCCAGGACTTGGTAACAAATGAATGGATACAGTCTCTTCTGCTGGATAAGATGATTAAGAGCATTAATGAATGGATACAGTCCGTTCTCCAGGGATAAGCTGAATGAGAGCATTAATGAATGGGTTCTGCTGGGATAAGATGAATGAGCCAGTCCCTTCAAGAAATTTCCTAGGTGAGGAAACTTACATGAAATTGACCAGGCCTAGGAAATGGGGGAACCCTGTATCACCCTTAGGTCTGTGAAATGTTCACAGGGAAGTAGCATAGCCAGAGGAGGATTCTCTAGGTCCAAGGATGGTTCTGGGGTTGGCACCAGTAGCAGCTCAGGCTGTGCTGTGCTCTCCCTCAACTAGGGACCCTCCGGTTCCACTGTGCTCGCTCTCTCTGGGGTGCTTGGCTCTCCAGCTCTCCCTCCCCTGGTCCGCTGCACCAACACCCTCCGAGACCCAGAAGGCACTGCAGGTCTTCCCGGTGGCTGGTGCTGACCAAGCTGGGGTGCACCTGTCCTGTAGCCACAGGAACTCTTTCCTTAATGACTCAGCCTCAGAAGACGCAGTCATTTTAAACATCTGTGCATTGGTATCATGGTTCTGTAGACAATGCTATGTGGAGTCTTTTTAAAATCATTTTAATTAGAAAGCACTCAAAAATTTATCAATTAGAATTCTAAAAATTTTAAACGTAGCACTGATTGAGCATATGATGTATCTCAGAAAAAGCAAATATTTTTAAATCCTCAGTAACTAGGCACCTCTGATTTTCTTCTACATATTTTATTAATGAAGAAACTAGAGCCGTCATTGTGTAAGGCCTGTACTTAAAAACATCTCACTAACTTTGTCAAGGCTCAGATTAAATCAAGCTACCTTTTTTTTTTTTAATAAATGGCACAACTTTTTAACTTTATGGAACTTATAAAGTGTTTTACCTACATTTTTAATATTATCCTTATATTTTAAACATTTTACTAAGCATATTTTATGGACACACAGGTAGGAATACCTTTGTTATAATACATTTATTTTCACGGGAGTTTTGTATTGACCACAAACTAAATCATACTTCCCTGGTAATAAATTAGATTCCAGATTCCGATCAAGTAAATGATTGAATGCCTCTGTCCCCCCCTCTTTCACCTATTTCACATTCACACGATCCTCATAAATACCCTTTGAGTTTAATGTTTTTCTTTATCCACCACCACGAGGTGGAAAGTAAGACCCAAGGAAAACTCACAGCTCCCCCCTGTCATACTCAGCAACAAAAAGAGAGGTTATTCCAGGTTTGAAAGTCGGTGTTCTTTTCTAGGACAGTAGAAAGAAACTGGCAGGAAAAAGGAGGCAAAACAAACCTGAAAACGAAATGGGAGACACCTGAAAACCCGAATCCCCCAGATTCCCCAACAGTAGGAAGGTTACATTGTTACTTTACTTCTCTCCCCCCAGTTTAGATCAGGCCTTCCTTATCACTCGTGTTTCTCCATTCTCGCCTTGTCTGTGCTGTCAACTGAGTTATCTTTATAAACTTAATAGCACTTTGGTTAAGCCAATGCCTTCTTGTAGCTCATCCAGCCCACACATAATCATGTTATGAAGCATCATCATAGATTGCTATGATTAAAACCCCTGAGTGGCCCTGAAACTGCCCTAAATGAATTATAAGTGTCTTTATCTGTTTTCATGAGTTTTTTACTACTGGGTCTTAACCGAGCACTATTATTTAATTTCTGGCCCCATACGATCTCCTATGCTCTGGGGGGGAGGGGGGGGGCAGAGCTTAAGCACTTACCCTGCAGGCTGTCCACCTCTCCTGCTGTGCTTTTTTCTTCTTACAGATTTTTTTTAATGTCAAAATATTAAGGGGTCCAAATGTTTGGGGGTTTGCTTTTGGAATGCTTTACTCAGGGCTATCAGTGTGCTCACCACCCCGAATAGCATTTATTGTGCCTATGAGGTCAGTTTGGGCTCCTTCCCTCCCCTCTGTGTCGCCTGCTTCAGTTTTATTTCCCTTCGTGCACATCTGTGCTCATCAGTTAGTTCCAATTTAATAGTGAGTATCTCAAAAGAATGGAGAAACACACCATATGTACTTCTATGCTTTGGGGTACTAAAAGACTCCTTCTGCTCCACAGGCTAAACTCTTTGAGAATCCAGTGCCTCTATTTCGACACTAAATTTAACTTCAGGCTACAGTTAAGGGCAGGCAACATTTGAATCGTGGTCAAAGTTAATCTCACTATCTCAACAGTGACTATCTTATTGTCAGTTAAAAAATATGTTTTACTCCCATGAAAAGTCAATGTGCACGGCAAAAGTAGCATTAAAAAAATTAGAGAATCTAAGTTTAAAGGTGATCTTATTTGTTTCTTGGTTCTTGTTGAAATGGACTTTGAACAATCTTCTTGAAAATGTTTACTCTTGCCACCACAATGCAGGCTCAGCCTACCAAGCACGGCCTTGCTTTCGCTGCAGAACAGTGAAATGAGGAGGCAGTTTGTGGTGCAGTGGTTAAGTACACAGTTCAAATACTGGTTTCTCTACTGGCTGAGTTATCACCAGCTCATTCCTTAAGCCTCTAAGCCTTAGTTATGAAATGAGGATGGTAATGTTAACTTCCCGAGAGGGTTGACCAAGGGATTCAATAAACTGCTATACATGCGAACTTCTTCTTAGGGCATGTCTAAGCCCAAGGTTAAGTACCACCTATCATTGTTGTTCCTCCTGTAAACACACACATACACACAGAGAGAGAGAGAGAGTTTGAGAATCACTGGGAGAATGGTTTAAAAACTCGAGAGGCAACCCTCTTCTATTTGGAGAGGGGAAGGGAAGGCTAGGTTTCTGATGCTCTCTTCTATGGTGAGCTGCTCCTCCCCCCCCCATTCACATTCATATCCTGTCTTTAGCTCACAGAAGATCCTGCCAGGGACATGTCTCCATCCCTAATTGCAGCTGAGTCTTGACCTTTGCTAATCTACCAATAGGTTAATACTTCTTGGATAACTGAGAGTGGAATAAATTGTTTATACTGCAATATTGGATTATGATTTTAGCTCTCCCACTATCCCCTTTCCAACTCTCTTTACCTTATAAAGGGTGATCATAAATTTGTTTTATTTTCATTTTACTGTTGGCACTGTGGGAGATAAGAGTACATAAATTCAATAGGAATTCCCAAGGACTACGGAAAATTGTGAACCTTCAATTAAGCAGTGACCACTCATAAAGATTTATGGAGGCCCAGACTATTTGTTATAGTTCAATTGATAAAATGGAAACTATTTCTAAGGCAGAAATCCTGTGAATTCAGTTCAAATAAATTACTCTTTCAGTAGATAAAGCATGACAAAGTGAAACAGAACATTTTATTAAAACATGCAGAGCTTGTTGCCAGTATAGAAAGGGGAAGAAAAACAAATTGAGAAATTGTGCCCACATCAAATAGAAAAGTTGGTTCCATATCACTGGAAGGTTGTAAGTATATTACAGGAGTAAGCAGGAACATAGCAACAGATGATTATTTAAATGACTGTCATGTATAAAATCATTTAAAAATAAATATTTTAATAATCACTATCTCTGGTCACAGTTCTGCACCTTAGTGTCAACCTCTAACTCAAATGAAAGAGTTCACATTATTCATGAGAAGGTGTTCCATTTCTTGGGAAAATTATTTTAAGATATCTGTCTGCATGAACAATATTCCATGCCTGTTTTATGTTCCAAACCAAACTAGAGAAGTATTTTGCAAAAATTATAAAAACAAATCCTCCAGTTTTCTTCTCTGTTTCCAATGCAGTTCAGATTTCTGTTTGGAGACGACATTAATTGTCCAGCAAGCTAAGGAACAGTGAAGTGGAAAGTGGAAATGATTTTTCAACATCCTTTCTAGATGAGTTCCCTGTTTTAACGTAGAACAGGTTTATGGGACTTTATATACAATTAAAAAAATAGATATGGTCATTAGTATATTCAATCAAAGGCAAAAATATGCTGAAAGTATAAATAAGCAAAAAAAGACTGAAAAAATACTTGTACTTCTTTTTTATCTTTCCAAAAATGACATTGACATGGAAGTTTCTATATTCAATAAGAAACTTTTTTTTTTTTTTTTTTTGCAGTTTTTGGCCAGGGCTGGATTTGACCCCACCACCTCCGCCATATGGGGCCAGTGCCCTACTCCTGTGAGCCACAGGTGCTGCCCCAATAAAAAACTTTTTATTTTCTTTTACTCATACTGCTCTATTCAGATTTTATAGAGAAAGAAAAAGTGTAAGTTTCCTAAGAAAAAAGAAACCCATGTAGGCGATTTATACATCAGGAGATGCATATATGACTGTTGTCCTGCTGTTTTGCCTTTTAGATTTAGTCCAGTTTCCTAATCTGAATGTGACCCCAAGCAGTGTGTCTGATGAGCTGGAGACTAAAGTGACAGTAGCTGAGGAATGGAGGGAAAGAACAGATGCATCACCAGGTGGTCAGGGCTGAGGGATGACTGTAAAGCCAATAGCACCGGGTAAGGAATAAGTTCCATTTCCTGGTGGCCTTGTTTAAGAAAATCTGCGTTTCAGATTTGGATTCTCAAACACTGGGATATTGCAGGAGGGTTCACTAGGGCATTTTTATAGATTAGGAAGACTGCAATTTGGGGCTTGTCTGAGCAACATTCATCAGACTTGAAAGGACGTCTACAAGGGCAAATTTTCTAGTATTAAAATAACCAGTTTTCTCTGTTGATGTGATAGTTCCAAGTGTGTTTGGAGTCACAGATACTAGGAAACTTCTTGTGTGAGGCCAGAGGCCCTCACGAAGTTCCTGCCATGGAAATATGTTGGAACACTGTTGTGGCAAGTTTCCCTCAACTGTTTAATTCTCTAAGAAACTTAGAGAGTCCACATAGGATGTTTAAGAAAGTTAAAAATAATTCAAAAACCTGACATTTACCTTTGGAAACAATTACATCGAATGGAAGAGTTGAATAAGTGGTTTACTGTGCTCAGAATCAGAGTTCGGTGTCCCTGCTCCCATTCTCCCAGAGTCAGGCGATTATGGACACTGCGATCTGCAAGTCAGATGCCACCTCTGGCCTGATCCGTCACAGCTTCAGTGTAGAATTCTGTTGGTATCTTGCCTCTTTCCTCCACAGTGTGTCCCAGAGTGTTATAGCCACTTATAACCAGCACCTCCTCATTTCACCTGTTATAGCCCACTACATTCTATGAGCTCCCCGAGGACAGGAGACACTATGTGGCATTGCTGAATTCTCTAATGCTGAAACGGTTGATGAGTACTTCTGAGAAAAACAAAACAAAACAAAAAAAACCTTCTTTTATTTCCAATTTTGCCTCTTCTTTGTACCACAGAAATGGAATAAAAACTAACAGGAACATAAAAAAATTATTATTCTTATTGCTCACTATACAGAGATTTCCTTGAGAGTTCCAAGCCCTCTCACTTTCTCCCAGAATAGCTCCTGGATACACACACAGAACTCCCGGGGCATGCAGACAGGAGGTCTTATTCTATCTCTGGGTTTTCTTAAAATAGTGAAAATTAGGCCGTGTCAAGCATCTTCTCACCTTGATAAGATGCCCAAAGCCAGACAGCAGCTGGGGAAGAAATCTTGGCCCAAAGTTTGAAGATTTAAAGACAAGACAATTGCAGCTAACATTCTGGGCTTTCCCAGCACCTCTAATCCTGTAATCCCAAGCCCCTCTTCTCTTTTGGCTATTCCACTTCATCTTGGGCTGCAAAGATTACTGACACTTTCTATTAGCTCTCCAAGCTTCCTCATCATTTCTGGTCAATTTTCACTGATGGTGAATATATGCATCTGTGTAACAACAAACACTATCACTAACACTAAATATATGTTAATATCATTGAATAGTAATACAAATGTTTTCAAAAAGAGATAGTAGAAATACACATACACTTTTTAAAATTATTATTATTATTTCTTTTTTTGAGGCAGAATCACAAGCTGTTCTCCTGGATACAGTGCCATGGCATCATCATAGCTTACAGCAACCTCCAACTCTTAGGCTCAAGCGATCCTCTTCCCTTAATGTTTTGTATTTTTAGAACAGACAGGCTGGTCTCAAACCCATGAGCTCAGGCAATCCACCTGCCTAGGCCTCCCAGAATGCTAGGATTACAGGCGTGAGCCACCTCGACCATCCACACACACACACACACACACACACACACTTTTTAAAGGAGATTAAGAATCCTCTCAGGGATACGAAGGCTACATGGGAAAAAATGGGAATGATGAAGGGGCTGATCTCACTGGATGGTTGGATATGAGTAATGAATTCAAGCTTCATGGAAGAAGGTCTTGAGCACAGTTTAAAGACAATTAAAACAGGCACGTATGATTTTATTTACATGCCAGAGAACAACCCGTTGATAAAGGTAAGTTGATTTATGAAATGTCTGTGATCTGATATCATGTTAATACCTCGGACTTGCTACGACTGCGATTGGCACTTACAAAAAGTGCTGATGTTGCTTGAAGAAGCCAGAAGCCTTGAAAGGTGAACTTTGATTTTGTCAAATGGGAGGAAAGACACCCAAGAGAACTAAGAAAAATTCCACCATCCAGGACTGATCGCAGTCTTCTACCGAAAGCTGTGAGAGTATATTAAGAGCATCTTTCTCTTCAGATGTTCTCGGGGAAAACTGCTGCAGAAGCTAAACTTTGACATGTGTTACTAAATGGGTTTAGCAGGGCTCTCATGAATACATGACGGGTGGGTTTAATTCCTGTATTTTGCCAGGGAGGATCCAGAAACCATTTCCTTCTGTGACCAAAGGGATTTCTGGCTTTCTTGACTGAGAATTGAAAACATTTAAAATTGCGCAGAGGCTCTGGTGGGGCAGTTTTCCTGCCATTGAACCGTCTTCTGTATTATTCAATTAGCATTGCTTTGGCGTTGAAAAAGCAAACAGCAAGTGCCAAATAAAACAAACTATATGTGTTCTGATGTTAATGGCTGACTGGAAAATGTCTTTTTCTTTCTCAATAGCTGATCTTTTTTTTTTTTTTTTTCTGTAACCGTATGGAAATAAAAATTCAGCTGGATTGCCCATTAGGAGTTAGGAATTTCAAGTACAAGGAAAAAACCTCTACCTATATAATACCCTATGCTTCACTGACACAGGAATCTGTTTTGTTTCACAAATAAGAGAACTGGGAGGCAAGCAAATGCCACAAGAAGTAGGAAGAAAAGCTTAATTCCTTCAGGTGGGGGTCAGCTTTAGAGGAACATATTTTCTCAGAAATGATGCTCAAAATGATTTGTTTTTCCCCATTGAACAGTTTGAACAGTTGCTAGGAAAATGTCTTTATTAAAAGCACTTTGGAACATTATGTTAAAACTTAGCTTCAGCCTCTGCTTTCTCACCCTTGTTCTAGCCAATATCAAAGTCTCCCTCTGTTGTCTTAGTTTAAGACTTTTTTTTTCTTCTTCCCAAGACTGGTGAATAAACTTCCTTACTTTAACTCACTCTTAGACCAGTCTCTGAATCTCCACCTTTTTGTCTGACCTTTTTTTTCTGTGTGATACGTAAGATCTTCTTTTTCTTTTTTAACAATTTCTTTCTTTCTTTCTTTCTTTCTTTCTTTCTTTCTTTCTTTCTTTCTTTCTTTCCTTTCTTCCTTTCCTTTCCTTTCCTTTCCTTTCCTTTCCTTTCCTTTCCTTTCCTTTCCTTTCCTTTCCTTTCCTTTCCTTT
>NW_003852399.1:37479875-37498237 GCF_000181295.1 Otolemur garnettii
CTTTCCTTTCCTTTCCTTTCCTTTCCTTTCCTTTCCTTTCCTTTCCTTTCCTTTCCTTTCCTTTCCTTTCCTTTCCTTTCCTTTCCTTCTGGAATTCATTGAGGGTACAAAGAACCAGGTTGCACTGATTGGATTCGTTAGCTACAGTCCCACTTAAAATTGTGTCCCACCCCCAAAATGTGTGTTGCATACCATGACCCCACTTCCCTATCCCTCCTTCCCTCTCTGTGCTCTCCCCTTCCTCCACCCCTTTCTTCTTTCCCTCTCTCTGCTCTTCCCTTCTCCCACCCCCTCTCTCCTTCCCTCTCTCTGATCAATATACAAGATCTTATATGATTCAGTCCATGTCAAATTTGCCACTTCAAAAACATGGACCACTCTCTGTCCTTCAGACAATGTGTTCAACGAGCATGGTGTTCATTCAACAAATAAGGACGGGGCACCTACTAAGTAGGTAGACAAGTCTGGGACCTGGAACAGAGCACGCCTGGTCTCTGCTTCTGTGAGTGCACCTTGCAGCTCAGTTTCTTCTCTGATCTCACCCTGCTATTCTGTGTATCCAAGTCTTTGGTTGTGAAAATTATTTTACCTTTCTGCCTTCATTGGATTAAGTCCTCTTAGTTCTTTAAAGAGCTCTTTCAAAAAACATGTCTTCCAGGGAGGCTGTAGTGATAATTCCATACTCTAGCAACTTTTCTGAGCTGGACTGTTTCCTAGGATCTTCTTCCCTGAATAGTTCTTAGATAGCACTGGGCACAAGAGAAATCCATGTGATATTTGGAAGGGGACCATGACGCAGCAGCCATTTTTAGGATTCTCAAGGAAGTGTGGGTGCCAGGCACTGTGGCAGCTCCACACCTGCCTTCAGTCTCCATGGTCACTTGGTGGTGAAGAGGGCATCTGCATCTGTAGTTCCTTGAACTCTCATCATCGTGTATCTCTATGGCAAGAGACCCGTGGCCTCTGTACATCTCCTGCATCAGTGGGTAGAAATTGTCCTAGTTTCTCTCCGTGGGGCCAGTGTATTCTCATAGATTCCATTTTGGTTTTGTGTGCTCTAGTTTGTCATTGCTCTCCCCCATTTTATATCCATCTTTCCTTCCTGAATCTTGGCCTAGCTGACCTGGTAGCCATATCAGACCCAACACTAAATGCAGAGACAGGTCTTGTACAGATTTTCCAAAAGAAACCAGAATAGTGTAAAGTTTATTTTCAATACTAGAATGTTAATCGTAAGGATTTTACCTTTTAGGTTGAAACCTCACTGATAAAGAAATTGGTACCAGAAACAGAGTCTTACTGCAACAAAACCCGAAAATATGTGGCATTAGCTTTTAGTCTAGGCATGAGAGGAAGGAGAAGGGCACAAAGAAATGGGGAGCAGACGCCTGGCAGGCCTGCAGGAAGCTACTGGTGAGGCTTAAAGGCAAGTAAAACATGCTGTTGAAACTAAGAGCAAAGGAGGACTGATTAGGGACATTTCCAGGCAGAATCCTAAAAGTGTCAACTAGTTTCTTTTGGCTGCATAAGTTACAGAGAAAGATAAACAAAGGCAGGAAACATTCAGTTTTTAAGCAGAAATTGAAAGATACATAAGGACCCAAGATGTATTGAATTTGATGATAAAACTATTTCATATTCTCCCCCCATCCATGCAAAATATCTTAAAAAAAAAAAAAACAAAACCCTCCGGGAAAGATCAGTCCAGGATGCTACCAGGAAAATATGCCCCTGGGTAGGTCACAGACAAGGTCAAGGGTGTGACTATAAAATCCCTTTGTTAGGATTTAAAAAAAAAAATAAAGTTGGTGCCTCATGGACCTCTTGAGCTAGATAAAAGACAAAAAAATTTATTAGGGTCATTTGGATGTGCCTTGTAGATACTGTCTTTTAAATAATAAGGCTTCTAAGAATAAAGACATTGTCCCCCAATAGCCTCTTGAGGGCCCAAAGTAGAGAAAGACTAATGTGAAAAACATTTGTAGGTCTGTTGTTTATCCAATGAAATGTAATATAACATCATATATTTTTAAAAGCCTGCACAACTTTAAAGGAATTCTTCTGTCTTAGGCTACATTATACAGTGGCAGAACTAAAGGGAAAGAGACCTTTGGAACCCCAAATTTCTACAGGTAGGCATTAAATTGAGAAAACTACTGGGTTAGGAAGTGAACCAGTCCAGGGCTACATACATGGAGAAAGAAGAATGATTCAGAGAGTAGAGGTACTGAGGAGAATGTATTTTTATTATTATCTAATTTAATATGATTTTTGAGACTTGTTTCATGGTCTAGTGCGTAGTCTATGTGCTGTGATTATTTCATGACCACTTAAAAATACATTCAGGGGAGGGGGAGAAAAATAAGAAGCAGCAGCTCAGAGGGCAGGGCTACGTACCATGGAAAACAACCCCCAGATGATCAGTCTTCTGCATCCACTACAAGGAACTAGCAATGTAGAGTCACCTGCATATCAGAATTGCTATAGACTAGTGACTGTTCTTTCTTTTCACTTTTCTCACTTTCTGTGTAGGAGAAGGGCTGATCTCCTGGGTGTTTGAACTGTGCAGTTGCTGAGGGGTTCATGCTTGGAAGGCCCCTGGGGTTAGCTTATTTCTCTGCTATCACTATCTTGAAATTCTTAATAATGCTTGAATAAAGGGCCCTGAATGTTAATTATGCACTGGGATCCACAAATGTGGGACTTCCCTGCTATTGTACATTTGGTATGTGATAGGCAGATACATGGTAACTTGCAAGTCTTCAGGCATCAAACACAAGAAGGTTCATCCACATCTGGACGTGGTGATGAGACCCTGGACTTTGAGTCTGAATTAACACTGTTAATGTGATGACACATTTAGGGGCCCTAAACAAAGGTCAACATATTTTATGCATTGGAAAAAAAGTAAGTGATTTGTTGCCAGAGGACACACTGTGGCACCTTTAGAGAATTCTTTGATGTTTCTTCTATTCAGAGATAGGAAATACGTCCTTCCTCTTGAATGAATCCACATGGGAAGATGATTGCTTCAACCAATAGATAGAGGTACAAGTGACAACTTGTGACATCTAAGGTCATAAAAAATCTAAGCATCTTGTTCTTGGATCTCATGGGATGCTCTCTTTTGAATAGTTTCCTAAAGGGACACTCCTGCTAAGATGGCAGAAACCATTCTGTGAAAAATTCTGGGTACATATGGAGGCTTTAAGTAACAGTCACAGCTGAGCCCAGCCTTCAAGTAACCCAGACAAAGTGCTAGACATGTAAAGGAAGAATCCTCGTGGTGATTCTAATCCTCAGTTTTTCAAATCTTTCTAGACTATGCACAAGGTGTCATGAAATAAAATCAAGATATCATCACCATACACTGTCCAAATTCTTGACCTGGAAAATTAATCAGTATAATTCACTGATAATGCATTTAATGCCACAAAATGGGTGATGGTTTGGTACATTGCAATATTAGCTGGGAATCCTGCTCTCCTTTTTCCTACTCAGGCTTGGTTAGGCAATGCTTCTTTATGTCTTTACAATTAACTTTGCAATCCATTACTTATATTTACCACACTCTGATGCAATATATATGCTTATGCCTATCTTTCCATTAGTGGAGAGTAATGCTGTCTTCATCTATGTAACCCAGAGCCCTGCACATAATAGTTGCTCAAATACTATTCAATGAGAGATTCAGTATAACCATAAATATACTTTCTTCTTCCACGACTAGCCACGCCACTTCACTCCTTCAAAGACCCAACCCAGGTATCATATTCAACTTTGAGTTCTTGTATGCAATGGACTGAGTTTATGTGTGTGGATGGAGCCCTCATATGTTAAAACTCTGACCCTGAGGGAAGGTGCTGGTATTGGGACTTGAGGCCCTTTGCAGGTGATAAGCTCTACTCTCATGAATGGGATGAATGCCCTTATAAAAGAGATTCTAAAGGAAGCTTTCCTCCCTCTGCTTCCTTGGGAGGTTACAGTGAGAAGATATCCTTCAATGAGAATATGGGTCCTCACTAGACACTAATTCCAGCAACTTGATCTTGGACTTCCTGTCCTTTAAGAACTACAAGAAATAATTTTCTGTCATTTTTAAACTACCTAATCTATGTTGCTCTGTTATAGTAGCCCAAATAGACTAAGATATTGCCTCAACAGGAATTATATAGACAATCTTTGACTCAGTCAACTTCAGTATCCAAGTCTTCGGCTGACGTGATTCTACTTTGATCACTGCAGCCTTGGCAAGCCTTAGGAATCCACACTACATATCCCTGATCTGGCTTACTTCTCTTAGGTCACAAGCTTAGAAGTCTAAGTTTATTAAGAGATGAGAAATAAGCCCAGGTTAATTATGAGTCTCCTGTCTCAGCCAAATAAGTAAAGCCACATGATAACTTACTACTATACAGGGTGAACATAAAACTCGTGTGGAATTTAAAATAATTGTAACTTAAATTGCCCATGAACTTTATGTCCACCCTGTATATCCATCAAGACCTAAGAAAACTTCTTCCTATGGAAGAGGATTCTTTAGCATGTATTGCATGATGGTTTAGGCTTTGGAATCAGGAAGACCATGGCTCCAATTTACCATCTGCTTCTTAGTAGTTTTGTGAATTTGAACAAAGTACTTGCACCACTTTGAGCTTTATTTCGTCACCTCACAGGCATAATAATAGTATCTAACTCAGTGGAGCGGTAGTTAGATATGTGCATACAGTATTTGGCACAGAATAAATATTCAATGAAGACTAGGGTGAGATAATGCACATACAGTATTTGGCACAGGGTAAATAGTTAATAAGTAGTAGCTATTATCTCTTCCAAAGTAATAGTCACTGGCACAGTCTACAGTTTCTACCACAGCTCCTTTAGCCTTGTTCCAAAAATTGGGTAACTGTTTCTTCCCAATCTAACATATTCTGTCTCTCTTTTTAAACTAATTAATTAATTAATTGATTTTTATAGTTGGGGATTCATTGAGGGTTCAAGAAACCAGGTTACACTGATTGCATTTGTTAGGTAATGTCCCTCTTATACTTGTGTCTTGCCCCCAAAATGTGTGTCATGCACTGAGACCCCCACCCCCTCCCTCCTTCCCTCTCTCTGCTCTTTCTTTCCCTCACCCCTTCCCTCCTTCTCTCTTTCTCTGCTCTGCCCTTCCCCCACCCCCTGCTGTATACTGGGTCATTAATTGTCCTCGTATCAAAATTGAGTACTTAGGATTAACACTTCTCCATTCTTGTGATGCTTTACTAAGAATAATATGTTCCACTTCCATCCAGGTTAATACAAAGAATGTAAAGTCTCCATCTTTTTTTTTCCTTTCTTTTAAAAAATTTTAATTATTAAGGGAACATAATAGTTCCATATCTTTATAGAGTACACACGATGTTTGGATATAGGCAGGCAGTATAAATTAATCCAGTCAGGGTTTGGAATACTATGCAGCCATTAAGAAGGATGGAGACTTTACGTCCTTCATGTTCACATGGATGGAGCTGGAGAATGTTCTTCTGAGCAAAGTATCACAAGAATGGAGGAAAAAGTATCCAATGTACACACCCCTATTATGAACCTAATTTATACCTTTTATATGAAAGCTATAACCAAATAGCCTAAGAATATGGGGAGGGAGAGGGAGAGGGGATGGGGAAAGGTTGGAGGGAGGGGGATTGGAGGGATCACTTCTGAGGTTTATCTTACAAGGATACAGGTGAATCTTTCTAAGAGTAGAATATGAACGTTTTAAAACAATAACAGAGAATGACATGAAGGCTGTGTTGACCAGTGTCCATCTTCTTTAATGGCTGAATAGTATTCCATGGTACACATATACCACAGCTTGTTAACTCATTCCTGGGTTGGTGGGCATTTAGTCTGTTTCCACATTGGCACTTATATATTGAGCTACAATAAATAGTCTAGTGCAAGTGTCCTTGTGGCAAAGGATTTTTTTCCTTCTGGGTAGATGCTCAGCAATGGGATTGCAGGATCAAATGGCAGGTCTAGTTTGAGTTCTTTGAGGGTTCTCCATACTTCCTTCCAAAAAGGTTGTATTAGTTTGCAGACCCACCAGCAGTGTAGAAGTGTTCACTTCTCTCCACATTAATGCCAGCATCTGCAGTTTTGAGATTTTTTGATGTGGGCCATTCTCGCTGGAGTTAGATGATATCTCAGGATGGTTTTGATTTGCATTTCCCTAATAATTAGAGAGAATGAACATTTTTTCATATGTTTGCTAGTCATTCATCTGTCTTCTTTAGAGAAGGTTCTATTCATCTTTCTTGCCCATTGATATATGGGATTGTTGGCTTTTTTAAAATGTGGATTAATTTGAGTTCTCTGTAGAAACTAGTTATCAAGTTTTTGTCTGATTCAAAATATGCAAATATCCTTTCCCATTGGGTAGGTTGTCAATTTGCTTTGGTTGTTATCTCCTTAGCTGTACAGAAGCTTTTCAGTTTAATAGAGTTCCACTTGTTTATTTTTGTTGTTGTTATTGCCATGGAAGTCTTCTTCATGAAGTCTTTCCCCAGGCTGATATCTTCCAATGCTTTTCCTATGCTTTCTTTGAGGATTTTTATCATTTCATGCCATAAATTTTGTTCTTTATCCATCTGGAATCAATTTTTATGTGTGAAGAAAGGTGCAGGTCCATTTTGAGTCTTCTACATGTGGATATCTGGTTCTCCCAGCACCATTTATTAAATAGGGATTCTTTTCCTCAGTGTATGTTCCTGTTTGGTTTATTGAATATTAGGTGGCTATAAGGTATTAGTTTCATTTCCTGGTTTTCTATTCAATTTCAAATGTCTATGTCTCTATTTTTGTGCCAGTGCCATGCTGTTTTGACCACTATGGCCTTGTAGTACAGCCTAAAGTCTGCTATGTTGATGTCCCCAGATTTCTTTTTATTACTAAGAACTGCCTTAACTATACAGGTTTTTTTTCTGGAAATTTTACCTTTTATCTTCTCAGACCACAAGGCACTAAAGGTGGAACTCAACTACAACAAAAACACTCAACCTCACACAAAGGCATAGAAATTATACTTTATATACCTTATACTGAGTGACAGTTGGGTGCAGAAATAAATAAAAGAGGGAATCAATAAAATAAATAATTAAATAAAAGAGGAAATAAATAACTTCCTTGAGCATAACAACAATGAAGACACAAGCTTACAAAACCTGTGAGATACAGCAAAAGCAGTCCTGAGAGGGAAACTTATCACATTAGATGCCTATATCCAAAAAACAGAAAGAGAAGAGAACATATCAACAAACTCACAAGCCATTCTTATGGAATTGGAAAAAGAAGAACAATCTAAGCCTAAACCTGGCAGAAGAAAAGAAATATTCTGAGATCAATGAAATAGAAAACAAAAGAATCATTCAGAAAATTAATGAAACAAGGAGTTGGTTTTTTTAAAAAATAAATAAAATAGATAAACCTTCAGCCAGACTAACTGGAAATAGAAAAGTAAATCTCTAGTAACCTTAATCAGAAATGATAAAGGGGAAATAACATCTGATACCATACAGATATAAAAGATTATCTCTGAATACTACCAGAAACTCTATGCCCAGAAATTTGACAATGTGAAGGAAATTGATCAATATTTGGAATCACATCCTCTCCCTAGACTTAGCCAGGAGGAAATAGATCTCCTGAACAGACCAATTTCAAGCACTGAGATCAAAGAAACAATAAAATGGCCTGTCTGGATGGCTTCACACCTGAATTCTATCAAACCCTCAAAGAAGAGCTTCTCCCATACGGAGAAATTATTCCAAAAAATTGAGAAGGAAGGAATCTTCCTGAAGCAAACATCACCCTGATACTGAAACCAGGAAAAGACCCAACTAAAAAGGAGAACTTCAGACCAATTTAACTAATGAATATACATGCAAAAATTCTCACCCAAATCCTAGACAGTAGATTACAGCTTATTATCAAAAAAATCATACAACATGATCAAGTAGGTTTCATCCCAGGGATGCAAGGCTGGTTTAACTTATTCAAGTCCATAAACATTATTCACCATATCAACAGAAGCAAAAACAAAGACCATATTACCCTCTCAATAGATGCAGAAAAAACATTCGATAAAATCCAGCATTCTTTTCTAATTAGAACACTGAAGAGCATAGGTATAGGTAGCACATTTTTGAAACTGATTGAAGCTATCTATGACAAACCCCCAGCTAATATTTTACTGAATGGAGTAAGACTGAAAGCTTTTTCACTTAGTACAGGACAGGCAAGGTTTTCCTCTATCACCAGTACTATTCAACATAGTGCTGGAAGTTCTAGCCAATACAATTGATCAAGACAAGGAAATAAAAGGCATCCAAATGAGAGCAGAGGAGGTCAAACTCTCCCTCTTGCTGATGATATGATCTTTTACTTAGAGAACCCCAAAGACTCAACCACAAGACTCCTAGAAGTCATCAAAAAATACAGTAATGTCTCAGGATATAAAATCAATGTCCACTAGTCAGTAGTCTTTGTATACACCAATAAAAGCCAAGATGAGAGGCTAATTAGACGCAACTCCCTTCACCATAGCTTCAAAGAAAATGAAATACCCAGGAATATATCTAACAAAAGAGGTGAAGTATCTCTGTAAAGAAAATTATGAAACCCTAAGAAAAGCAATAGCAGAGGATATTAACAAATGGAAGAACATACATGCTTATGGGTGAGAAGAATCAACATTGTTAAAATGTTTACACTTTCCAAAGCAATCTACAGATTCAATGCCATACCTATTAAAATATCAACATTGTACTTTCAAGACTTGTCTATCTTTTTTAATATGGACTTTCTTCTTGATATTTTTTTTGTCCTGAGTTGATTTTCTCCTTTAAAAAATTCTGTTTCTTTTTGCTAGTAATTACACATAATGTATACCGTTTTCTGGGACTGTGACTTCATGTGTTCATCTTGCCCTCTGCCAAGGCTTTGGGATCCTGCTGTTCATGCCAGACCTGAAGATGGGTCTTCGGCCACACTGAGTTGGATTCCTTGAGCATCAGATATTTTATTGCATCACTGACTGTCTCCTTCTATACTGCCCATGACCAGCCCTCTGTTCTACTTCTTAGTCTCATACCAGAAAGTACCACACATTTAAACTCCATCTCTACTGTCAGATTGAATCTTCTCAATCAGCATTATCCTTCCCAATCTGACTCTAAGTCAACCACATGCACTTTGATCCTAAATAATGCAGTGTACAGAATCTCCGAGTGCAGCCTGAAGGGGCTTTCATTTCTCCTGTCTCCGACCAGGATTGGTTTTAGAAATAGTGAAAAGGGGCCTGTAGAAAGGGAACAAATTCTCTTTGCTATGAACAGAAAAGTAACTAGACGGACTTTGCTAGGCAACAATGGCCTGATTAAGACTGCAGGAGTGGGAAATAAAAAGGAAGGAAAATATTTAAGAAGCTAAATATAGTCACAATCATCACAGTAGGACTTGAGGAAAAACTATTCCAGGGGTTCCTAAAGGAAGGTGAAAACAAAAAAAAAAAAAAGGAAAGTAACTTGATCAAGGATTTGATGGGGTAAGTACAATTCAAAAACATGGCAGAATAACCAGCTAGAATGTTTTATAAGAAATTAAAAATGAATGATTAAAACTCATATGGTGAATCAGGGTAGGATTTAAAGTTTTGGAATTCAACAGTATATCAGCATTGTAGGAACTCTGGGAATGAATGGGGGAAAGGCGTAATGTAAGGAGAGCATCTGGGTGTTTTACACACACCTGAGAGCAGCATAAGGTGAACCAATGAAAATAATCTAGAAAGAACCAAGAAGACTGAGGAGACTAGGAAAGTGGGTTTTAAGACAAATGGATGATCTGTAGTAGCAAATGCAGCAGAAAGGTCAAAGAGGATGGAGTAGAAAAATAACTACTAAATCTAAAACAAGATCATTGGTGTCGGCTGAAAGAGCAGGTTCCGTACAGCCAGCTTTCAGATGATTAAGAAGAGTGGTGAAAAATTAAACAGTAAAAACTGTATTTCTAGTATCCTGGATCATTAATCTTAATGTACTCCTGAGGTTGCTAGAGACCTCAGAGATCTCATAGTTCAATATCTCAGAGTAAAATGATGTGAGATGTTCATAATAAAATCTCTACACTTTAACTTCCAGGGACTTTTGGAGACTTCACTATCACAGGAGATAATTTATTCATTTGTTAAAAGGTCCTTTTAGATAACTTGATGACATTTTAATTTGAGTAGATGTGCAGTTCTCTTGGTGTTGTTTTACCTGTGTGTGCTCTGGGTCTGTATGTAGTTCATGGCTCTTTATCTTCACATACTGTCTTAAAAAAAAATTGAGTGACAGAGGCTTGATCAGTGTTATTTTCAAAACAGATTTTGAAAATACTGGGATGGTCAGCCTTGAAGTCACCTACTTTCCCCATTTGTAAAAATTAGCAGTAGCTTTTGCCTGCTCTATCAATAGAAAAACAAGCAAAATGGCTGATGTAAAAGGAGCTAAAAGAAACATAAGTCAACTGATGCAACATCTCATTTTACATAAATATTTAAATGTAAATCATAAGTAAAACTCATGCAATCCTTGATCACATGCTTCTTTTGAAATATTTTGTGACTACGTATAAGTGTTTCCCTTTGTTTCTGTCTTTTGGAAAACACAGTAGAGGGTTTATTGTACAAATAGCAGAGCTAAAATGAATTCAAATTTTTATAAATGAAATCTCAACTAGAGTTAGACTTGATATGCTATATTTGGAGCTGCATTGAAATCTGTCTAGAAAAGAACAACAATAACAACAAAAAGGAATACAAATATTGTTTCCCTGTTATATGATTAGCTTTCATACCTATTTGCAAGATAAGATTTTAGTTGACCTGAGAGTACCTAACATTTTCTAAATCCACATTTTTTAATTTTTTGAGACAGAGTCTCACTTTATCACCCTTGGTAGAGTGCTGTAGAATCATAGCTCACAGCAACCTCAAACTTTTGGGCTCAAACAATTATTTTGTCTCAGCCTGCTTAGTAGCTGGGACTATAGGTTCCCACCCAAACGCCCAGGTATTTTTAGAGACAGAGTCTTATACTTTGCTCAGGCTGGTCTGGAACCCATGCACTGAGGCAATCCACTTGCCTCAGTCTCCCAGAGTGCTAGGATGACAGGTGAGAGTCACCGTGCCCCACCCCAAATCCACATTCTTTACTTGAAGTTGCTGGAGAGTGTAGAAATAGTCATGAATGTACTGATCTCACCAGCATTGTTTTGGAGAGGATTTATTAGTAGAAAATGTTGCTGTTCTCGTATATATATTGGGTATATAGCTCCATGAGAACAGATGCAGAAATAAGTTATCTCTAAACATCTTCCAGCTATGGAAAGTCCTAGAAAAAAATACGAAGAAGGTAACAATCCCTGACTTAGCCCTCTCAGCTTTCTTAAGGTCCTTCTTATCATGACTTCCTCCCTCTAATTTCCCTTCAGTTTATCATACTGTCTTTCCAAGCAAGGGAGAAGGCTTACAGGGAGCCTCTTGTCCTTGAGAAATCAGGGACTACTGAGCTAGGAGTGTGTGAAGAGACTGAAGAGGATATTGAGTATTTCATATGCCTCAAAGCATGTAGAATATGCCTCCAGAAGTATCTTGAAAGTCCCAGGGAGGCATTTAAAGAGGTAAACAGACGTGTTGGAGAGGATAGAAAGAATATTCAATGGATTTTGTTTTAGAGGTAAGTCTGTCATTAATGTCATGAAGAATAAAGAAATTCTTATATAGTCTAATCTGAGTTTAATGTACCTCTTATAACCCATGTACCATGGCGCTAACGTGTTTTTCCAAATGCAATGTGTTTTTTCAAACAGCTAAATATCTTTCCAGAATCAATCATCAACCCAATTCTTCTATGGAATTGTTGTGTGGGGCTGCTAATGGGGATTTACATAGAGCTATTATCAGTTATCCCAACAATTTAATGGGATATATAACATTCTTTAAAATATTATATACTTTTATATATAACTGGTCATGAGTGGAGCTCCCCAAAAGATCCTATTACATTGAAGCCTGGGTAGGTAAGAGGACCTGCCATATGTTAGGGTGCTAATAAGTACGAAGCTAAAAATCCACTTTGGCAGTTACAAGCAAGGGAACCTACTGACTTCTATGTTTCTTATCCTTTGTAATTCTGAATCTGAAATTGTTCTCCTTTGTTATTTCATTGTTACCATGATGATCATCTTTGCTGAAATTATTTCACGTTTTTTGTTTCCCTGTAATGGTCAAGGCATGAAGGATGATGGTGTTCCACGTGTTGTGAAAGTCCTTGAAATATAAGCGGAAGAACAAGATGGAGTCACCCACTGAGCATTAATAATACTGGTTAATTTCAAAGAATGACCTTGAAAGGCAGCACCAACTTTGCCAGTTTGTTCTCATTTGTCCTCTAGTTTTCAGCGTAGTGTGGAATGATTCTCCTTCATATCTATCATTTATACATGTCACCATTATGTCTGTGTGTGAGAAAACACCACAGCCCGCTCTTTGTGGATAATTATGAAGGCTAGAGAAATAGACTCTAGAATTTTACCATGTTCATTCACAAATGACATAGGTTTTTCAAAAATAATATTTAAAACTATGGTATATTCTAAGAAATAGCAAATCAATATGCATAGAAGTATTTCTGATTACTTTTTGGCATTAACGGGCTACCTATAAGTTTATTTTTTCAGTACACATTGTTGAATTCAAGCAGCAAAAGTTTGTGTTTATAATTTTTTAAAAAATGATGACAATGGGGAGTTATTGGAATGCTTACACATTGCTGATGGGAATATAAAATTATTCAGCTGCTGTGAAAAACAATCTGGCAGTTTCTCTGAAAGTTAAACACAGAATTACCTTCTGATCCAGCAGTTCCACTGCTAGATACATATCCCAAAGAATGAAAAAAACTACTCCAACAAACACTTGTACACAAACATTTATAACAACACATTCACAATAGTGAGAAGGTAGAAATGGCACAAATGTCCATCAACAGAGAAAGGGGCAAACAAATTGTGGTATATATGATTCATCCATGGAAAGGAATACACTACCGATGCATGCTATAATAAGAATGAACTTGAAAATGTTATGCTACCTGAAAGGAGACATAAAATACCACCCATTTATAATTCCATTGATATAGAATAATATCCAGAATAGGTCAATTTCATAGAAAAAGACAGCCAAGTGCTAGTGGGTGGGGGAAATCGGTGACTAACTGCAAAATAGGTACAGAGTTTTATTTTGAGTGACAGGAAGGTTTTGGGACTAGATACTGTGATTATGTGACATCATGGAGGTACTAAATTCCGCTGAATTTTTCACTTTAAAATGATTGATTTAATATTATATGAATTTTATGTCAATAAAAAAGTTTGTGTTTATGTAAAGAACTATTTACATTCAAGGTTTAAGCGATTTTTTTCTCCCCATATTTATCACCCACAGTTTTATTTATGCCTCATAGACTTAATCAGGATTCTAAGTCAAAAAGGAAAATGACGGACGCTGAGATTTCTACTTCCTATTTTTGGAATTTCCACCATAGGTGTGTCCTGCTTTAAACCATATTCAATAATTAAAACAGAAGTTGGAAAACAAGCTAGTGGGGTCTTCCAACATGTTTTTCAAACTTTAAATTGTACTTGCTTCAAAGTAATTTTAAATATTGGATTGCTCCATTATTTAAAGTTGGAAGATATTTTCTAAAATGTGATTTACAGACATTTCTACAGACATTTCAGGAACGTATCATTGCCAGCAAAATTTCACAGCAATCTTCCAAAAATTTAATTGCTTCTTTATCATCCAACTGGAGAAGTAGTTTCCCTTACTCGCTTGGCTCCATCAGGAGTTTCAGAAAGGCACTTGGGCATCATGTGCTGGCAATTGGTGGTTAAGTGGAATATTATGACAACAAGCACAACAGATCCCTTATGCGCACCGCTCACCTGGTTGCTCTTCTGTTGGCAGACATTGTCTCGACTTTGCCCCTGCATGAGCATGTGAGATTTGTAGTTGGTTCCTATGAAATGCAGTAATTTAGGGTTCTTGTTGGGGTATTTCTTCCCGAGCTCTAAATGTTTGGCCGTGAGGGTGAACTCATTACTTCGAATGAAGACAAAGGGACATGTGTAGATTTTCTAATACAAATACATGGTTGAATCTTTTGTTTCATTCAATCCTCTTATTTGGTAGATATGTGATAGAATGAGAACAAGTGTTCTTGATGGCCCTATTCAAGGAATTTTCATGGGCCAGAGAAGAAATAATTTCTTCCTTTCACTCCTGATTGTAACTCCTGAGGCCATAGAAATTCTTAATTGAATATTTCAGGATGCCATAAGACATTGAAAGAGTGGTCATCTATATTTTATGTTTACATCCTTTTTTCTCACCAAAATAAATTTCATTTATAAGCTACTGAAATAGGGTGGGTATCTACTGGCTACTAGAAAATGCTTCCTAATCTTGCTATGACAGATGCATACTTCTTTTGAATTATAAAATAAGGCTATGTTTTATTAATGATGACTATGAATTTATGGTTTTTCTATTCAAAGGCGAAATCATTTTATATATTTATTTGACAAATGCGTACACTCAGCAAAAAGACCCATCTTTTCATCTACGTCATTCTATAGCTCAGTTCTTTAACATGGTACTATTTCAACAGGGTAATATGTTAATTCTAAAGTTGAAAATTCACTTAGTACAATTTTCAAATAGCAGCAGCAAATTATACATAATTTGAAAGCACAAAATCTGCTTAAAACTTGGATAACAAACATTGCCTTGAATATCCGAAGAACAAAATGGAAATACATTCAAACAACTCCAAAATTTTTCTCATTTTCTGAATAGATATTTTTTATTCTTTTATCTCCAGTTCAGGGATTCTTTCCCTGTCCTCTCCATCTAGCGTCCAGTCGTTGAAGTGCTTTTTTCTTTGTTTGTTTTTTTAATTTCAATCATAATTTTAGTCCTAAAATTTCCTTCTGGATCATTTTTAGATCGTCTATTCTTTCCCAAGACTTTCTATTCCTTCCTTGTTCCAAGCATGTACGTAATCACTTGTTGAAGCATTTTTATGATATGACTTTAAAATCCTGGTCCATAATCCTAACATCTCTGTCATCTGGGTTTTGGTGTATGTTGATTTTCTTTTCTTTGCTTTTTTTTTTCTTTAAGTTTGATGTCTTCCTGGTCCTTCGTATGTTAACTGTTTTCAGATGAAAACTGGATATTTTGAATTTTATGTTATGAGACTCTAGATCTTACTTAAACTTTCTGTTTAGCTTGCTGGTTCCGACACCTTTTCAGCAGGGGAAGGAGGCCAACGTGGCTTCCTTTCTGCCAGGTTGGGAAGACGGCCAGGTTCCCCTGTTGGCCTCCTTTAATACCTGAGGCAGTGTGCCTCTCATTACTGGTGGGCAGAGATGAAAGTTTTGGCTCCCTACTGGGCCTCTACTTATTCATCCTTGGCTGGAAGGGACGTTAATGTCTCATTACCACTACCCACATGGCCCCTCAGGACACCAAAGCCATGGGTGGGCTCTTTACTGCCAGGACAAGGGCAAGTCCTGAGTCTCCACTAGGCCTTCTCTGATCTTCAGCAGGGATTATAGGGGATCCTCACTGGCGTTTGGTGGGGATGAAAAACCTTGTTTTCTAAATAGCATTAGAAAACTAAGTACCCTTAGTTCTTAACCACTTTGGAGGGGGTTTTAGGAACCTGAGACAGCCTTGCAAGAAGTCAGACTGTGCTGATATTAGAGGGGGTCTGGCCTGAGTAGCCTGTTGGTTACTGTTTAGAAGTTTTCCTTCTTGTTGGGCTGTCCCTTTTCTGGTCGTTTAGCCAGAGATAACTTTTGTTCTTTTGTGTATGTGTATATGTTGTTTTTATTGTTTTTTGTTTTTGTTTCTGCATGTCGCTGTTTCCAGGTTACTTGCTTTTTCAGTTCTAAATCTGAAATATCTGAATCAGAAGGAAAACTCAGGGAACTCCCCATGATTTTGTTCTTCGGGTCCCAAGTTTCCTTTCTGTTCTGGCTTCTTCTTATGTTCGTTTCATATATAATTCCCAGGATGTCTCATTTTGTTTGGGAGGAAATAGAGACAAGTACATATGTTTCATCTTTCTGGAAGTGAAATCCTACAATATCTTAAAAACAGTACTATGTCCATTAAACTGCACATGTTCAAAGTGCGGAATTTGATAAGTTTTTATTTACATCTACATTCATTAAATGGACAAACCAATTCTAAATTTACATGGACATGGAAAGTGACTAAAACAGCTGGAAAAATTTGGCAAAATAACATTTGTTGGAATTCCTATTTTGAAGATTGAATATAAAGGGTCAGCAGTCAAAATTTAGTAGTCATCAATATATTGTGCTATTGAAATACGGTTCACGTAGTTGGATGGAATAAGAGAGAACACTTAGAAATAGGCTTGTACTTACCTACCCGTTCTATTTCATTCCAATGATAACACAACTATGCAATGGGAAGAGGAAAGTTGTTTCAATAAATTGTGCAGGACCAACAGATAGCCCTATTGTATACCATCCCCAAAGTTAATTCCAGTTAGATCATAGAACTCTACGAATATGTTAAAATCACGTGAATCCAGAAGAAGCCATTCCATGGGGAGAATGTACTGAAGGCTCTTTCAGTAGCTCAGGTGAAAGTTAATAAGACATCAAAAAAGGGAACACATTTTAGCTTCTACAGAGGGTGATGGACTGGCTGTGGGAATTTAAGGAGATGAAAGGTACCAAAAGTTATTGTGACTTTGTTGCCTGGTAGTGAAGGAATTGCACATATCTCAAAAAAGCAAACAGGGAAAGTAATACAAACAGGAATGGAGACCCCGTGTCCCCATTTGGATAGGTTATAAACACCTGAAATGTTCCCCTGGGCTGGGACCGATTCTTTTCTCTTAAGCACTGAAGAATATGCACAGATAATATAAAAGATGCAATGGCAGTGGAGAGTTGGAAGGGCTCGCCTCTGTGGAGAGCTGCTTAACTTCTAATGAGTAGTCGAGGGGCTGTGGGATTCTCTTCCTTCATTAGTGAGATAAGATGTGGACTGAGAATGAGTGATTGCCAACATCTGGCTAATTTTAGTTAACACACTTTTCAGTGAATCAAATATTTATTGTTATGTGTCTGTTTGTTATGGGTCATCAGATGGACAAATCAGTAAGGTGACTGAATTAACAAAAAGACATTTCAGTTGTCCCATCATCAATCCTCATCTTGGGTTGATGAAGGCATGATTTTTCTCTCAGTAATACTGCTGCTCAGTGTTTGAGGTCTGTAGTCTGTAAAATTCCATAGCCATTGATAAAGGATGGATCTTATATAGATACTACATGTATTAGCAATACACAAGTATTTAATTATTGAGGTGGGCAGATTAGAGAAAATCACAGGATAGCCACAAATTATCTTAAAGAAAATATAAAACAGAAGTAGAAGAATTAGAATTATTAACTTAAATGTTTTGTATTTATACTTCCAAAAGAAAATACAGGCTTATCTTATACAAATATCTAAAACCAATATTTTACAATAGGTACCGAAAAGGTATTTGCAATTTTACCAATAAATTTAAGTTTGTTAATTCAATTTCTATATCTGTGAGATAACTCTTTTATGAGATAATGACATTTCATTTTCATTAATTTAAAGTTGAAGGTTATTTCCAGATGTTTTAACTCAATATCAAATTATAACTTTTGAATTCTGAAAGCTAATTTTATCTTTAATAGATTTCTCATTGTCTCTTTTTGTTTTCATTCCTCCTTTCCTCATTCAACATAGAGAAAATAGATAAACAATCTTTGAGAGAATTTACATTTTACCAAGTATAATTTCCCAACAAAGTCTAATACAATGTTTCAAATATAATAGACAAACAGAAGAGTGATACTTGTAACCAATAGCAAGCATTTGTGGTGGCACAGTAGACTTTTTGTGTGTGATATATATATATATATATTCTCAGTTCACTGGATAAAATGTCAATCTGTTCTAGAAACATCCCCACAGATATACTTAGAAATCACATTTCCCAGCTACCTAGGTGTCCATTAATCCAATCAAGTTGACATGTACACTTATCCATCATGGCAGTGATTTTCAACAGGTGTGTGAAGGCACAATGGTGCGCCATGAGAGGATGTTTGGTGTGCCATGAAAATTTTTAAAGATCATTAATTTATTTAATTTTTAAAGACATTCAAAGCACAATATTTTCTTTTTTTTTT
>NW_003852399.1:37498260-37527733 GCF_000181295.1 Otolemur garnettii
AAAAAAAAAAAATAGTTGAAAAACATTGCATCACAGCAACTATCATTTCAGATCTCTACTTTTTGGTGTGAGTTGTTCTAGATTCATGCAAACACGGTCAGATCTCCATTTTCTATGTTGGAGAACAGATAGGGGGTCTGAACGTAATTGAGCTGTCCAGCGTTGCTCAGCTACCGCTGAAGGGTGTTTTGCCCATCTGGGATTTTCATCAGTGTGCTGACTCTGCATCCTGCACTCACTCTGCCACGTTGCTCTGGATGATCGCTAGACTGCATGCGGATAAGAAGATGTGGAAAGAGTGGCAGTTTGCATACTTGGAGACTAAATCAAACTTTACTTGAGGTACCTACCCACTTAGAAAATTAAAGTCTGCGGCATTAAAATAAGCTGGAACGGAGTTTGGCAGCCTGATTTTTATTAGCTAACCTGGATGCCGGTTGGCTTGGGCCTCCATTTACAGCATATATTTAATAAGTGTCTGAGAGGAAAATCAGTCAGGACTTACCAATGAAAGTGATATATAAGAAGACTACTTAATTAGCTCTTTTCCAAAAAGATAGCCAGGGTGAAATAAACCTTTGGTAAAACTTTTATGGATAATTTGCATTTCAGTGTGTATGGGATTTTTCTACATTCAGTAATAAACCAGAATATCAAGAAAAAAACATATCCTCTTTGTCACCACTTTTGAAAGGATCAGTTTTTCAAACACTGTAGATAATTAAAATTCAATTAAGTTTAACAGAATATCTGCTATCATTTTATATACAGATGATGATAAAACGGTGGTTTAATAGTGATTATAATACTTTGCATTATTCAAACAAGAAAATTTCTTTAGTGTTCACCATAAAATGTTTGTACATATCAATAATGTCTGGTATGAACCTAATAGATTTCCGTGTTTAATTTTTGTTCAAATGTCTGAATTTTACCTTCTCATTTAGTGAAAATATTTTTTGATATATGAAGGATTATTTTTACCTCTGAATGGTGTTTTGATTAATATTTCTTAAAGAAATATGATATGTAAGCATTCTCCAGAATTTCTTAGTTACACAGCCCATGCTGTTTGCATGGGGGTGCATAGACACTTTCTTTTGTATGAATTTACAAGGGTGGATTATTAATGTGTAGTCAACCATGATCATGTTCCATTTTGGGACAATTCAGTCTCCCTATCCTGCAACCACACAGCTGCTTTATTTTCTACTTATTGTTAAACCTGATAGAGAAGTACTTAATTTCACATTTGCCGTACAGTGCAATGACCTTGAAATTCAGATAACAAATGGGCCACTTTCTTTGTAGAGACTTTTTTTACTGCTGCCTGCACTCCTCAAGGCATTCCAATACATAGCACTTGGTTTCATTCCCATAAAACTTAGACCTTGACATTCAATTCTGCAACCTCCTGGCTTTTCTACAAAGAGTATTTTATCTTAAGTCCCTTTAGATGAACATGATAACTTATATTGTTGTACCCCAAACACTTGAACATTTAAGCATCTGAAAAGAAGCAATTTTTCATATACATTTTTATTGTAGGGAATTCAGCATATACTAGATACTGAAGCATCTGCAGTTGAAAGTCTAATTACATTTTGCAGGATTTGTAGAGAGTTGAGACTAAGCCATCGTGATTAGAAAGGATTTTTTTTTAGAATAATTATCTTCTTTAAATCATACAAATACTTGAGAGAATTCTGATTATGTTAATAGCTTCATCATGAGCTTGAGCCTGAAGCAAGGATCTTTCTGAAACTGAGGCTATGCAGAAAATATAACTAAGTGATTGGGTCAATTCTTTTCAGCAAATGGTCAAAAAGAAAAATAAATAAATAAAACAAGCAACCAGATCAAATCAGATTTTTTGGCAGTGCCTAAGAAACTAATTGGCTGAATATTTTACTCTTGACTGGAAGTTTTTGTAGACATAGCCTCAGGCATATATAGAAGGCACAGCTTGCTTTATTTTTGTTTTGACTCAAAGCTCTGGTCTAAGATTTCCACAGCCTTTGTCTTGAATAGTTACACTGGGTACTTTTTCTTTTTTATAGAGGCTTACAGTTTTGACTGTGTGTAAATCATACCATTTTTATTTTCTTTAAGAAAACTATGCTCTTTATGAAGAATGGCCAAAAAGTAATGAGATGTTTCTGATGCCACGTATGAAGGAAATTCCAAAATCAAATTTTCAAAGCCTTATTCCCATCTTAAACAGTGGATACTTGATTACAAAAAACACTCCACATCTAGATATGAGCATCTTGAAGGACGACACTTGTATTGTTATAGAAGTTGTTAAGTAACCAAACAGAACAATACAAAATCAGTCAAGTCTCTTAAGTTTCCTTAATTGTATAGATTGTTGTCAAGTTATAGGAAACTCAATATAACATGTATTCTGCAAGTAGCTTAAAGTGTTTGGGGGAACATTGTTAATTTTAGGCCATTTGTAAGACAAACCTGCTGTAAACTAGAAAAACAATGAAACAGTGGAAGAAGCTGTGCAAAAAGATGAGGTGGAAGTCTTGGAAAAGAGCCAGGAGGACCTACTTCCTCAAGTCTGACTGCAGCTGAGGTTCATGAGATAAGCGTAAAATGTGGGTCAAGTGGCCAATGTGGCTTTGGAGAATGTAAAAAGAGACCTGTTGTGGATAGGAGGACATTCGAGAAATAAATCTGTGCCTATATCACTCCCTGGCATTCACAGGGCTAGGCTCCTGGGTAAGAGTGACCAGCACAGCAGGTTAGGTGGACTTTTAACTCTGTTGCAAAAACAAACAAACAACAACAAAAAACTATTGCAGTTTATGAGCATAGTTAATCTGTCAAATTCATTTTAAGTGGTGTGTTCTTTTTCCTTTTTGTTCAATAAGAGAAAAAATACAGAAAAGAACAGATTGATTTTTTACCTGGGACTCGATGTTAGAAGTACTTTGGAGTAGGAAAGAAAAACATCAACCATATCAATCTGACATCTTCCAACACACTCATTATTAGGATCTGTACAATCTGTGTATTTGAAATGAGCAATCTTATACTAAATCAGAAGTGTTGACTATTTCTCCAATTTGTCTTTTATTTCACAATAGCCCCTACAGTACGAAAACCTTATGAGTTTACTATATGAAATTGTATTAACCTATTAAGTTGCTGGTTCTTTCTTCCTTGCTTTTATTGCTTTTTAGCTGTGTGTTTTGAGTTTGAGGAAAACATTATGGAATTAAGGCAAAACCATAATTCAAAGGTTTTTATTCACACCACTAACACAAGTTCTGTTGTTTCTAGACTATCTTTGTGGACTAATTTAAAAGTTTTGTCTTGAATCTGGATTCATCTCCCATTGTGTAGGAGCCTCTGGAGAAGATATCCCAGACTCTGGGACTGTTGCAGAAAACAGTCATGTTCGCTTTGATGTCTTAGCAAACAACTGTTCTTTGGGCCTCAGATCTCCTAAATCTTTTCGGTATGTGATTCAGGTGACACATTAGCTGGATCAGAGATTTTTCTTGGAAGATGGTACCAAAGTACCATCTTGGAGTGATGGGTGTGATCCCCCTTCCTCCCAGGATTATACAAGGTCACATCATAGGGCTACAGTGCCTTTGGTCTTGCTAAGTTTCTAGATGAGCAGGTCAGAGGAACTGGCCAAGAGTTGAAATACTTGGCACACAGCAGATCAGAGGCTGACAGGCTGTCAGAGCAGGGCATTGGGGAACCACAGAGTCAGCACTGAGACAGATTGAGGAAACAAAATCACACAGGTTACTTCCTGCAGTTAGTGAGGGGTGTGGAATTTGAATCATCTCTTTTCATTTCATCTGTAAAATCTCCTGTGAACTCGAAATTCACGAGTTGCTGAGTTAATTTGACTTCCTGTAGACAACGTTCAAATGGTCCCCACACACATACCTGCTGATCCAAGCTGAGAAAGATTTAGACTCTCTGGATGAGGACAGAGCTGACTCTACATTAAAGCCAACAGACTTCTCTAATCACCTACTACAAATTCCCTTCCTGTAACAGTAAAAACATCAAAAATAAACCTAGGTCAATTTGGACTCAAACGTCCGGGGGAGATCCATAGTAATGAGTTTTATGTAAATGTATTTATCATGGAATAGGCTAGTTTTATAGTTGTGACATGACTTTAGTTTTAAATTTATTTTTAAATACATTGATATTATTGAACATATATAATAAAGATCACATACTTGAATTCCAGAAGCCAAGTTGTCTCTGAGAAGCAGGTGGGAATCTGACACCCAAGGGCATGTTCTTTGGCTGTTATTGGATTCAGATGGACATTATTGACCTAATCTCTTAAACCTTGTTTCCTGTTGCTAAGCAACTCACTTGTTCAACAGCCAAGGAACATGTTCACTTCCCTTTTTCTCCTCTCACAGACAATGGAGTCAGGGGGCTCAATATTCCATAGCTGGTTATTTATTCAGTTTGAGAGAAAACTAGAAAATGACTCCATCATAGTTCCACTTGATATATGAGCCTTTTGTGTAAAGCAGAAGTAAAATATTTGGAAGACACACACATGCACACACATGCACAAATGATGCCAGGTTTACCTGGAAGTTTTCTTCCTTTACCTAGTTTTGTGTTCACTAAATTGTCAGTGGTTGAAACATTTGCAGCATAGACTGGACCATTTGAAGTGTATATTAAGGTTAAACTGTTAAAGAAAATAGGGCTAAGTGTCTAATGATTATCACCTAATAGGCTTAGAATTATTAAAGTTAATATAGTTACTTTTATGTAATGCACACTTGTTGGTTGTTAGGGGTCAAGTACAAAATATATTTTGTTCCAATTTATAAAGGACCTACCTCTCCAGTAGTATACTGCAAAGGAAAATAAAGTGTTAAAAGGTCCTGGTGGTATCCTAGCAACTTACTTAGGGTCTTGGAAACAAGGACTTGTGCATTGAATCCATTCCAGGAATTTATGGCAGTAGCCAATGTTGAGAGGGAGAAATTGCCAGGCCAGGGAAGAGAGTTGATAATTATTATGTGCCAGGTGGTAGTTGTTATCAGTGGACTAACTTCCTCTCTTTTGTTTTCGTCAGTGAACAAAAGATTGCCATAGTTTTGGGCAGTATAGAAAGGTCTGTTTATAACCAAAACTGATGCATGTACCCGAAATTATAAATGAATTGTGCATGCTAAAAAGCCTGAGAAATGTATAGGTTATATTGCTTAATCCAGTCCACAGCTTGGAAAATTGCTATCACTCACATTTTGAAGGGGAGAAAACTGATGGTTATGAAAATTAAGTGATTTATGTTACTTGGCATATCTAGTCAATAGATTGGAACCCAGGTCACTGGAATGCATTAGAACAACCCAGCTGCCCTGCTAGCCTGGTGATGCTAAAGCATTAAAAATGAATATGGCATTTGCAGTACAGGTCCATTCCATTCATCTTGGATTTGTAAGTCAACATAGAACCTCTTCCCCCATCCCGAATTCTGAACTATTAGTATGTGGTTCCTTCTCCAGTCTAAAGGACACGTACACTTTGCTCAAACAATTTCATTCGGTTGTCAAAGAAAGCTTTTTATTGTTGCAGCCATATTGCTGTCTCTCTCTCTCTCTCTCCTCGGATGTATTAAAATTGAGACTGTGATCTCTAAATATATTTTTTCAAGCTCCACTCTGATTTCAGGGATTTATAATCTTCCCAAACAGGCACAAATTCTCAAACAGGGCGGCAATGATATCTCTTGAGCTTTTATGGTTTCAAACTGTAATCTGAAAATAATGGTTGGTTGCCATGATTTCATATTTGTTTATTAAATGCTTGTAAAAGCCGGTTGAGGTCAGTGTGTACAGATAACCTACAAATCAAACCCCAGGCTCCTGCAGAGCAATTGCTCTATCTTTTATTTGTCTTCCAATTAGAGTCCCTGCATACCATCAGGTTTGTAATGGATTCACTCCAAGTTTCTGGCCAGAAGTGATTTAAAGTCTGGCCTGACAGACTTTCACTCAGCATCTCTTAAATAAGTCAGAGAGTCCCACTGATAGTAACTCATGATCTAAAAATTTAGTTGGTTGCTTTCAAGATTAATTTCAAAAGCACTGTACATTTAAGAGAACTCCCCTAAAGGAGTAACTTATAGCGAAGAGATTTCAAAGAATTAAATAACTTGGAAAATGGTGTTTTTACACGATATGATCAACAAGGAAGATTACTAGATATCCTTCCTCCTGGAGTCTATATCCGTCACAAGCCAACACAAACTGTTTATAAAAAAACAGATGTGCTGATATCTTTTATTTCTCCACATATCCTTTCTTAGAGTTTGCTCTTTGGAAATCCAATCAAACGGCCCATGCAGTACTGATGCTTTCCCAGGATGCATTGTTAATGTTTTTTTTTTCCCTCCATGTGAGATTATCAAAGAGAAGAGCAAAAAGCCACAAATTATGCAAACCTTTCCCACTGCAGTTGAAAAATTTGGCTGCATATAAAAATTGTCACTGGTAATTGCAGAGTCAGAATGAATTGTGGCCTTAAGGCGCTTGAACAGAAGGTCTAATGAACCTGCATCTCACAAAATGCCATAGCGTGTGGCCATTAAGTTAAAAACAAAGAATGTACAGCTTGCTACCATGGAGCCCCCAGAGCGGCTGGATTATGGGTGAAACGTGACCTTGCAGGCTACATATGCTCCCTCACATCATTACCACAGTGAATTCAGAAATAAAAGCTGTGTCTGTAAAGTAGAGCAGCTCAGCTCAGTTGTAGACCTTTATTTGATACTGGAGCCTCTGTGTACACACCTAACTGAGATCGTACATGAGTATTTGCCCTGCTGATTTTAAATTTAAATGATAGTATTTTTTTTCACATTATTACAAAGCTCTGACTTCGACTTAACACATTGCTTATCTAACAGATCGTGTAGTGGCTGCTGAGATTTGATAAATAAACACTGAATAACAGCAAACACTAGACATAAACCCAGCGAGCAGTTTCATCCCACACCCTAAAGTTCAGGACCTTTAGAGCTGTTGAGTCAATGTTTATATTCATATGAGAAAGTTGGTTTTGGATGTGGTACCAAATCTTGTGGAAATTTCTTCCTTATTTAACTAGATTAAGCACCAAGCAAAATAACATTTACCGACTGAACAGAATTGAAATGTGAAATTCTAGGGAATTCGCCACACAGGAGTTTTGTTTCATTATCCTGGGATGATGGAAAGGATGAGCACAGGATAGATCAGACTCACACCTCCCGTTCCAGACGCATCCTGCTTTGTGGAACAATGGTTGCCATGCTCATTTCTATCAAATTTTATCTTTCCACATAAAAAATAAGTGATAAAGAAACTCCTAAAAATGTTTTGTTTATGGAGTACGAATGGAAGAGATATGTGACGTGAATGTTATTTTTCAATGCATAGATCTGCCAGTTCTGAAAGGACAAAAATGTCTGACTGTAAAATTCTAGTTAAAAACCAAGTGAGGTGAGCACTGAATAGCAATCTGAACATCCACATTAAAATTACTGTTGCATTAGCGGAAAACTAACTTAATTACAGGATATTTTAGTGTGTTTTATGCTTTCTTTAATATAACAATTTAATTTAATAATTTTTACCATGCGTCATAATATTGGCTACAGTTCTATATGTTCTCAGCAGTCTAAATCAACTATCAAGATAAAAAAAAGATTAATGTTAATTGTTGTAGAATAATAAATAATAAATGAGCAGCCATTACAAAGAACTGAGGTCTTAGCTGCTTAACAAAAAAAATTATAACATGCTTGATATTATTACTACAGATCACGAAATAATTTGTTGAGGGAATGTTAAGGCATCAATGGTGCTTAATGCAGTTTTACTAATACCTATAGCATAACTAACATCTGAGCAAATGAATATTAAAATACTGATTAAATATGAGTGCCAGCCGGACTTGCTATGTTATGTTTGATTCCATTCAAATCTCATCTTTTCAAAGATTTAAATCCAAGTACTATTTTGAAGTATCGATTTCTTAAGGCTTTTCAAAATGACAGTTTGTTGTGATTCTGGGTTTTATTTTATTTTATAGGCGTAGTTTGCTAAAGGAAGTTCAGTAAACTTGTAGTGTATGTGTTGCCTCGATGAGAACATCTGTACTTTAGGGGACTAGTCAACTTTGCCCAGAAATGGTACATAATGTGTGGCATTTTATCTTAGGAAGCTGCTGTATATTTTAAAGAGGTGATGTCAGGAAGCGTCTTATGCTCCTTTTTAAAAAATTCAGATTAGGAGGAAAGGCAGGAAAATGTGGAGTCTGTCAGATTAGAGAAAACAGGAAAGCAGTGACGAAGATTGAATGCAGTCTTTCTGCAGCGTTCACAGGATCGCTCATATATATTTATATTCGTACTATGTACTATATTTTCATGTCTGTGTCCCTTTAAGAAAGAAATTAATGTGTCTTCTTAACAGTTTAAAAAAGAATTTCTGTGAAAGGCCTGTGAGGCTGGGTGTTATATTTAATGTTGCAAATCTCTGCAACCTTAGGGAACTCACTGATGTATCAAGCTTCTCCCTTAGCGCCTGGGTCTCAGCGCACTGTCCTCTTTCCATTCAGTCCCCTCGGAAGGCCAAACTCTTTCTAAAACATAAACAGAATTGGGTTATTTCATCTTTCCTACTAAAAATAAGTCACAAAGAAACATCCTAAAAATGTATCGCTTTTGGAGGAGGGATGAAAAAGCCATCTAATGAGAATGTTATTTTTTATTACGTGGAACTGCCGGGTCTAAAAAGGTCACAACCACACACAGTAAAAACTCAAGGACAAGATAAAATGATCACTGAATCACAGTCTGAGGACCCATATTAAAAATGCTATTGCACTGACTGACGACCTGAAAACTTTTGATAGGTCCCTCTTGCCTAGAGGATCATTTCGAAATCCCTCAACTTGGTACAAAAGGCCAAGTGTTGTGTGGCCCCTGTTAATTTCTACAGCTTGTTGTGGTTTTTTTTTTTTTTTTTTTGGTCGCATTTGTTGAGATATTCAATATTCCAGAAAGACCAGATTAGTTCAGAGTTATAAGTCAAGCAGTTTTTGGATCTCTGTGCTTTTGTGAGTGGATACTTTCACTTGGTAAGCCCACATTTACCTAGTAACCCCCTATTTAGTTTTCAACGTCCAGTTTATTTATTTATTTATTTCTTTTACTGTTTCGGGTTAACTGAGGATACAAGGAATTAGGTTATACTGTTTGCATTTGTTCAATGTCCAGTTTAAATTAACTAAGGTTTATAATGGGTTTACGCCGCTTCATGTAACATATTTTGAGACAACATACGGTTGCTCTAGTTTCATTCTGCAAAGTAAAAGTCTTAACATCAAGCACAACACACAAATAACAAATAAGCTGGCAGCTGCAGCCATATCACTTCTTTAAAAAGAACATTTAATGTCACTGTAGGAAAAATGTAACTAAACCCCCCACTCCCCCCAAAAAAGAATAAATTTGTCTTATTTCTGGTTTTGAACTAGCAAAATATTGTACCATTCCATAGAGCAATATTTTCTACTCTAAGATATTGTTACAGTATTTTTCTGTACTGCTATTTTTTGTGTGCCATTTTCCCTTCTAGAAAGTAATTATTAATGATAGAAACTAAGCCTTATTCATTTTAGTATCATCTGCGCATGGCAGAATGCCTAGCATAGAGTATGAACGCAACAGTGGCTGAATACATGGAAGATTTAATAATGAGGATAATACATCCACTGTTAATTGTTAGAAAAATTCTTCTCTAGATCCCCTACTTCTGCTGCAAAGAGCAATACTCTTCTCCTCCCAAATAGCAAGTGTGTGAGCTGATCTTTTCTTCTTCAGGCCATTCTAGTTTCTTAGTATCCTTAGCATTCTAGTTTCTTAAATATTCCTAGCAGGGAGATATGGGATGTTTCTCAATTCTCTGTTTCCTCTTCTTCAAATCAATTTAGTTTTTAATCCCTCTCAAATTATGGTAATACCAAAAAGGCAATAATTTAAGAGATTTAGACTTTAAAAGACCTGGGGTTCAGTCCCTGCTTTGTTATTAACTAGTTGGAAAAGCAATTTGAGATGACCGACCAAAATATCATGAGACTTGGTTTCATCATGTGTAGAATAAAATTAGGATAATGATGACTGCAAATATATGAAGAATCTCAGCAGACAGCCTGGAATAGGAGTAAGTGCTCAGTTAACTGCCGTGATAGACCTACTATGTAACTCAATAACATAGCACAAAAGAAAGACGTGTCATTTGCATAGTTGTCCAGGACAGTTCTGGATGGGAAGGGTGGGGAAGGAGGGCTGAATTCTGATAACCTCTCATATACTCAGATTGATGGGAGCTCTATCTTTAACAGAGGATCTAAGGTCATCATGGATGACCTCCCCGTTAGCTAAGATGGGGACAGAACATAATGGAGGATCAGAAAAGGGGACTCTTTTGTGCCAGGCATAGAAGTGGCATATTTCACTTTGATTCCATTCCACTGGCTAGGACTCATAGGATCATTTCAAAGTCCAAAAGAGATTGGGAAATATGGTTGAGCCACATGAACTAAAAGTGAGGAGTAATGGAATTTGATAAACCATACCAGACTACCCAGTTCAGTATAAGAAAGACTATTAAATTAGATTAAGATGGCTAGTGTCATTTTGTAGTCCCATTTAATCATTGGATCACATTAGATTTGTGGTCATGTTCATAATTTGTGTTGGAAAAAAAACAAAAATTTTTATTTAAGGAATACAAGCCCCTTTAAATTATCAGGCCCAGAGAGGCCTTGAAATGTTGTCTTAGCCTTGAGATAAGTGTCACTGTTTAAAGCTACTTACTATGTAGATTCTAGAGTGACTGATAGGGAATAGTCATAAATTATCCTAACAATGCTAGACATGGTAGCTCATACCCTATACACAACATATCACTAATCAATGCTATGTCTGTAAACCAATAAGAATTTCAGTCCAACAACTTTGTATCAATCTACCCGTCATTCCCCTTTGCCTTTAAAAACTTACTTATAACAAAGGCTGAATATATCACTTCCCAAGGATATTCGAAGGTGTTTCCCTGGCAGCGGTCCTCAGTTTTGCTCATATAAACTTATAAAATTTAGATTTTGTGCCTCAGCTTCTTTTTTAGGTCCATAGTGGGTTATTTTGAATGTAACTTGCTGCCCATTCTTCTGTAAATTTGTCCAATAATTTTTAAAATAAAGTATGTTTTATTTATTCATATCGAACTACAAAAGAAAAACATGTCGGTTCTTATGTTTGGAAAATAAATGAAAACCTGAAAAAGGAAAGTGTCACCTGATTTATTATTACCTAAATGGTGATAAAAATAGCTATCTTAGAGATATTGTGAAGGTAAGACTTTATAGTATGAACAAAGTGGCTTCCCATGTTAACCACAATTGTTGACATTTCACTATGAATTTCACATACTGTGAAATATATATTTGGTCTTTGTGTTTGTTTCTTGCCATACAAATTTTAAAATTCTTGGAATTTATAAACAATTGTCTTTTGTATGCTAATGCATTGACTGGATGCTGGCAGCCCCTTGGTAGCTTCAGAATGATGGCTGGTCACCACCAGGAGGATCTAAGCATGACTAGAGGGTTAGAACTTTCATCCCACCTCCAACATCCAGGGAGTGAAGAGAGGCTGAAGGGTAAATTGATCACCAATGGCCAGTGGTTTAATCAATCATGTCAACTTATTAAAACCTCCATAAAACCCCAAGGGATAGGATTCACAGAGCATCTGGACAGCTCAACACATGCAGGTACCTGGAGGGTGGTGCACTCAGAAAGGGCTGGAAGCTTCTCATCTCTCTGCTCACACCTTACTCTATGCGTCTCTTTATCTACACTCATGGTAATATCCTTTATAATAAATTGGCAAATGTAAGTCGATGTTTCCCTGAGCTAGATCATCCACTCTAGCAAATTAATTGAGTCTGGGATTGTAGGACCCCAGATTTCTATCAGGGCTGTCCAGAAAGTATCCATCCCTGTATGTCTGTATGTTTAATATTACATGGCTGGTTACATTCCAGACAGTCCTATGGTCACAAACACAAGTGAAACAACCTGCAGTTTGCAATTGTCATCAGAAGTAAGGGGTGGTCTTGTGGAATTGAGCCCTAAACTTATGTTATCTCTAGGTAGACAGCATAGGTATTGAATTGGGTGGGAATTCAATTGGGTGGGAAAACCCCCACATTGGTCACAGAAATTGTCTTCATTAACTGTTGTGGGGTAAGAGTAAGGGAGAAACAGTTGTGTTTTTTTCCACTCACAATTATTTCACTAAGTAATTATAAACTTATTCTCTGATACTTATATTCATTTTCTATGCTGCCTAACAAATTTCTGCAAGCAAATAATGACTTAAGAATAACATGCATTTTTTTTTTTTTTTAATCTCATAGCCTCCATGGTTTAGGAGACTGGATTCAGTGTAACTAGGTTCTTGGTGGCTCAGTCTGGGCTGTGTTAACTGGGTGGTATTCTCATGGAAAGTTCAGTTTCCTTCTCCAAGCTCATTCAGGTAATTATCCAATTGGGTTTCCTGCAGTTATAGGACTAAGCTTATGTTTTCTTACTGCATTGGCTGGAAGAGTCACCCTTAGTTCCAAGAGGCTGCTCAAGGGTCTTAGCCACCTAACTGCCTCTCCTGGCAGCAGACTTCCTGAAAGTCAGCAGAGTACTACTTCTCACACTTTGAATCTCTATTCAGGAAGCACCCTGTGCTTTTTAAGGGCTCAATTGATTAGTTCTGGTTGAGCCAAGATAATCTCCCTTTAGATTATCTAAAAATCAATTGATTTAAAACCTTAATTACATCTTCAAATTTCCTTGACCTTGGTCATAAAAAATAACTAATCACAGGATTAAATCCATTGTACCCACAGGTCCAGGTAAACCTAAAGAAGAAGAGATTATACAAGACTTATCCCCGGAAGAAAGGGTGGGATTCAGAAATCTTGGGCATCATTTGAGAATTTTGCCAACCATAGTCATTAACATTTTTGTTTACACATTTTAGTGCTGGACATATATTTGCAATTATCTGCCTGTTGGCACTTCTCTGCCCTCTTGAAATTAGATATGGCTCAGTGAGTTTCTTTGACTAATGGATTGTGAGAAGAATCACAAAGTATCACTTTTGGATGGTATTTTTTTTTAAACAATAACTTTTTACTTTCAAAGCCTATTATGCCATGAATTACCAGGGAATAGGTTCCAGTAGCCCAGTTTCCTTTTCACAGGTCTCACAAAGTGTGCTTCTCTGGGTGCAGGCTGGTGCTTCTGCTGAACCCAGGTGGTCCTTTCTCTTTGTCCTCCTTCTTCTTCTGATTATTTTTCTTTATGCGTTTATGAAGCTGTCTCAGCTCATAGAGTGCTTAATAAGCTCAGTATGAACGCTAATCCTCCTGGCAAAAATCATGGCCTTAACCTGTTTGTTTACAACAATGCCAACAGCATGCTGGGTAAAAAACTCTTCCCATTTTGCCATAGTGACATATGTGTGGTCTTTTTGGACAGTACCATTTCCTTGAGGTCTACAGTATCACCTTTCTTGTAGATTCACATGTATGTGGCCAAAGGAACAAGTCCATGTTTTCTAAAAGGCCTAGAGAACATGTATCGGGTGCCTCTCCTCTTTCCCTTTGTGTTCGTCATTTTGGTGAATTACCAGAAGATGGTGTCTCCAGCCAAAAGGTAGATGGCTGCCTTAAAAAAATGATGGAGGAGGGATTTATCAGCCTTTATTTTCCTTCTGGAACAGTAAACAGTAAAGTCTGAGATGTGGGCTGCTTTGTTCTTGCATCTAAGTGACTGATGCAGAGAGCCCTGTTGGCAACTGATGATGGGCACAAAACATGGGCAAGAAATAACCTTTTTGTTGTTTGAAATCATTAAGTTTCATGCCTACAATAACTGAAATATTTCTCCTTTCATCTTAGAAATTTTTATTCCTGTTTAATTTCACCATATTGGTTTTAGTCCAAATTTTCAACTTGTCACAATAATTTTGAATCTTGATTCTGTCATCACCTTTGCAAAGCCGTTTAGCATGGGGTCACTTGAACATTTGGTAAATAGCCTTATATGTCTTAATCTAAATAATGCACACAATTATTGATTATGACTGGGTCAATAACTTAGCCCTCTACCATATCCCCAGAGTTCCTCAATGGAACAAAGAGTCATTAATCACTGTTCTCTGGCACTATTATTCAACCATAGTCATGTAAAAGCCATATGTCTGTGATTTCATGTTCACAAAAAGAATATGGTCATTGAAATTAAAGATGCTGTGATGAAATAAAAATACCCAATGTTATGGCATGAGTTTTAAAATGTTCTCTTTTCTAAAAGCTTCATTAGGGTATCACTTACATGCTATGAAATTTAGCCACTGTGATTTCCAATTCAATGATGCCAATTTTCCCATCCTCTCCAGACTTCTTTCAGAAGTCTGTACGTCCTCACCACATTATCAAAGGCTTGCTGCCCCTACACATTTCCTGCACCATGCACTTCCTTAGCCTTTTCCAGGCAGCCTTTCCCACACGGGCTTTCTTTCAAAGTTTATGCTCCCTAAGACCTTCCTCATAGCACACATTCTTGAACTTGAGGCTTATCTAGTCTATTTATGTGAAACTTTCCGTCTGTTCTCCAATATCAACTATGGAGGGCCAGTATGGGTTTGCTTTTTTAAGTTACATTGTATTTGTCCACCAACCTCTGAAAGCAGGCAATAAAATCAAGTGTTAATAAAATTATAAAAATGCATTTGTACCCTTCCCTGCCCCCTTTTCTCTACATAAGAATGTGAGGTTCCTTTAAATATCTGAGCATAAACTTCAGAACTTAATTTCCACATGAACAGATTGCACCATTTTGTTATGCACAGGGTAATATTAGGTTCTAATTTTCCCTGGGAGGTGTTAGTGTACTCCTTTTGTTTTGGTGCAATATTAGTTTATTTTGCAATTTCAGCCTTAAATGGGGGCCTTATTTTGGATGACAAACTATATGAGCAGCCTAATTTTAAGGTAATGTTTAATTTTATATGTTATCTTAACTAGACGAAGGGTGCTAAGATAATTGGTAAAATTTTATTTCTGAATGTGTTTGGGGGATTTGAGTCAGTAGACTGAGTAAAGAAGAATGCCCTCACCAGTGTGGATGGGAATTATGCAATGCACTGAGGGCCAGAACAGAGTGAAAAGTTGAAGAAATGGCAAATTTACTCTCTTCTCTTTAAGCTGGAACATCCACTTTCTTCTGCCCTGAGACATCAATGTTCTTGGCTCCTGGGCCTTCAGACTCTCACTGAAACTTACACTATCAGCTCCCCTGGGCCTTAGGCCTTTGAGCTCATACTGAATAAAATCACAGGCCTTCCTACATTTCCAGTTGGAGGAAACAGATGGTGGGACTTCTTAGTCTCCATCATCACATGAGCCAATTTGTATAATAAATTTCCATAATGTATATAATATGTAATAATATACTCTATTATATATGAGTACATATATGAAATGTTGATTTTGTTTCTCTGGAGAACCCTAACTAATAAAAACATTAAAAATAAAATGAAGCAGAACTTAAACATGAAACACCTTACCCTATTCTTATAGAAATGAATAAAAAATCTGCTTGGAAGAGAGAGGCCAAAGAGCTGATGAGGAGATTGGTTATCCATCTAAACAGAATCAAGGACCTCTGTGTGACCCTGAAGGCAATTTAGAAATCATCATGGCTGCCACCCTCCCCACAGGTTGAGAGTGTAAGAGCCTTGGGAGACAGAACGTTTTAAATGCTACAAAATAACATCAGCATGCCTTGCCTGGTAGTGCCTCAGTTCTCAGGCTATGTTCCCTGAGTTCCAGTATAGCCATATTTCTAGGTCACCCTGGTTGCAGTTATAGCAAGTGCTGACATGGCTTACTATGCTGGGGTCCCAACCTGGGCAGGGTCCTTTAAGACCTGTGGAACTGGTGACCAACTAAAGAAGAGTAAAGATAAAAGCGATGAGAGATAAAGAGACAGGACACGCAAAATAGAATTTTCAAAGGTGGGAAATACAGGAGACCATCACTAGTTTGTGGTGTTTACAGCAAATGGCCCTGAATGTTTGTTCCACTGAACTTTTATTGAAGGCTATTATCTCACTGTTACCCTTAGCCCAGAGAATCAGCTGAGGAAGAGATCAAAAATGTCAGCGGTTTCTCTGAGTAAGCATGTTGGTTCTTATTCTGTCTATAATCATTAACTTTAAGGGTCTGAGCAGCCTTGAGAAATCTGAAACATGAGCCTTGTGTGGGGGAGCCCCCAGTCTGTGGTCACGCACACAGATTCCTTGGGAGAGCTTGATCCTCATTAGTTCACTGTGGAAGCAATGTCCCAACCATTAGAGTCCTCTGAAGAATCGGTGGAACAGAAGAATTTTCCTCTGATCTCCACCCAGAGGTATCTTTTTCTGTGATAAAGGGGTACAAGCCCTTCTGCCCATATTTCAGGGCTTGAGTTGTTCCCTTGATCTCTGCTCTGGCCATAATACAAATCCCCACAATGGGTATTTGCTTTGACTGTTGGCTAAGCAGGGAACAACTTGGCTAAAGTTTCTTGCCAGGTCTTGCCATAGCATCCTTTAAGGCCATTGTCATCTTCAGAGTGTTTATAAACCCAGCAAGAGTGTCTGTAAGCTGTATCCCTTACAGGCCAGGCTTCTAAGAAAAGCAGAAACTACTCAGATAAGGAATTTAATGGCTGGTTTAAAAGTAAACTAGCTAAAATGTTTTTGTTCTGCCTTGCTCAGATTATTTCTCTGTTTTTTCCTTTTTCTGGGGGTATTTTCCCATTACAAGAAGGGGTCTTTTGTCCCCATTCTTCCTGCATCATGCCATGGTGGCTGTCCCTATGGAAGGCACAGACAGCAAATTTTTGTGGAGTCTGTGTAGTACAGTGTCAACCAGCATACAGAGTAGAGGAACCGGGGGGTTGTGTCTACCTCTTCAAAGATTCCAAAGGATGCAGCTCTCTAGGCCTCAGTTTGCCACCCAGACAGGGAGTCACCATGGGGGTGAGGTTACCTTTGTACTGATCTCACACCAGTAAAGCCACTGGCAGGCTCTTACAGATGAGGGAAGTTGCAGACATGCAACTTCAACTATGCCATCTGCTGTATGGACTGTGCTCCACACAGTTGTGGAGGTAGGGCCTCCCAGAGAGTTGGGGGCTGAAAACCTGCATGGCAAATCCTAGGAGGCAGGAATTCTGCCTCAGGGAACCTGGAAGGTGGAACCTCCACTCCAGTGGCCCTGAAGGGTAGAATATCCAGACAGTGAAGATTATTCTTGAGTCTTATTCCTTTCCCCTTTCCTATTTCTGTGCCTTTAAATGGGAATGTCTATCCTTTTAGCCATCCAGATCTTGTATTTTGGAAGCACATAGTATGCATGATTTCACAGGTTCACAACTGAAGAGCAATTTTCTCAGAATGAGTCACATCTTGAGTATCACCCTTATCTGACATGGATAATATTTAGATAGAAGACTATGGACTTAGACTTTATAGTTTAATGGTAAGACAAATTAAAGCTTTTGGAGCTGCAGGATTGGAATGAATGTATTTTGCAAGTGAGAAGGATATAAATGTGGGGTGGCAGGGATGAAATCTTGTTGTCTGAATATCTAAGTACCCCTGAATCCTAAGCCACAGAGAATAGTATTTTCTTCCTGAAGGCACCAAGTGGTTGTAACATTCTTCTCAAGTTTTTGGAGTATGAGCTTTTGATGATGACATAGAAAAAAAATTACAAAACATGAGCTGGTAAGTCTTTAGTGTGTTACTTCAGACTCAACATATTCAAATCTGACCTACTTGAGTAATACCTAAATGTTGGATGTTAGCTGCTTGTCCACAACATCTAGGAAACTCCCCCCCCCTTTTTTCTTTTTTAAGTGTGTAGACACATAAAAGCAAGTATCTCTTGTCTCCAGGTAGACTTTGTATTTTCCTTATCCAACATTTTGTTAATCTTAATTTGTTGCTAAAATTTTCCTAGACATACCAAAATAAAATTAAGTTGCAGGAACATAAAAAAATAAAAATAAAATAAAAATGTTGTATTAACATGTAAGTGTTTGATTTTTAAAAAATAGGGTTTTCTTGGTAACTGAGAATAACGTGAAGCTAATAGCAAAATCACGAAGCAGAATAAATCTATCTTTGGTGTTCTTCCTAGTTCAGTCCCCTCACAGCTGCAATCCCAGTCTTTAGTCCCATTCCTAGCCTAAAGTATTTTCATGATATAACAGACAAAAGTCATTTTATAGATTGATTTTCAATATGTCTACTATCTTAATAGTTTATCCTTCATGTCCCAATTCCCAGTGCTACTCACAACATTCATATATGGGGACTAAAAAAATTGAACTCATGGAGTGAGTAAAATACTGGTTACCAGAGGCTAGGAAAAGTAAAGAGGAGGGAGGATAAAGTTAGGATACAAACAAATGCAGTTAGATAAAAGGAATATATTTTGGTGTTCAACAATGTTGTATAACGTTGTTATTCAAAGTGTATAGTTAACAATGTTTTATTGCATATTTCAAAATAAATAGAAGATTTGAAATGTTGCCAACACAAAGAAATGATGAATGTTTGAGGTGATGAATATTCCAGTTACTCTGATTTGCTCATTACACATTATATGCATATATAGAAATATCATATGCATTCCATAAATATGTGCAATTATTATGTATTAATAAAAAGAATAGAATATTAAATTCAAAGAAATACATTGCTAATGGGAGGAAATTTCAAAGAAATACATTGCTAATATTTAAGTATATTGTAAATTTGCCAAGTAGTTATAATTTTGGCAAATGATCCTTCCTGTTATCCCATAAAAAAAATAAAATATTCAGACACACATATCGTATATATACTCAGATACACATGGATATGTATACATATACCACATGTAAAAAATTGTGCATTCTACCTATTGGCAAGGTTGGCTATAACTACAACCCTATGTAGATTTTTTTTCAACTTGATATTCAAAGACATGTATAATTGGCTTCACTTTAACCATTCTTCCTTATCTTTTTCATTTTCCAAATTGCAGCTCTTGCTCCAAAAACTTTACTGTATTTTATGTTTACTTTCTTCTTTCTTTCTTTTTTTTTTTTTTTTTTTGCAATTTGGAGTTTGAACCCTCTACCACCTCTGGCATATGGGGCCAGTGCCCTACTTCTTTGAGCCACAGGTGGTGCCCCACTTTCTTCTTTCTTAATACTATTCTTACAGAAGTTTCTTCTGCCTCCAATCCTTTCCTTCTGTATTTCATCTATTTCAATCTTTCTCATTCTTTAATGCTCAGATTGAGCCCTGTTTTTTACATCAATCAAATATTTAACAAACTCATGATTAGTAGTTAAATACTGGCAGTGAATTAAACTCATAGAGTCAAAGACAACACAAAATAATAAAAAAGAAGAATAAAATGGAACATGGAACATAGGATTGCCTGGTGTGACAAACAGAATAAAGACTCTCTAAGAATGTTCACTTTGTACTGCTTAGAACTTGTGAGTTTATTAGTTTACATAGCAAAAGGAAATTATGGTTGCAAGTGGTATTAAAGTTGCTAATGAAAATAGGAAGACCATTGTTGGTATTATTGCCCTTAAAGGACTGAAGAGGGAGGTAGAAGAATCAGAACAAGAGAGATGACACTGTGAGGAAAACTTAAGTGGCTATTGTTGGCTTTGAAGATGAAGGTGAACTGTGAGTCAGGAGTACAGGCAGCTTCTAGAAGCTGAGAGGACAAGAAAAGGGATTCTTTCCTGAGCCTCTAGAAAACAATCCAGCCATGCCTACAACTGGGTTTTAGATTGGTAAGGCCCATTTCTTCCTTCTGATCCCCAAACTAAGATAAGATATTTGTATTTTTCAAGCTACTAGGTTTGTGGAAATTTCTTATAGCAATTGCAAGATGTGAGTGCAATCATGAAGAAAAGAATCAGGATTGATAGACGATATTGATAGGTAAGTGAAAGATAATTATGCATTTGAAGGCATGTCATATTAGGAATAGTTGAAGAAATTGAGAACATTTAAATGATAAGTTTATAATAATTATAATTCTATATTTCATAGATAAGAAAAATAATGTTGTTGATTAATTTTACTGCTACATACTACCCATGAGGTTCTGTGCTAGTACCTTAACTTTAATTTAATCTTCTGAACATTCATATGTGCTAGATATTCTTATTATTTTCCATACAAAATAAATTGAAACATGGAGAAGTGAAGTTTATGCATCCGCTGAGGGGACTGGGATCTGAGAGGTGAAAGTTATAGTGATTTACACTTATTCTAATGAGGGACGAAAATTTAAAGCACAAAGATGTCAATCGTTGATTTAATTGAGGCTTGGTGCACATTGATCTGGTCAAGCAATGGTAGTGACATGGGTTGGCAAAGGCAGAGATTCATTGCTAGACAGGGAATCAACTCTCTCCTGCATGAGAAAAACAGGTGAAAGTGGAGAAGGGAAGTAGTGAGAGTGCTTGATTCCTTTGAAGAAGAAAAAAGTAGTGGGGAAAAGATGTGGGATGATTCATTTCCTGGTGTTGGCTGTGAACAGTACAGTACGCCTGAGAGAACTTGATCACAGCCAGGAAAGTAGGAAAGGGAAAAACCTGTGGAGAACTGGTTATTGATATAAATAGGTATGGAAAGACTGATTTAGAGTGACACTTCAGCCTGAAAGCAGTTTTAGGTCAAAGGAACTGATTTTTATCTTGGATGTTCAGCACGGACCCTGTAATTTGCACTGCTTATACCTGAAAACATAGTTGTAAATAAAGAATAAAGAAATGCCTTAAAAAATAAAATCAATTAAAATTACTTCCACCCCATCGCATTTATAGGCTATGTGAAAGAGATAAACTTTATTGACACTGGAAATTGGCATCTTCCTGGATTTGGAGCTAAGTTAATGCTTTTTCCATTTTAGTATCTTCCTTTCATTTTAGCTAGAATCTCCAGTAGAAGCCTTCTCTCCCTCTTTACTTGAAAATTGCACACGTGCTCTCTAAGGATCAGACAAGAGTAATTTTTCTATTAATTCAGATGTAGTACAAATATTATATTGATCATGTTTATAGCATTTGATATTTTTTCTTACATTAAATAATAAATTTACTGAATTTTGTTCATAATAGGTGGCTGAATATTTTGACAGGTTACTTTCATTTGGAGAATTATCCATACATTTAAAATATTTTATAAATAAAACTGAAAATAAAATAGCCAGATTCAAAGCTCATGGAACAGGGAAGAGCAATCTATTTCTTTAAAGCAAAGTGCTCCTGGGCCAAAACCTGACACAGGTTTTACATGTTCCTTCAAATGATTTGATCCTTTCCTTTAACTTGTTTTCAAGAACTTGAATTTTTTTTTAAATCACTCTTTGATAATCATAAAACAGATTGACAACACTTGATTTATCACCTATTAGCCCATAATGGATATGCTATGTGCACAAATAATAAGTAAAGTATATAAAATATGAGAGATTTGACAGCGGGAAGGGTACATAATAAACCTCTATATTTAAAATTTGTTCTAGTGTTTTAAGTTCCTAAATTTAGTTGCAGAGTACAGGCTTTAGAATTAGCACTGAACTACTAGGACCATGTCAATCAATCCTCCAAAGGTTTCTCTTTCTTGTTTCTGTCAGTATGAGTTCAGTGTCCTATTTCATTTGCCTGATCTCCTCCAGAAAGACACTATGGTCTAGACTAGATGCCCTCTCCTTTCCACATCTCTACAGATTGGCGTCCTTCTTTTCTCCAAACATTGTGTGTTTTCTTCTGTAACACATACCCAGTGTCTACTATAAGCAAGTGAGGACCCTTCTTATGTCTAACGAGGCTCTTAAATTTGTAATCTTAACAAGTAACGTATCCTGAACATGAAAGTTACCAGTAAATATTGATTGAATGAAGATGAAAAAATGATGTTTTTAAGCTAGCCTGTTTTATTATCTTTATGGAAATTGATTTACTAGATAAAACAGGACAACTAGATCATGCTTCCCATGCATATGACCCGAAACATGGCTTCCTAAGGGCATTTCCTATGACTTTTTAATCTCTCAAGCCATATTTTCCTGTAATTTTTTTTATTTTATTACTGAATGAATTGTTGATTTTCTGTGAGATTTTTATTATTTCTGTTATTATATATTTCCAGGCTTCAAAGATGTTCCCTAACAATTTTTCTCCCTCCTTTATGTACATATTTTGCTTGTGTTCAAAAGGTAGAGCTCGCGTCAAAAGATAGAGCTTGTCCTTTCGTATTCCCTCAAAACTTTCACCTGTCCTTAAATCTAGGATGGTCTTGTGACTGGTTCTAGTCAAAAGACTAGGGCGCAAGGGACGTTCGGGGAATCCTTCCTTAGGAAGACTAACAACCTTATTTTCCTGACTTTTGGAACAAAGGCTTCATCCTAGGAGGAGCCAAGACACAGGGCCAGGCATGTGGAGGGCACTGAGGGTCTCTGATGTGCAGCTTCTGCTGAGCTGCCCACTGCCAGTTATTTCAATGACACAAGTGACACTCTGGCACAGTGAGTCCCTGGATGACTGCAATCACAGGTCAGGTCACACAGGTGAGCTCAGAGCACTCACAATATTAAAGAGATAACCAAATAGTAGTGATTATATGTTACTAAATGCTGAGATTGTTTGCTGTGAAGGAAAAAATGATAACCGAAACAATAAGCTACTTTCTTCCAGCACACAGAGGCAGCTTAATTTTCCAATAATGGTGACTTATAGCTCCTGAACATATATCTGAGTTCAAGCATGGCTCTTCAGAGATGATAATACGAATATAATAAGCAGTAACTGTCTTCTTAAAACAATATGTCAAAGAAAAATTGTTTCCTTTCTTGGTGTGAACTATCCAGGTGTAATTTTTGCTGTCCTCTGAGTGCAAGCTACACATCGGCTGTTAGTAGAAGCTGCTGTTTGTCCTCCAGTATTTGTTCTCTTCCTCTTTCATGGTGATCGAGGACCTGATTTATGGCTGGACCCACATCTCCTCAGGAGGGAAAATGAATTTCTCAACCTGACAAAGAGCTGTAATTTCTGATCAAAGGGATATGAAAGGGAATGTCCTGTGCAAGCTTATGGAGATCATATGGAGATTACTTGCTTTTCTTTACTCTCTTAAATGGAATATAGATGATATATTTGGAACATGTCTTGGACCACAAAGACAAGGCCATACTATAGAGAGAGGTCTGGGCCTTGCACTGATGCCTCATGCTCACCTTGGAAGGCCTACTAGGAATTTCACAGAATAGAGAAACATCTACTGGTTTATTTAGCCCACTATTATCAAGACTTCAATACTTGTAGTTCAACCTAGTCCTAGTAATGCAGCAAGTGCCTTATGTTATAGGCTGAAACCTTTGCTGGGCATCCTCCTTAGATAACTATTTTTTGAACTAAGATTGCTACAGCACATTTGTCAACCTCAATGACACGTTTTCCTTTATGTAAACTAGCAATACTACTACTAATAAATTTCAACTATTTTTTTCTTCTTAAGATGCCATTAGGGAGTATAAAGTAAATGTGTCATATTAGCATCATGTTATTCCAGAATATTTCCATATGCAAAATGTTTTATATCAGCAGTCTTTCATCTCAAATAACATATCTGAATGGTAAACGTAGAACATAAGAAAAAAGAAGAAATCAATATGAAGGAAGACGATGCACACTGATATTGATACAAAAGCAAACTTTTAAGCGTTACATGCGTAAGTGCAAGATAACGTAACATACAAAAACATTCAGTAGATTTTAAGAAAATAATGAGGCAGCACTGACTAGACAAGTAGCTGTAAGGGCACTCAGTTTAGCTTAGACAGGTGCCTCTGGAGGGCGTTACTTCAGGCACCAGGGTAACATCTTTATACATCACTGAAGCAGGATACTAATTGTGATAGTATCTGACAGCATCTAACTGTCTGCTGTTTTGCTAGATAGACGGAGGCTCAGCAGAGACTCAGAGATAGTATTATTCCCTTAATTCAGTGAGGATGTTAGTTTACACTCTTTCAGAATCAGCACAATATTAAAAATAAACAGGCATGTTAAGGTGTGTTCCCCAGCCCCCAAACACTCTACTTCCATTATCTGCATCTCCATTAGGAAATACTTTTTTCAATTATAACCATCCACTGACCATCCGATTACCAGTTAACATCATTTGCTGTGTGCTGAGTGCTGAGAAAATGTTTTAATTCCTGGGTTGGTAACTGTTTCCCAATGGCAAGACAATATTCTCAAAGAAGGAGACATGGAAAGGTATATTTTAAATTATTTTTTAATATCAAGATTTTCACATGACAATACTTATAGATTTTTTGGGAAAAGTTACCCTACATACACAGATGCACATACATACACACGAGAATACATTATGTGGATTTTGTTCCATAATACTAGGCAATATTTTTCATAAAATGAAGAAGAATGCCCCATCTGGCATATATGAAATTTATTTCATAAAGCACAAGTATATATAATTCTTGTCATTTTTATCTATTTAATGTTATGGCAAATGCCAGTTTTATTTATATTCATGTACAATTTCTTCTTAATCCTTTGAAAATATCATATTGATTTCCTGTAGAAATGAATTTCCAGGTTTGATTATACTCACATATCTCTTAAAATTTATCTTTCCGATTTATTGAATTGGCCCAGCTATTTTCTACTTAATCATATTTTTGAAGCTAAGCTATATCATGATAGGAATCTACATAGTGTAAAAATATAGATTAGAAATATGTGACAGTGTGCTTGGGTCTCCTTATCTTCTTAAAAATGGAAATGATTCATCCAAACCTCCAAATGAGAAACTTATGACTCAGTAACAGCGACACGCAGACCACTGTGAGGTTGGATTCTGTCGCTAAAGTCTTGTCAGATATGCTGAGAGATACAGTTTGGGGTTTCCTTTCTCTAGTAATTTCACAGGCGGTCCTCGCTCCCTAACTACCAAGCAGATATTAACTGAGGTCTAAATTCCTGTTTATAAAAGGCGAACGAAGGAGAACGTCATTATCATTCCACTCCTCTTTCTCCGTTTGGCAAAGTCACAACTGCTATCACTATGAAATATTATATGTGGGAAAAAGTCCATAAAAAGTTTTCTCTGTGCAGAAGGTGGCAGAAGTATCCGCAAGTTTACAAGTCCTCTAACATTCTGACTGAAATCGGAGCTGGGTTCCCTGGTCCTTCTTTGCTTTCATGAGCTCACAGCTTGATCCATCTTCCTGCTACAACCTACAAAAGAAAGAGCTTACAGAGGGAGGGATTGTAAATTAGAACAAACTAAAGGAAATAATTTAGTGCAGTTAAGGGTTTAAGTCGTGGCAGCAGGTTTTTCAGAGATCCCTGTGGCTTCAGGACTTCATTTCTTTGTAAAGGCAGCGGAAGCAGGACATCGTTCATAATGAAAATGGAAACAGTGATTACGTCAAACTCATCTCACTGGACCCGCCCCTCATCTATGAGGAAAAGAAGGCAGAGGTGGCCACTCCCTTGTTTAACAATGCCAACAGAGGGATGCCTCTTGGGAGCTTTCACCTCCAAGTTAAAACTTTTCACCAGCACTTCTGCTGGCTGGCAGGTATTGCAGCCGACAGTGCCAAGTTCTGAAAGATTCATTATTCTCCCGTGCATTGCTAACTCCAGAGGCGGGCAAGAAAGCCAGAAATCTCTTGAGCAAATACAGTCTCCTAGGATTTTTTTTCATGAGTTTTCCATACTCTGGAGATTTCAATAAATGATTCAATTTTGAAGGGTTTCTCCCCCCTTGAAATTGATCCCAGTTGAAACTCTGAAACTTTAGAAGCAAATGTGAAAATGATAATAATTTTCCCCTTGTTTTGTGTATTTTACATTTTACCAGCTCTTATGTACCTTAAAAGTATCACTTTGCTTTTTCTTAAGATTCGTCTCCTGACGTTAATGAGAAATGAAGTGATATATGAGCAATGATATGTTTTCTTTCATGAAGTCCATTGGTCAAAGCAGATAACTCAGCTTAATAAGTATACTTTTGGGTTTCAGGTGGAATGCAACCAAAAAAAATGAGCATTGTATAAGAGTTGGTTGCAATATTAACCAGGAAAGCTGAAATGTTTTCTTTTTACATACAGGAGTAGACCAGGAGGGGTAGCAAATACAGAGGGCAGGAAGGAAAGGCTTTTACTCCAGCAGACTCGTTAGGCTAGTCCTGTTTATAGTGAAAAAACAAAATTTATTTGGTTCTTGCTGAAAAGTATATTGCTTTGTTGATGAAAAATTTTCTCTGATAATTAAAATGTGCACACCTTAAGTATATTTCCTTTTATTTTTTTAGAAACACTCTTGCTGTGTTGCCTGGGTTAGAGTACTGTGGCCTCAGCCTTGCTTACAGCAACCCAAACTCCTGGGCTCTAGTGATCCTTCTGTCTCAGCCTCCCAAGTAGCTGAGACTACAGGCTTGTGCCACCATGCCCAGCCACTTTTTCTATTTTTGGTAGAGATGGGAGGGGGTGTCTCACTTTGCTTAGAATCCTTTTGAACTCCTGAGCTCAAGAGATTCACCCTCCTTGACCTCCCAGAGTACTAGATGATAGCCACTGTGCCCAGCCTTAACTATATTCTTGATTATTTACTTTTGGGTTAATAGTGACTGTCAATAATTCAGCAACCCTGGAAATCCCTGAAATAATCAGTTATACCAAATATACTTTTTTCTGTGAACCTTTGTAGGGAAAAATAGTCAGTCCTGTTCTTAAAGCTGATAGCACCTTGGAAAGTAATGAGCTATAAAAGAAGCAGATAGCCAACACAGGCTTTATTTAGCTAGGTTGGGCTGGATTGCTGTTACAGTATAAAAAATAGACTGTTGTAAATCCTACAGCATAAAAGAATAGCATTGATTTCTGGGGAGTAAAAGTAATGGATTTATACACCATTACAGCAAAAACTCAATATTCAACCATCACTGATTTGCACACTACTATCCTTTTTTCCTAGAAACACCAAAATCTATTTTTTGTTATTCATATTTTGTCATTTTCCTGCCTCAGTGAACTTTATGTAGAACTTAACTTTGGGCTACACATTCTGTAGCAAATATATATGTTCTTTTCTTAAAGTTGGAGTCATTTATCTGGACAGATGGTCATGACAGTTAAACACATTGTGCATAAAAGCTATGTAACATGGCCAGCGGATAGAATGCTCTTTTTTTTTTTTTTTATGAAATAGTTTTGTTAAGGAAAAGTTACTATATTATGAACAGAAGTCCCATACTTTGCCTAGGTGTCTAATTTTTCAAGATATTGCACACAAAGACCCATGTGATAATAATTCATTTTTCTTTGATTTAATGTCTTTCATCATTATATACAGTTATGTTGAAGTTCCACTTAATGTTTTTATCTCAGTTATTTTGCATAGACTTTTACAAGTAGAATAACTATTAATTCTGTGTTTATCCTAGGACTTGACGTATGCTAATTGATCTTATCTCTGTCATGGAATTTTTATGATTAATATTTCAGTTTTATGGTTGAGGAAACAGAGGCGTGAGATAGTGTGTACAAAGATGGTGAAAGTGAAGACTGGTGCAGGGACCATAGCTGAAGCAAATCTCCCACAGCGTCGTTCTCCTCAGAACTTTTGATGATGACTTATGGTGCCTGGAATAAACTGCGAATGTCTAGCAGATATCTCCAAAAATGAATTTTAATCTATGTTTCCTATATTTTCTATCCTTTAAACTTCAGACTTCAACTGACAACTGGATAACTCAGCTTTAACTGAGCTTTCTTATCTTTGTGGTTGGTCCATGTTCCCCCAGCCACTCCCCAGAAAGAATGCTCCTTTTCTTCATCTCTGCCGATTGATACCCTAGTCTTCCATCATGGCCAGATCTACAGTCAGCTCCCCACGAGTATTACTTAACTCTTCAGTTGGAATTAATCATCCCATATTCTGAGACTGCAAAATTATATTTCTTTATTTTTCCTAAATCCCCTGTTCTGTAGGTAAGTTATGTATCTGTCTATTTCCTTACTTCTGATAAAATATAATTTTTTAAAAGAAAGCTTCCATTTTATATATGTGTCCTTAACTTCATTCGTAATTACGGATAATTATAACACATAGTTTGCTTCATCCATTAAATCCATTTGTGCATCTAGTAGGCACTCAAGATATATTTTTGAATTAGCATTTTAGTTGATGGAATATTTTATAAATTAGTCTTTTGTGTATTCAGAAATGTTGAAAATGAAAAAGGATAAAGTAGAAACATCTTAATGCAATAATTAAGAAAGTGAGGTGAAGGCTATCTTAACCAGTTTGATGTAAACATTCTGAATTGTATATAAAACCAGCACATTGTACCCCTGAAATGCATTAATGTACACAGACATGATTTAATAAAAAAAAAAAAATAGGACATGAAAAGGGATCGACTGATTTTGTAATACCACAGTGATGTATAATGTGCACATTCTAGAAAGGTTACTTCCATATTCAACACACAAACACTTGGCAATTTTCTATTTTATTGTCACTAAAACCTTAATTTTTTCACTGCTTTCTACCAAATAGGTTCTCGTTCAACATTGATTATAAATATATATAAAAAATGAAAACTACCAAGGAAAGGATTCTGAATTATACTAAGAACAAATGGTATCTCTTTAGTTCTTTATATCATTCTTTCAAAATGAGATATAGAGGGTGTCCATAACGTTTGGTTGAATTTAAAATAGTTGGTATATCTATACCTATATTTCTATGTGTCTGGTGTGTGTATATATATACACATATATATGTATATGTATATGTAATTTGTTATCCCAGACATGCAGTTGACCACTTGTAAGTGTAATCTTCAGTGTTTTAGTTTTGACAATCACCAATTAAGGAAATAATTTTTATTAGCACTATATGTATTTGATTTAATATTTCAAGGATTTGTCAAGTCACATGTAAGCCTTAGATCACAGAACCTTAAGGATCATCTAGTTAAGAGCTTCTTAGTATTACGTTAATAGATTTAGAGATATGATGAGAGATATGGATGATCCCTCTCGATTTTCTTTTTCTTTTCTTTTCTTTTATTATTATTATTATTTTTTTTATTGAATGGTAACTATGTACATTAATGCACTTCTGGGGTACAGTGTGGGGTTTTCACACACAATCCGAAACACTTCCATCAAACTGGTTAACATAGCCTTCGTGCCATTTTCTTAGTTATTATTTTAAAATGTTCACATTCTGCTCT